>NC_091981.1:163955033-164274175 GCF_044704955.1 Pristiophorus japonicus | reverse complement strand
ATGCTGCGACTCACCATATGGCAGAGTCAGCAGAAGATGACCGATCTGGCGTGGATCACGCTGAACAAGTGAAAGAGGCAACTCAACCCTAGGCTGAAGAGGAAGTGTATGGGGTACACACCTTCACCACCAAAAGCCCTCCGATAATGTTAAAAGTCAAATTAAGTGACATTCCAGTTTCCATGGAATTGGACACGGGGGCGAGTCAGTCAATTATGAGCCAGAAGGCTTTTGAGAAACTGTGGGGCAACAAGGCACAAAGGCCAAAACTAAGCCCAATCCACAACAAGCTGCGCACTTACACCAAAGAGCTCATACCAGTCATTGGCAGCGTGGCAGTGAAGGTATCGTACGATGGAGCTGTGCATGATTTACCACTATGGATTGTACCAGGCGATGGCCCAACGCTGTTCGGCAGAAGCTGGCTAGGAAAGATCCTATGGAACTGGGACGATATCTAAGCACTGTCTTCGGTGGATGACGCCTCGTGCGCCCAAGTGCTCAACAAATTCTCGTCATTATTCGAGCCAGGCATCGGCATCTTCACAGGTGCCAAAGTGCAGATCCATCTCGCCCCTGATGCACGACCCATTCATCATAAGGCCCAAGAGGTTCCATACATGATGCGAGAGAAAGTCGAGATCGAGCTGGACAGACTTCAATGAGAGGGGATCATATCGCCAGTTGAGTTCAACGAGTGGGCCAGTCCAATTGTGCCGGTGTTGAAAAACGATGGGACGGTCACAATCTGCGAGCACTACAAGGTAACGATCAATTGAGTCTCATTACAGGACCAGTACCCACTACTGAAAGCGGATGACCTGTTCGCAACGCTAGCAGGGCGGAAGTCGTTCACCAAGCTGGATCTAACCTCTGCTTACATGACATAGGAGCTGGCTGAACCTTCAAAAAAATTGACGTGCATCAGCACGCACAGAGGACTGTTCATATACCACAGATGCCCCTTTGGGATTCGCTCGGCTGCAGCCATATTCCAGACAAACATGGAGAGTCTGCTGAAATTGGTTCCGGGCACCGTGGTGTTTCAAGATGACATCTTGATCACTGGCTGCAACACCACCGAACACTTGCACAACCTGGAAGAGGTTCTCAAACGACTGGACAGAGTGGGACGCAGGCTGAAATGCTCCAAGTCTGTTTTCCTGGCGCAAGAGGTAGAATTTCTGGGGAGAAAGATTGCGGCGGATGGCATCAGACCCACGGTCTCCATGACGGAGGCCATCAAGAATGCACCCAGACCACAGAATGTGACAGAGCTGCGTTCGTTCCTGGGCCTCTTCAACTATTTTGGTAACTTTCTACTGGGGTTGAACACTTTGCTGGAACCATTGCATTTATTGCTATGCAAGGGTGACGATTGGGTTTGGGGTAAATCTCAAGAGACAGCCTTTAACAAGGCCAGAAACTTGCTATGTTCTAAGAAGTTACTTGTATTGTATGACCCGTGTAAACGTTTAATACTAGCTTGTGATGCATCTTTGTACGGGGTCGGTTGTGTTACAGCCAATCTGCAACCGGTTGCATATGCGTCCAGAAGCTTATCTAAGGCTGAAAGAGCCTACAGTATGGTTGAGAAAGAAGAATTAGCATGCGTATACGGGGTTAAGAAAATGCACCAATACCTATTTGGACTCCGGCTCGAGCTCGAAACCGACCACAAGCCGCTCATTTCGCTGTTCTCAAAAAGCAAAGTTATTAACACCAATGCTTCGTCCCGCATCCAAAGATGGGCACTAACATTATCTGCGTATGACTATGTAATCCGCCACAGACCAGGCACTGAGAACTGTTCTGATGCCCTCAGTCGGCTACCATTGCCCACCACCGGAGTGGAAATGGCGCAACCCACAGACTTGCTTCTTGCAATGGATGCTTTTGAGAGTGAGGGGTCACCTGTCACGGCTCGCCAGATCAGGACCTGGACTAGACAGGACCCGGTGCTATCACTAGTAAAAAGCTGTGCCCTCAATGGGAGCTGGTCGGCGGTTCCCGGGGAAATACAAGATGATATTAAGTCGTTCCACCGACGCAAGGATGAAATGTCCATCCATTCAGACTGTCGCCTATGGGGGAATTGTGTAGTTTTGCCAAAAAAAGGCAGGGAAATGTTTATACGCAACCTTCACAGTACCCATCAGGCATAGTCGCACATTTGGTGGCTCGGAATTGGAGTCATGCGTACACCAATGTAACACTTGCTCACAATTGAGCAATCAAGGGAGGCCCCACTGAGTCTGTGGTCATGACCCTCCAAACTGTGGTCCAGGGTCCACATAGATTTCGCTGGTCCCTTTCTAGGAAAGATGTTCCTAGTAGCAGTGGACGCTTACTCTAAATGGATTGAATGTATAATTATGTCGTCATAGAAACAAAAAAAATAGGTGCAGGACTAGGCCAAACGGCCCTTCAAGCCTGCACCACCATTCAATATGATCATGGCTGATCATTCACCTCAGTACCCCTTTCCCGCTTTCACTCCATACCCCTTGATCCTTTTAGCCGTAAGGGCTATATCTAACTCCCTCTTGAATATATCCAATGAACTGGCATCAACGACTCTCTGCGGTAGGGAATTCCACAGGTTAACAACTCTCTGAGTGAAGAAGTTCCGCCTCATCTCAGTCCTAAATGGACTTCCCCAACATCGGGAACATTCTTCCGGCATCTAACCTGTCCCGTCCTGTCAGAATCTTATACGTTTCTATGAGATCCCTTCGCATCCTTCTAAACTCCAGTGTATAAAGGCCCAGTTGATCCAGTCTCTCTACATATGTCAGTCCAGCAATCACTGGAATTAGTCTGGTGAACCTTTGCTGCACTCCCTCAATAGCAAGAAATTCCTTCCTCAGATTAGGAGACCAAAACTGAGCACAATATTCCAGGTGAGGCCTCACCAAGGCCACGTACAATTGCAGTAAGACCTCCCTGCTCCTACACTCAAATCCTCTTGCTATGAAGGCCAACATGCCATTTGCCTTCTTCACCGCCTGCTGCACCTGCATGCCAACTTTCAATGATTGATGAACCATGACACCCAGGTCTCGTTGCACCTCCCCTTTTCCTAATCTGCCGCCATTCAGATAATACTCTGCCCTCGTGTTTCTGCCACTAAAGTGGATAACCTCACATTTATCCACATTATACTGCATCTGCCATGCATTTTCCCACTCACCCAACCTGTCCAAATCACCCTGCAGCCTCTTAGCATCCTCCTCACAGCTCACACCGCCACCCAGTTTAGTGTCATCTGCAAACTTGGAAATATTACACTCAATTCCTTCATCCAAATCATTAATGTATAATGTAAAGAGCTGGAGTCCCAGCACTGAGCCCTGTGGCACTCCACTAGTCACTGCCTCCCATTCCGAAAAGGACCCATTTATCCCGACACTCTGCTTCCTGTCTGCCAACCAGTTCTCTAACCATGCCAGTACATTACCCCCAATACCATGTGCTTTGGTTTTGCACACCAATCCCTTATGTGGGATCTTGTCAAATGCCTTTTGAAAGTCCAAATACACCACATCCACTGGTTCTCCCTTGTCCACTCTCCTAGCTACATCCTCAAAAAATTCCAGAAGATTTGTCAAGCATGATTTCCCTTTCACAAATCCATGCTGACTTGGACCGATCCTGTCACTGCTCTCAAATGCGCTGCTATTTCATCCTTAATAATTGACTCCAACATTTTCCCCACTATTGATGTCAGACTAACCGGTCTATAATTACCCGTTTTCTCTCTCCCTCCTTTTTTTAAAAAGTGGTGTTACATTTGCTACCCTCGAGGCCATAGGAACTGATCCAGAGTCGATAGACTGTTGGAAAATGATCACCATCATGTGCATCCACTGCCACAATTGAAAGTCTCCGGGCCATGTTCGCCACCCATGGTTTGCCCGACATCCTTGTTATGACAATGGACCATGTTTCACCAGCTCGGAATTCAACGAGTTCATGACCCGCAATGGCATCAAGCATTCAGGTCTGCGCCGTTTAAGCCCGCATTCCAACGGTCAAGCAGAACGGGCAGTCCAAACCATCAAGCAGAGCTTGAAACGCGTGACGGACGGTTCCCTGCAGACCTGGTTATCTCGGATTCTGCTCAGCTACCGCACGTGACTCCACTCTCTTACCGGGGTTCCCCCTGCAGAATTGCTAATGAAGAGAGCACTCAAAACCAGGCTCTCCTTAGTCCATCTGAATCTCAGTGATCAGGTAGAAACCCGGCTTCACCGGCAAAACATGTACCATGATCGCACGGCTGTATCGCATGACATTGAGGTTAATGACCCTGAGTTTGTTCTTAATTACGTTCATGGTCCCAAATGGGTTGCTGGCACTGTGTTAGCCAAGGAAGGGAATAGAGTGTTTGTTGTCAAATTTTTGAATGGACAAACGTTCAGAAAGCCTTGGATCAGACGAAACTGCGGTTCACTGACAACCAAGATCAATGATCCAGCAATCGACCTCGCGGTTAACCACGAGGATGAACCCACCATGCCCGACAGTCCGTTCAGACCAGCCACACCACAGTGCAGCAATGATCCGACCGACTCACCCATGCCAGGACATCAACTCAGGCGATCAACCTGGGAACGCAGAGCCCCGGATCGCCATAACTTGTATCTAAGATTTTGGGGGGGGAATGATGTTATGTATGTAAACATTACCAATGTGTAAGACTTGCCACCAGGGGGCACACCTATGGGAGACCTAAGGGTCACCTACACACCCTGGGCAAGCAGGTATAAAAGGCAGTCTACCATGCTGTTTCCTACTCTGGAGTTACATAGAAACATAAAAAATAGGTGCAGGAGCAGACCATTTGGCCTTTCGAGCCTGCACCACCATTCAATATGATCATGGCTGATCATGCAACCTCAGTACCCCGCCCCTGCCTTCTCTCCATCCCCCCTGATCCCTTTAGCCGTAAGGGTCACATCTAACTCCCTTTTGAATATGTCCATCGAACTGGACTCAACAACTTTCTGTGGCAGAGAATTCCACAGGTTCACAACTCTCTGGGTGTAAAAGTTTCTCCTCATCTCAGTCCTATATGGCTTACTCCTTATCTTTAGACTTTGACCCCTGGTTCTGGACTTCCCCAACATCAGGAACATTCTTCCTGCATCTAACCTGTCCAGTCCCGTCAGAATTTTATAAGTTTCTATGAAATCCCCTCTCATTCTTCTAAATTCCAGTGAGTAAAAGCCTAGCCGATTCAGTCTTTCCTCATATGTCAGCTCTGCCATCCTGGGAATCAGTCTGGTGAACCTTCGCTGTACTCCCTCAATAACAAGCACATCCTTCCTCAGATTAAGAGACCAAAACTGCACACGACACTCAAGGTATGGTCTCACCAAGGCCCTATACAACTGCAGTAAGACCTCCCTGCTCCTATACTCAAATCCCCTCGCAATGAAGGCCAGCATGCCATTTGCTTTCTTTATTGCCTGCTGTATTTGCATGCCTACCTTCAATGACTGACGTACCATGACACCCAGGTCTCGTTGCACCTCCCCTTTTACTAATTTGTCACCGTTCAGATAATAGTCTGCCTTCCTGTTTTTGCCACCAAAATGGATAATCTCACATTTATCCACATTATACTGCATCTGCCATGCATTTGCTCATTCACCTAACCTGTCCAAGTCCCCCTTCAGCCTCAGCATCCTCCTCGCAGCTCGCACTGCCACCCAGCTTAGTGTCTTCTGCAAACTTGGAGATATTACATTCAATTCCTTTGTCTAAATCATTAACGTATATTGTAAATAGCTGGGGTCCCAGCACTGAACCCTGCGGCACCCCACTAGTCACTGCCTGCCATTCTGAAAAGGACCCATTTATTCCCACTCTTTGCTTCCTGTCTGCTAACCAGTTCTCTAACCGCGTCAATACATTACCCCCAATACCATGTGCCTTAATTTTGCACACTAATCTCTTGTGTACATTAAAGAGACCAAGGTCACAACAGTTTGAGCTTATAATATACAGTCTTGTGGAGAAATGTGAAGTTATCCACTTTGGTCGGAAAAATAGAAAAGCAGAGTATTAAATGGTGAGAGATTGGGAAATGTTGGTGTTCAGAGGGACCTGGGTGTCCTTGCACATGAATCATTGAAAGTTAACAAACAGGTACAACGAGCAATTAAGAAAGCAAATGTTATGTTGGCCTTTATTACAAGTGTATTTGAGTATGAGTAAAGATGTCTTACTGCAATTATATAGGGCCCTGGTGAGACCGCACCTGGAGTGTACTGTTTTGGTCTCCTTACCAAAGGAAGGATATACTTGCCATAGAGGGAGTGCAACGAAGGTTCACCAAACTGATTCCTGGGATGGGGGGATTCTCCTATCAGGAGAGATTGAGTGACTAAGCCTATATTCTTTAGATTTTAGAAGAATGAGAGGTGATCTCATTGAAATATACAAAATTCTTACAGAACTTGACAGGGTAGATGCAGGGAGGATGTTTCCCCTGGCTGGGGAGTCTAGAACCAGGGGTCACAGTCTCAGAATAAGGGGTCGGCCATTTAGGACTGAGATGAGGAGAAATTTCTTCACTGAGAGGGTGGTGAATTTTTGGAATTCTCTACCCCAGAGGGCTGTGGATGCTCAGTCGTTAAGTATATTCAAGACAGAGATCAATAGATTTTTGGATATTAAGGAATATGGGGATAGTACAGGAAAGTGAAGTTGAGGTAGAAGATCAGCCAAGATCTTATTGAATAGCAGAGCAGGTGCAAGGAGCCAAATGGCCTACTCTTGCTCCAATTTCTTATGTTCATATGGCTATTGTTAGAAACATAGAAAATAGGTGCAGGAGTAGGCCATTCGGCCCTTCGAGCCTGCACCGCCATTCAATAAGATCATTATTGATCATTCCCTCAATACCCCTTTGTTTAAATTTGGTGGGCTTGACTCTTCTTTGTAATATTTTGGCAGGCTAGTTAAAAGTTGATATGTTTTGGGTGGGTTGATGTTCGAAAACTGTTTCCTATTGGAAATATTAGTTTGGTAATTGCAATGTCCTTTTGTGCTTAGTCTTTTGCATACAGGCTGGATTGGAGCCTCTTTGTGATGTGTATGCTGAAATGGTTTTCCAGTTTCAAGTTGATGGTTAGCTATCTCTGGGCCATTTTGTAATGTTAATGTCTCTTGTGGAGAAGGGTTCTCGAATACCCATTTCTCCAGACAGGTTACTTTAGTCCTCACACCGAGGTAGTTTCACTTAATCAGGTTGTCTCCTGTTAGTTCTTTAGGCCCGCCCACAGCCTTGAATTTGTCTTTTAAAATCCAAAATTCAATTAAAGTTCGTAGTTTCTTCCATAAGCACTTTAGGGTTCACAACTTTTCGGTAGATAGTCCCAACTTAAATTTTCTTTCGAATGAGCCCAAACACTGAGAGGGGCGGGGGGGCGGCTCTTGTGACTTTTGCACCCCCCTTCAGAGGCCATATCGGCCCATCGTGTCCGTGCTGGCCAAATCCCATTTTCCAGCTTTAGGTCCGTAGCCCTGCAGGTTACAGCACTTCGAGTGCATATCCATAGCAAGGGTATCAAAGGATATCCAACAAAGGTAGGTAAATCGAGGTGAAATACTGATCAACCATGATCTAATTGAATGATGGAACAGGTTTGAATGGACTGCTGGAAATATGAAATAAAGCAGAAAATGTTGGAAATGCTCAGCAGGTCAGGCAGCATCTAGGGAGAGCGGAACAGCCTTCCTACATTGAGTTCAACAATTTCAGATCATGACCACTGCTCCCATTTTTTTCCACTGTGACTATTTGCACTGTGTTTATTCTGCGCCTACGTCCTCTGGACCCCGTCCCCGATGCCTCTCGCGCATGTGTAGACTCTTCGGACCCGGAACTGGAAGTGGGGCCCTGATGAGTCCGCTGCCATGGATTTGCTTCCAGCCTTTGCATTATTGCGGCCTTCTGTGGGAGAGAAAACATCGGAGGTAGTGGGAAAGAGAGGCGGCGGGCAGGGGAGAGAGAGAGAGGCGGGGGGGAAAGAAAGGTGACGGGCGGGCGGGGTGTGAGAGGGGAAAGGGAGAGAGGCGACGGGGGGAAGGGAGAGAGAGAGAGAGACAAACGGGGGGAGGGAGGAGCAAGGGAAGCGGACGGGGGTGGGAGAGAGACGGGGTGGGGGAAGAAAGAGAGACACGGGAGGCGAAGGGGAAGAGAGAGAGACATGGGGGGTGGGGGGAAAGAGAGAGAGAGAGAGAGACGGGGGGTAAAGAGAAAGAGACATGGGGATAAAGGGAGAGAGACGCGGGGGTGGAGGGGGAAGAGAAACATGGGGTGGGGGGGAAGAGAGAGAGAGACGGACGGGGGGGAGAGAGAGAGAGAGTGAAATGGGGGGAGAGAGTGTGAAATGGGGGGAGAGAGAGAGAAATGGGGAAATGGGAGGGTGGATCAGAGAGGAGACAGGAAACTCAGGGAAGACGTGTCATGTTCTTCTAACCCGTTTTCTTGGAAAGCTCGGTGCATGTGTTACAACGGACATCGTTGGAGTGGATGAAATCCAGAAGTCACAACACTCACTATTCACTTTATACCCAATAAACCTGTTAACAATCCGTGACCCACACACAATGCCCCATCTATGGCCCGGGTGGGGGGAGAGGGCAGGGCAGCGGGGTAGGGTAGGGTAAGGTCAGGAACTTGGGCTGGGGGGGGGTAAGGAACTTGGGCTGGATGGAGGGGGGCGGGCGGTAAGGAACTTTGGCTGGAGGTGGCATGAACTTGGGTTGGTGGTGTCAGGAACTTGGGCTGGGGGAGGCATGCATGTACTTGGGCTGCTGTCTGAGACTTCGGCTGGGGAAGGCATGAACTTGGGTGGGGTGGGGATGAACTTGGACTGGGGGTGCCAGGAACTTCAGCTGGGAGAGGCATGCACTTAGCTTGGGGGGGGGGGTGTGGGGGTGGAGAGGGGTGTCAGGAATTTGGGCTGGGGGAGGCAGGGACTTGGGCTGGGGTCAGGGAGGCTTTTGCTGGATTTGTGAAGCTCTATCCTCTCTGTGACTGCTTGCTGAGTTCTGAAATCAGAATGGCTCGAGTTACACTTTGCAAAGTCACTCAGAACTTGGGCTGGGCAGTTCCAATTACACACGCCAGAGAAACTTCTGGGTGTGGCTTATCCTCTAAGGGGACCAATCAGCCAGAAACACAGTGCAAATAACTGAGTCCATTTTTTTCCAGACAACAGTTGCTGGTAATGGTTCTCCTGTTGTCATTTTCAGCTTCTTTAGACCCAGCCTTTATTTATTTTCTTGTCCCATTACCACTCCCTTTTGCCTCGTACCATCATCCCTTTTGTTATTTAATTACTCCTACCTTCCACTCCATCACAGACTTTCTCTTTTGTTCTTTCCTCCCCTCCCCCACCCCGTTCCTTGCCTCTCTACTTGCCTAAAACCTGTTGCATCTTCCAGTTCTGGTGAAAGGTCCTCGACCTGAAACGTTAACTCTGTTTCTTGCTGCACAGATGCTGCCTGACCTAATGAGTATTTTCAGCATTTTCTGTTTTTATTTGAATGGACTACTCCTGTTCCTATGTTCAAATGGTCAGCCCCAAACAAAACTAAATAACTTTAGATGGATGTAGTTCCAGAGAATAATAAAGCATGGGTTTATACTCAAAATTCCCTGTGCAGTCCCACCTGGGATGTCAATAAGAATTCTAATGCAAAGAGATGGGGAAGGAATCAGGGAAATCAAAAGCACTTGAGTGTTTGTTTATTGGAGACAAATTGCATTTTAAGTTTCTGCCTCAGGTACCTTGTGAATGGGAACAAAGGCTATTTGCATTCTATGAATATCTGGATATTAATTATGCTATATTATTACTTTTCACCATAATACACAGAAACGAAGCATGATAAAACACACTGGCAGGTATATTTTCTTTTACAACTTTTAGGCTTTATACAACAATTCAGCCGCCTTTAAATTTTAATAGCTTCTGGTTAAAATGTTCAAGGCATGCCCCGGAGTAAAGTTCTTGGACTATTTGTCACCAAAATACATAGTCATAACTTTTTCAACCAGAAAATAGCATTATTTTAAAGTTTTTATGTAAAACAGTAAAGCAACACCCTGTATTTCTGAGGCGCATAACTAAAACAAAAAATAGTCAAATTTCCTATTTTAACAGATGAGAGAATGCACTTTTTCGTGAAACAGTCCATGAATGAAGTCAATGTCCTGTTTCAAAACCACATGTTCCTGCAATTTCATCAGTAATTAATTTGAGAAAAACAGACGTTTTTCATTAAAAGAGGAACCCCCCCCCCCTCCCAACCCCATGTCTATGTTTTCCTTTGACTCCCATCACCTCTCACTGATTTCAGTAGAGTACATTTTGAAGATTAAATCTAATGCAAGTTACATCCAGTAAAGAACTTGTTACCATCCAGAATCTTTGATTTACAGAATTTCACCTACATTGATGACTTTAGCCCCAGTAGCACAAGTTCTGCTGATTTGAGTGGATTGGTTGCAGAACCAAATTCTACAGGGCGCTCCCACATATTGGCCCTCTCCTCTGATGAGGTAAGTAAATTGTGAATAGAAAAAGTAAAAATGAAGTACTTTGGTTTATTTTATTGTCAGTCTTTGTACGGGATCAATTTTGAGAATAAGGCACCTCTTATCAGAAAGGTGTTTTCTCCACTTTCCCTGTTCTTGCATCTACTTGTGCTATCCACTGTTCCAGCTGAGAGGGTGGATGATTGATCTGCTTCCACTTCTCAACTAGTAATGCACTTTTAATGATGGTAAAAGTGCCTGGTATGACTCTCTGAATTTCCTTCCATTCCTGTCAGGCAGTGCCTATCTTTGCCACCATCTACTCTCTGATGAAGTAGCCGTGATGACTATCACTACATAATAGGTATTCCAATATGCTGCAATATCATTCTGCCAAAAGCTAAATTTATTCCTTAAGAATGCAGTACTTTTCCTCAAGGCCCTGTGTGTATTATTCAATTCAACGCAATTAAATATTAATGAGGCAAACTGAATCAATTCTCAGAGTGCTTTCACACTATATGCTGGAATTGTAAATGAATGTCAGGATAGAAATAGCCCTGTGTGATGCATTACAGATGCTGTGGCATTTCCTCCCCACGAATGAAACTAACATGTTACTTATTCAGTATTGGAAAGATATATATGACCTACTGAGGTTAGATTTAACTGGGGAAGTGAGTAGTACCTTGGGTTACACCTCTGAGGCCTGAGTTTGACTCCAGACAGACTGATGACGTGCAAGGGTCCTTCGTGAAATGACTTTGCATGTCCTCCATTCTGCTTAAGTGGGCACAGTATATAAAACATTTCAAATTGGCACTAAATTAGCTTGTGAGGATGATTGGTGTATAAAATCAAAAATTTCACACTGATACAAGAAGGAGTGTGTTTCTGAAGTTCAGACGCATTGGGGGGAATTTTACCCCCATCCCCCCCCAAGGCTGGGTGGTGGGGAAGTAAATTCTGAAATATCTGAAACCCAACCCACCATGAATACCAATTTAAAAAGGGTGGGTTGGGGCCGAGAACCTGCTTTTAAGACACAGATCAGTAATTTAAATATGCTAATGAGGCTTCGTGCCTCCGAGTTTAACATTCAATGGCTGCAGCCTTGGTTTCCCAAAACTCAGCAGTTAAAGAGTGGCGAGAACGGTTGGATCCAGCAGTAAAGTTTCTTTCCAGCGCTGCTTGTGGGCTAGGAGGAGCAGGCGTGCTTCCGCCGTCCCCCCAAGCTAATAATCTGAAATTGTCGTCCCTCCCCGCCATCCAATTTCCCCCCCCGCACGACTCGCAATCCGAAGCCCTTCCCTGTAATTTCCCACAATTCGAAGCCCCCCCAATCTCCAGACCAATCTGCAATCTCCCACCCTGTCCCAGCACCGGCCCCTGATATCGCCCTCCCTCCTTTGCACTCCCCAGGTGTGGCCTGCCAGCCAGCTTCTCAATCTGCCAGCCAGGAAACTGAGGAAAAAAAATCCAAATTAAATTTATCAGGACCTCTGTGTTACCCACATTTCCATATTCCAGAATCCATGAGGAGTTTTACTCTGCATTTGGTCTGTGCTGTGCTCAACTTGGTACTGATAAATGGTGTATAATTTGGAAGAGTGTCCCATTCCCAGCACTGACATCAGTTGTCCATAACATTATACCTGCACAGTCTCGGTTCTGTCGATAATAAAAATAAGATGACTAGAATAAAACACAAAATAACAAGATAGGTTTGGTTGAAGAAGGCTTTATGGCCTATTTGGTGTCATCCTTTTAGAATGCCAACCGTGACATCTTCCCATCACGTAATGTAATTCCTTAAATAAATTCAGTATCCTGGACCCATTTAAGAAACAGTTAGATGCTATAACATGAAGGTAGTAGGGTTAATATTCTGGAATGATAGTAAAATGATTTGAGGTGCAGAAAAATAAGTTTATATGAAGCAATACAAGTTTTTCCCACAACTCAATGCAACAGATTGTTCTTCATCTGCTTTTTTTTGTCATATAACAAAAAAGATTCCAAATTAGGGGTTACCTCTATTAGTCATTTGAGAACTAATGACTTGCGGTAATGTATTTGCTTGCATTGCTTTTTGTGTTCTGAAATATTCTTCCTTCGTTTCTCTTGTTGCTATCTTGGCAGAGCTTGGATATGATAGATGATAAGGTGAGATGCTTGAAAATGTGTCCAGCATGTTATATTTTAATTTTGTCATCTCATCATTAACCTTGTACAAAGCATCTTGTGTGTTGTGTCCCTATCAAAATGTAATCTGATATTGTCAGATATTCTACATAATGTGTAGCTCATGTGATTTTACTCTTAGGGCTATACATATGTAAGTAGAATTATAAATTAATTGCGGATCGGTAATTTTTTTTAGCTCAAACTCCTTAGTGACAAAACTTGCTTGCAAAATTAGTTCTTAATTTAATTGTACATATGACCAAAACATTTTTAAAGACCCAGCACTGCTATTGTTTACTCAAAAGAAAACTTAATTCTATTTATAACATTTAAAAAAAATCATGAGCAAGCCTTGACAGCAGAACAAGAAATTCCTACAAAGAACTATTGAAATCCTAATGCGTGCAAGCTAAATAAATTAATATATTTGAAATAGTTTGTCAATTGATATTCAAAGTTTAATTAGCTTGTAATATATTGGGCAGGATTTTGCTATTAGCAACGAATGAACGGCACTAGCTGTTCATTACACTTGCCCACAGACTTTCTATGAGATTTTGCACTGGAACTTACTGCAATTAGAGAACGAAAATGGCACAACGCCTTCTACAGGGAATCAGGGACCTGTGTGAACAGAATACGCAACTGTGTATCTCCTTAACCAGTCAGATTGAAGAATCATTAATGAGCAGCACAGAGTCTGAAACGAAGAAATGTCAGTTAGAATATTTAATTCAATGTCAAATCAGGGACAGAAAGCAAAATAAAGATAGGGGAGGGGAAGTTGGGATTAAGAGAGAGAGATAAAAGAGACAGTAGAATTTTTTTTTTAATTGAAATGTTTTTATTTTTTTTAATTTAAAACAATAATTAAATCTGATGTAATGAGACTCCATACTTGTAAAAGTTGAATTTCAGTGCCAGAGAAATTTGGCAGTAATTAAGACTTATCACACCATTAAAAATTTACACTCGAATGGACAAGCCCACCTGTCAGGTTTAGGTTCAAGCCCCACCCCAGGACTTAAGCACATTGTCTAGGTTTACATTCTGGCATTGAGGGAGTACTGCATTTTCAGTGATGCTATCCTTTGTACGAGCCATTAAACCAAGCTTCCAGGTGCTTGTTCAAGTTCATGTTAAAAAAGGACCTTTGGCATTATTTGAAGAGAAACATCGTATTCTCCTCGGCGTAGAATTTCAGGGGTTGAGTACTGGCAGGCCCGTTTTAAACGATAAATGGCAGCTGCCTCGCTTCCGCCGACTGCTGGCGGGCCCCGCAGAGGCCACCAATTTGGGCAAGTCAGCAGCGCTGCCAATGCCTGCGCTCACTGTAGATATTTAGATTATGTAGATTGTGACGTCAGTGAGTGTGCAACGTTCAATTGATGCCCGATCTGCCATTTTCGCCGTCGATACTCCACTTACCGGCCTATGTTAATCATAACCAGCTAACCAAACATTTACTAGCTGGCAGGAGCCTCCAGCAGTGCTATTTAAAAGGACTATCATCAACAGCAGCTGACATGGCTCGGTGTAACTTCTGCAGCTCTTGCAGATTTCTAAACTTGTTCCATGTTCCTGAGGTGACAGGAGGTGTAGCTGCAAGTGGAGAACATCTTCATTCTCATTTAAAGGCTTCTGCTCACAATATTTGCTCACTGTAATGGGGTCTCTACTTGCAGCTCCCCTTGCGCTCGAATATCTTCGGGAGAGGAAAGAGAAGTTGTTGCACGCAGAGGGAGGAGGAGGAGGGCTCTCAACAGGAGGCCTTACCCACCTAGGGTCTTCTGAGAGCACTTCTCTTGCATTGCTCCTCGCTTAATTGAAGGTATTAGGAGGCTCTGTTTCAGCAAGGAGGTGGTGACAGAACTCTGCCACCTCCTGAAACCAGATCTGCAGCCTCAGAGCGCGACGAACACGGCTCTCCCAGGTCACCGTGGCCTGCAATCTTTTCGCCAGCGAATCCTTCCAATCTGCAACAGGGGACATAGCTAACATCTCCCAGTTCGCCGTCCATTGCTTCATCCGCGAGATCACTGATGCTCTCCATATCAGGAGAAGGGAGTCCCCCCTCTATTTATTGGGGACTTTGCCTGGAGGGTGTTGCACAGAGCAGTCCCATGCAATAAGTTTTTGTTGGTTAGCGGACTCCCAGGCTGCCTGCAATTTCTGCAGTGGAGTCTGTGTTCCATGTCTATGTCGAATGTGTGAGGTTGCAGCCCCGATTCCTTTATTTGAAGAGGCTGCTCCTTAAATTTTTTTGCACTTCAGTCCCGCACTCCTGATCTTTGGGCACCCTGTGCAGAGGGGAGCGGACAGGTCGGAAGGCCTCCTCGTAGAACTGCTCCTGGGCATGACCAAGGTGGCCATCAACCGGTCCAGGCAGCGGGCGGCCAAGGGGGTTGTTCAGCCCGACTGCCTGCTTCTCTTCCGTGGTTACATCTGAGCCAGGGTGTCCCTGGAGATGGAGCACGCGGTGTCCACTGGTACACTCGCGGCCCTTCGCGAGAGGTGGGCGCCGGAGGGACTGAGTGCATCATCACCCCTGGCAATCAAATTTTAATTTGATTTAAGTTGACTATCCAAAGTTTAATTTGTTTAAGTTTGTCGGTTTTAGTGCTCCCCTTTTGCCCCCAAAAAGTTGTAGACTGCACCACCTCAGTATGGGCGGCAGCACTCTGGGCTAGCTGGCTGACAGGCAGCAGGAAGGGAAGAGGCAGTGGTGGGAATAGGAATGCTGTTATCCTGAGAGAAACCAGCAGGTTCTTGCTCCACAGAACCAGTGCCACTACCCTGGGACGTGCCTCAGCACTCGTAGCAATCTGTTGGAGGACAAATTAGAACATAATAAGAACATAAGAAATAGGAGCAGGTGTAGGCCATATGGCCCCTCAAGCCTGCTCCGCCATTTAATACGGTCATGGCTGATCTGATCATGGACTCAGGTCCACGTCCCTGCCCGATCTCCATAATCCCTTATTTCCTTATTGTTTAAGAAACTGTCTATTTCTATCTTAAATTTATTCAATGTCTCAGCTTCCACAGCTCTCTGAGGCAGCGAATTCCACAGATCCATAAATAAACCTCAGAGAAGAAATTTCTCCTCGTCTCAGTTTTAAATGGGCGGCCCCTTATTCTAAGATTATGCCCCCTAGTACTAGTCTCCCCCATCAGTGGAAACATCCTCTCTGCATCCACCCTGTCAAGTCACCTCATAATCTTATACGTTTTGATCAGATCACTTCTCATTCTTCTGAATTCCACTGAGTAGAGGCCCAACCTACTCAACCTTTCCTCATAAGTCAACCCCCTCATCTCCAGAATCAACCTTGTGAACCTTCTCTGAACTGCCTCCAAAGCAAGTATATCCTTTTGTAAATATGGAAACCAAAACTGCACATGATATTCCAGGTGTGGCCTCACCAATACCCTGTACAACTGTAGCAAGACTTCCCTGCTTTTATACTCCATCCCCTTTGCAATAAAGGCCAAGATTCCATTAGTCTTCCTGATCACTTGCTGTATCTGCGTACAAACCTTTTGTGTTTCATGCACAAGTACCCCCAGGTCCCGCTGTACTGCAGCACTTTGCAATCTTTCTCCATTCAATTAATAACTTGCTCTTTGATTTTTTTCTGCCAACGTGCATAACCTCACACTTTCCAACATTATGCTCCATCTGCCAAATTTTTGCCCACTCACTTAACTTGTCTATGTCTTTTTGCAGATTTTTTTGTGTCCTCCTCACATTGCTTTTCCTCCCATCTTTGTATCGTCAGCAAACTTGACTACATTACACTCTGTCCCTTCCTCCAAGTCGTTAATATAGATTGTAAATAGTTGGGGTCCCAGCATTGATCCCTGCGGCACCCCAGTAGTTACTGATTGCCAACCCGAGAATTAACCATTTATCCCTACTCTGGTTTCTGTTCGTTAGTCAATCCTCTATCTAGATTGCTGGTCTGCTGCGTCACATGGCAAGCCCCTTTCATAAACCCAGCCATGATGGCTTCTGTCAGACTTGGATGGCAGCAAGCTTAGACTGCATGAGAGCAGTCTCACTTTGCACTGCAGCACTGCGACGTTGGGTCACTTACGCCTGTGCTGCAATGGAAGCCGCGACATCACACTCAGCATCATGGCTGGGTCGACAATGTCTTTCCTAGACTTGTTCATCATTTCCACCCTGGAAATCATGGGCTCTAAGCTCTGTGTAAAGCTCCATCTAATGTCGAAGCAATGTGGTTGAAGCTTAACTGCCCTCTGAAATGGCCTTGCAAACCATTCGGTTGTACCAAATTGCTACAAAGAATAAAACCGGATGAAGCACCTGGCATCGACCTAGGCACCGGACCCGGCAAAGGTATATTGTGGTAAATGGGATAGATTCAGAACAGATTTAGCAGTTCAAAAACTGGGTAACCATGAGGCGCTGTGGGCCTTTAGTAGCAGAGCAGAATTGTATTCCACCACAATCTGTAACCTTATGGCCCGGCATATCTCTCTCTCTACCATTATCGTAAAGCCAGGGGACCAATCCTGGTTCAATGAGGTATGTAGAAGAGTATGCCAGTAGCAGCACCAAGAGTACCTCAAAATGAAGTGCCAACCTAGCGAAGCTACAATAACCAACTACATACATGCTAAACAGCAAAATCAGCATGCTATAGAGTGAGAGCTAAGCAATTCCACAACCAATGATTAGATCAAAGCTCTGCAATCCTGCCACATCCAGACGCGAATGGTTGTGGACAGTTAAACAACGAACGGAAGTAGGAGGCTCCATGAACATCCCCATCCTCAATGATGGAGGATCCATGCAAAAGACAAGCCTGAAGCATTTGCAACCACCTTCAGCCAGAAGTGCCGCATGGATGATCCATCTCAGCCTCCTCCAGAGATTCCCACCATCTTAGAAGCCAATCGATTCACTCCACATAATAACAAACGGCTGAGTGCACTGGATATAGCAAAGGCTATGGGCCTAACAACATCCCAAATGTCGTGCTGAAAAATTGTGCTCCAGAACTTGCCGCACCTCTAGCCAAGCTGTTCCAGTTCAGCTGTAACACTGGCATCTACCCATCAAAGTGGAAAATTTCCCAGGAATGTTCTGTCCAAAAAGCAGGACAAATCTAATCCAGCCAATCACCACCCCATCGGTCTACTCTCAATCATCAGCAAAGTAATTGAAGGTGTTGTCGACAGTGCTATCAAGCAGCACTTACTCACCAATAACCCGCTTACCAATGCTGAGTTTGGGATCTGCCAGGACCATTTGGCTCCAGACCTCATTACAGCCTTGGTGCACACATGGACAAAAGTGCTGAATTGCAGAGGTGTGGTGAGCGGGATTGCCCTTGACATCAAGGTAACATTTGATCAGGTGTGGCATCAAGGAGCCCTAGTAAAATTGAAGTCAATGGGAATCAAGGATATACTCTCTCCTGGCTGGAGTGATACCTAGCACAAAGGAAGATGGTTGTTGGAGGTCAATCATCTCAGCCCCAGGACATCGCTGCAGGAGTTTCTCAGGGCAGTGTCGTAGGCCCAGCCATCTTCAGCTGCTTCATCAATGACCTTCCCTCCATCAAAAGGTCAGAAGTGGGGATGTTCGCTGATGATTGCAGTGTGCAGTTCCATTCGCAATTCCTCTAAGATAATGAAGCAGTCTGTGCCTGCATGCAGCAAGATTCAGGCTTGAGCTGATATGTGGTGAGTAACATTCATGCCACACAAGTGCCAGGCAATGACTTTTTCCAAAAAGAGAGTGTTCAGTCACCTTCCCTTGACATTCAATGGGATTACCATCGTCAAATCCCCCCCCACCATCAACATCCTGGGGGCCACCATTTGACCAGAAACTTAACTGGACCGGTCACATAGATAATACTGTGGCTACAAGAACAGGTCAGAGACTGGGTATTCTGCAGTGAGTGTATCACTTCCTGACTCACCAAAGCCTTTCCACCATCTACAGGGTACAAGTCAGGAGTGTGATGGAATACTCTCCACTTGCCCGGATGAGTGCAGCACCAACAACACTCAAAAAGCTCGACACCATCCAGGACAAAGCAGCCCGCTTGATGGCACCCCATCCACCACCTTAAACATTAACTCCCTCCACCACCGGCGCACCATGGCTGCAATGTGTTCTACAAGATGCACTGCAGCAACTCACCAACGCTTCTTCAGTAACACCTCCCAAACCTGTGACCTCTACCATCTAGAAGGACAAGGACAGCAGGCGCATGGGAACACCATCACCTCCAAGTCGGACACCATCCTGTCTTGGAAATATATCACTGTTCCTTATTGTCACTGGCTCAAAATTTGAGAGCTCTCTCCCTAACAACACTGTTGGGAGTACCTTCACCTCACGGACTGCAGCGGTTCAAGATGGTGGCTCACCACTACCTTTTCAAAGGCAATTCGGGATGAGCAATAAATACTGGCCTTGTTAGTGATGCCCACACCGCATAATCGAATTTTTAAAAATTAAAAATCCTCCATGCTCCTTGACATTGACGAAGGGCTCTCTGGCAGACTTGCCATTGTATCTAGCATTTTGGTGGCCATGGCCATCACCCTTCTTCTGAAGGCCGCCCCATCGACATCTCATCTCAGTTGTGTGCAGCAGAACCTGTGTGCGAACTCACTCTCCGGAGAGCTGGCTCCCGAGCAACCCTTTACCCCAGCCTTGTTGCAGCCCACTCGTGCCCAGTGCCTCACCATGTGCAGACCCTGCCTCCATACTGACCACTATATTCCACACACAGCCAGTTTCTGAGCTGATATCTGTGAGTGTCCGATGCAGTGATGGTGTGTCGTCTTCTTCAATCTCCTCCAAAGCATGAGGGACAGGCTGGCCTGGTGGCAGTTCTTGGGTACCTAAAAGCAGAAAGACACAAAAGTCGGGTTGTGGCGAGGGAAGGGGAGGGGGGGGAAGCAAAATATCCATGCATACACCATCAGCAACTTGTAAGTGAGAAGAGATTGTGGGATGGGGGGAGGGGGAAGTGGGATGTAAGAAGGAGAATTAGGAATGACCACACCGTCATTATCAGCAAGGACCTCAACTTCTCCCGTTGCCACGGCCTCGGTCACTGCCCTTCCAAAGATGTCGAACACGGACTTCTCAACATGGCTGAGAGTCTGTACAGTGGCTCAGCTGCCTCCTATCTGCTGTTGTTCTTCGCGGTTATGAGCCACCTTTGCTGGACCACTTTCAGTGGGCGCAGGCATAGTGCTAGCCCTTGACACCACCCAATTTCGGGCCTTATCCAATTTCTTGGCCTCAATGTTCTGGTCAATATTCCGACTTTATTAGACGCCATCGAAAACAGATTAACTGGTCATTCATCTTGTCACTGTTTGTTGGATCTTGCTTTATGTAAAGCATCTACTGCATTTGTCTACATAATAGTGATTTCACTTCAAAGTAATTAATTTTATGTGATGGTCCTTTTTGAAGTGCTATATAAACGCAATGGCCCGTATTTTGCAGTCAGCAGTGAAAGAACGGTGCTCGCCGGTCATTGCACTTGAACTGCAATTTGAGATTATTATAGAGTTATATAACAGTGCGATGCCCTGTACAGCAGATCTGGGACCCGTGTGAACAGAGCAAGTAACTGTGTGACTCCTCGACCAATTGGAATGAAGAATCCTTACTGAGAAATACAGGCCGGAATTTTAATCTTGATGGGGGGGTGGCTCAGAAGCGGTCATGAGAACAGGTTTCCCGCAGGCCCTGCGAATTTAACGGCAGATCCTGATTTGCATTTGAAACCTCTGTTTCTCACCCGCAGCCAGCCAGATGGAGAGGCTGGCTGGCTGCTGCACTAGGCTGAGGAGGGAGGAAGGGATCGGGTGGGGGCTGGGGGGTGGTCAGGGGCCCAACTCGAGCATCGAGGGGCTGGAGTGTGATAGGGGTGGAGGGGCCGGAGAGAACATCGGAGTGGGGGGGGGCGGAATCGAGCATCAGGGAGTTGGAGGATGATCGGCGGTGGGGGGGGGGGATGGGAGGCAGAGATCATCAGAGGGCCGGAGGATGCGGGGGTGGAGCGGTCGGAATCGACCATCGGGGGCTGGTGGATGATCGGGGGTGGGGGGGATGGGGAGGTATAGATCATCAGGGGGCCAGAGGATGCCGGGGTGGGGGGGAGCAGGGAACATCAGAGGCGGCCTGAAGATTATCAGTGGGGGCTGGAGGCCAAGATGATCAGAGGCCTACCAGGGGGGAATCGGGGGCTTGGGGAGGGGGGATCAGAGGCCTCGTGGGAGGGTCACCGATCATGGTGGATGGGTGAGGCAGGGATGCTGGATTCAGGAAGTAAGTATAAAGAGCACTTACCTCCTGTATCCACCGATCCTCGCTTTCCATTAGGTGTCTGGTTTCCCGAAGCCTGCGAAAATCCAGCCAGCCACAGTTAAATTTAAAATGGTATTTATATCTGAGGCACGCCAGCCTCATTGTATTTAAATGGGAGAACCACCTCCTGGGAATGGGTTGGCTGCGCCTCCCCCATCCAGCCTCTATTAAAACCGAAATTGGGCACTTGGAGACGGATTCGGGTCAGGATTAAAATTTTTAACACTTTAACTTCCCACCCCACCCCACCCCAACCCACCTGTTTTTTGGGGTTAAAATTTCCCCCAGATTCTAAACCATAATATGTAAGTTAGAATATTTAATTCAACATCAAATCTGATACAGAAAGCGAAATGAAGGGAGGGAAAGGAAGATGGAATTAAGCGAGCGAGAGAGATAAAAGAGACAGAAAGAAAAGTAAAAGAAAATTATATTTTTTAAGTTTTTAAATTTAAAATAATTAAAATCTGAAGGAATGAAACTTGATACTTGTAAAAGTTAATATTCAGTTCCACAGTAATTAAGACTTATCATGCTGTTAAAATGGAATGGACAAGCCCTAACTTTTTCTGGCAAGTTTACTGTGTATATTGCTACAGCTATATAAGGTATTGGTGAGGCCACACCTGGAATACTGCGTGCAGTTTTGGTTTCCATATTTACGAATGGATATACTTGCTTTCGAAGCAGTTCAGAGAAGGTTCACTAGGTTAATTCCAGGGATAAGGAGGTTGACTTATGAGAAAAGGTTGAGTTGGGCCTCTACTTATTGAAATTCAGAAGAATGAGAGGTGATCTTATTAAAATGTATAAGATTATGAGGGGGCTCGACAAGGACATCCTCTCTGTGTCCACTGATGGGGGAGACTAGAACTAGAGGGCACGACCTTAGAATAAGGGGCCACCCATTTAAAACAGAGTTGAGGAGAAATTTCTTCTCCCAGAGGGTTGTAAATCTGTGGAATTCGCTGCCTCAGAGAGCTGTGGATGCTGGGACATTGAATAAATTTAGGACAGAAATAGACAGTTTCTTAAACGATAGGGGGATAAGGGGGTATGGGGAGCGAGCAGGGAACTGGAGTTGAGTCCATGATCAGATCAGCCATGATCTTATTGAATGGCGGAGCAGACTCGAGGGGCCGTATGGCCTACTCCTCTTGTTCTTATATCATGCAATTACCACAACTTGATACAATTCCAATTATTTCATTGTCGAATGTCTCGGCGAGATATCATTCCCGCGCAGCTTTTGGAGGAGCAGAGCAACTCAGGCAGCAAATTTCTGATTTACGCATTTAATTGCGCATGTGTGGTTGCTGAAAATTGTTGTTCAATTTACTCTTTAATAACAGTGAGCACTATTAGCCTCACGATTATCTCTTCAGCAAAATCCAGCCCGATGCATTCTTGTGATAGTCGATGCATTTTTATTTTTTAGAGGTTTGATTATTCCACATTGATCAGAAGTGGATGTATTAGCATAAGTAAATCAGCATCCTAATTGTCCACACAGTGATGGATGGAAAAAACGGAAATGGCATGGGGATGAATCTGAAACCTGGCAGTGCAAGCTAAAGCCAATGGGAAATGTGATTACTGCAGACAGTAGTACTATTTTGGCCTATCGGGATATCATCGGGTCCCGATCTGCATATTTAGAGAAGAACCCCTCTGCCTTCCTGCGGGTTTCCTGCATGCCTGCTCAGATGAGCAGGTAAATATCAGGACACGATAAGAAGGCAGCAGGATCGCATTGGGATGTCCCTGCTCTTATTTTAACTCTTTCCACCCCCTCTCCCCCCCCCCCCCCAACCCCCACCACCACTCGATTTCTGCCAGGCAGGGGTAATTAAAATTGGGGCCTGTAGCACAGAAATGTGTTACACAATTAACCCTGGTAGTTGTTGATTTTGCATAAAGACCTTGAAGAAATTATACTGCAATAGCAAGAGGCAAATTACAGATTTTCTATAGCCTAATACCTACTTCAGCAAGTGATGGTTAATTCACATTTGAACTTCTGTCTACAAGAAGGTTCCAGGTGACAACAATGTCTTAGAAAGAACAGAAAATCTTAAGAAATTGTAATGAACTAAATTAGTGAACTAAAGTTTAATGATACTATAAAGTAATTGGCTATCACAATCGCTGCTGTGAATTTCTCTGTTTTTACTTTCTGAAAGATCCTCGATGAAGGGCAATCACCTAAACACAATCAATGGAAGACTCGTGCTGTTTTGGATTGGAGCACTCATCAGGTTTCTCATTGGCTTATGGGACTAAACATGGAACAATATATTCCACAATTTACTGCCAAAAGCATTGATGGAGAACAACTACTGCAGCTGGATGGAAGCAGACTGAAGGTAAGGAAATTCTTTTTTTTAAATCGGCTTTGTTATTTATTAGCGAAGCTCACATTAAAATGCAAAGTGATCTCATTGAAGCATACAAGATTCTGAGGGATTGTTTCCCGTGGCTGGAGAGTCTAGAACTAGGGGGCATAGTCACAAGGTATGTATTTGGCCATTTAAGATGGAGAGGAGGAGAAATTTGTTCTGAGAGTCCTTGTACACGAATCAGAGAGGTCACTTTCAGGTACAACAAGCAAAAATAAAAAGCAGAATATTTTTGTAAATGATAGGTTGGAAAATGTTGGTGTTCAAAGGGTCATGGAAGTCCCAGAAAGGTAGCCCAAAAATAGGGTCACAGATTAGGTACAAATGTAAAGGAATTAGTTATCAAAGTAAGAACTCAGTAATAAGTTTTGTATTTTTTTTTGTTGCTACGCACTCAACTGCCAAAATATTTGTGCGAGAAGTGTTTCTGTCGGTTCTAAAATTGATGCTGTGAGAAAATTGAAAATCACCAGGGCCCATGGCTATGAGAAATTATTGATATATATGATATATTAAAAATTAAATATTAAAAATCTTGCATCTACATGCCCTTTGTGTCAAATTTTACGTTTTAAATTCCTATGTCCCTTTTATAATTATAGCTGCCCATCAAAAAACCACCCTGTAATTTCACCTCCCACCAGTAGTGGTACTGCAGCACCTCTATTTTACATTTCCCCTCTCCTCAGTCTGTCCTGCAGGAAAACTCCTATGCTTCCAGCATCTCTACTTCTCTGGCATATATTTTCCTATTTTATTGTAAATACTGTAAAAAAAAAAGAAAACTCTTGTATAAAAATAAGGACAGAGGTACAATGGACTGAATGGCCTTCTGTGCTGTGATATGACTTTAACATAACAACTGAATTATATCTGTATCTCTTGATCTAATTATTGCCTGCCTTTTATAGCACTCCTTGTGAGTCAAAAGGAGCAGGAGTGCTCCCCCTGCCCCTTAAGGAAAGCTTTGGCCTCTTTTCCGATCGCCGCCTCCCGCTAGACCCTGCCACAATCGGAAAACTCCCCACCCCAACCCATGATTGCCTCTCTCTTTCCAGCTCCACCCCAACGATCACGATCCTCTCTGCCCCCCCACCCACCCCCCCGATCTGCAGCCCAATTGCTGGGGACTGCCCCAAAGGTTTTGCACTAGAGAGAGTACAGAGGAGATTTACGAGGATGTTACCAGGACTGGAAAATTTTAGCTATGAGAAAAGATTGGATATACTGGGGTTGTTTTCTTTGGAACAGAGGAGGCTGAGGGGAGACTTAATTGAGGTGTATAAAATTATGAGGGGCTAGATAGAGTCGATAGGAAGGACTTATTTCCCTTAATAGAGAGGTCATTAATCAAGAGACATAGATTTAAAATAATTGGTAGAAGGATTAGAGGGGAGCTGAGGAGAACCTTTTCACCGAGAGCAGGGGTGGGGGGTCTGGAACTTACTGCCTGAAAGGGTGGTAGAGGCAGAAACCCTGCCTCAAGTCAGCCTCGAATTGCCTGCGGGTGGTGGAAAAATTCAAATGAGGCAGATCGTGATGTCAGTCAGCATGTAACACTGATTTGATGCATGACCTACCATTTTGGTGCTGCCGTTCCACTGTATGCCCTCTACTAAGCACGCACAGCTGAATATGTGTTCAGCTGCATGACGGACCCCCCCACCAGCTTTACTTAAAGGGACACTTGTATATGCAGACTATACATAAACTCTCTGTGTAGTCACTATATAGTTGCATAAGATGGAGACTTGTTACCTGATGTACTATCAATAAGGTTTACACTGTGTATATACTATGCTGGCACCACTAGAGGATGCAACTGGTGGAGACCGGGGTTTGCTGCCCCTGTGGCAGGGGCTGTCCACCAGAGGGCACTGCAGTGGGAAACCTGAGGGTCACCTGCATAGGTATGCAGGGTCCAGTATAAAAGGCTGTCCACCATGCTTGTGCCTCACTCTGGAGTTACGAATAAAGGACCAAGGTCACTACAGTTTGAGTACAACACATTGCCTCGTGGAGTCATTCATAAGTGCATTACAGACACGGCAACTGGCGACGAGAATACGGACTTTCACGCGATTATGGATACCTTTGGCACACTAAAAGACTTCGCAGAGGGTGATGATTGGGATGCCTTCACGGAAAGGCCCGAGCTATATTTTGTGGCAAATGACCTGGCAGGGGAGACGGACGCATCGGTGGAGAAGCACAAGGCTATACTGCTGACCAGTTGTGGGCCCGAGGTCTACCGCCTCGTCAGAGACTTACTGGCACCCATGAAGGCCAAGGATAAGGCATACGTTGAGCTGACTGAATTAATTTGCAACCAACTAAAACCAAAACAGAGCATCCTCACGGCCAGGCACAAATTGTACACTCACCGCAGACCTGAGGGCCAGGAGATCGCAAAATATGCTGCCTACCTCAGGAGACTTGCCGCACTGTGCGATTTCGGCACGCAACTCAACGAAGCATTGCGAGACATCTTCGTTATGGGAATTAGCCACAAGGGCCTCCTTCACAAGCTATTATCTGCCAACACCACCATCAACCTGCAGAAGACCATCAACATCAGTCATGCGTTCATGACCTCGACCTGCAGCATCAAGCAAATTATTCATCCTGTGGACTCAAACCCGGCAAGTACTGTACACAGAATGGTACCTTTCACAGGCAAGACTGTAGAACGTGGCTCTACCCAGGGCAGAGACATAGACCTCAGGGTTCCAGAACTCGGAGTCCACCGAGGGGTGCTAATCGAGTAGCACCATGCTGGCATTGTGGAGGAAATCATAGGGCTCACCAGTGTCGGTTTGTTGAGTACGTATGCAAAGCCTGTAACATGAAGGGCCACCTCCAGCGTATGTGTAAAAGAAATACGACTCGCCATCTAGCATAGGAGTCAGTAGATGACTTTGAATCCAGCGGGGAGTATGATGATTTGGCCACTGAGGCAGCTCAGCCCCAAGAGGAAGTGTATGGAGTGTATACCTGCACCATCGATTGTCCTCCAGTGAAGATGGAAGTCGAGATAAACGGCGTTCCAGTCTTCATGGAAGTGGACACGGGAGCGAGCCAGTCAGTGATGAACCAGGATGCCTTTGAGAGGCTATGGAATGAAAAACGACCCGAGCTGGTTCCAGTACAGGAAAAGTTGTGCACCTACACCAAGGAGCTGATCCCAGTCCTTGGTAGTGCGGATGTAAGTGTAATCCATAATGGCGTGGTGTACAAGTTACCTCTGTGGATTGTTGCAGGTGATGGTCCAATGCTACTCGGAAGAAGGTGGATGGGGAAGATCCTTGGAAATGGGAAGACCTCTTCACTCCAGCCACCGATGTCTCCCGTGCTCAGGCAGAGCAAAACCTCACCTTCACTTGGGCCAGGCACCAGAGAACAGACCAGCACAGCACCTGAGGCACAGACCGTCCATCACAACTGCGTGGCAATGATCTGACCAGAACGATCTAAAAGTACCTTCCGGGCTCCTGTGGCAGGACTCTTGGGGAGGAAGATCGAATTCACAGGCACTCTTCCAGCTTTTGTGGCAGAATCGCGGGAGAGAAGGATCAAGGCAGTCGACCTCGAGGACAGAGGCAAGATGGCGTCCCTGCTGCAGTGAGGTGCAGCGTGGCTGAAAAAAAAGATGGCCGTGGCCATACCACGAGGTGCAATGCTGAGGGAGCAACACGTGGTGTCTAACAAAGGATTTGATTGGGGTAAAGCCAGCAGGGTTCTCTTAAAGGAGACCTGCAACCAACGGAACTTAGAGACATTGTATGCTTGGCAATCAATGTAACGAACCGATTAAGATTGTGAACAAAATGTTGTTGTGAGGTGTCGGTACTAGTCCTAATGTAAAGAACAAAATGTTGTTGCGAGATGTCGGGAATAGAGTGTCCCCAAAAGTAGCAAACGAGCGAATTCGGGCGGGTAAAGGCACTGATCATGATGCCCTGCCCCAGGTATCCCCACAAGTTATAGGCCAGCAACCTTGGGAGGGTGAAGGCACTGATCCTGATACCCTGCCCCAGGTCTATCCCACGCTGCAGGCACCCGATGACACTATATGCCACGGACCTGGAAATGAAAACGGCGCCAATGCGTGCAGTCGGCCGCCATTACCCATCACCCGGCTGGAGATGGCGCAGCCCCCAGACCCAGTCGCTACCTCGGCCACATCCGGGAGCGAAAGGTCAGAACCAACGAGTTCCCCAAACGGGACCTGGAGTAGCCAGGTTCCCAACACCGTTAAAGAGCAGGCAGAAGATTCTGCAGCCCTCAAAGGAGGACAGGGGGGCCACACACATCTGTGGCTCTGCCCACCACTAGGCAACGGCAAAGGCCCCGAGTCCTGGCAAGGTGAGTGAATCAAGCCCACCCCGCTAGCAGGGAGCACAGCGCCACTATCAGACGAGTCGGACCCCGTCCGGTTGCTCTGGAACCTGCGTCCTCGCATACCTGTACTGCTACCTCAGAACTTACCATGACTGAACCATGAATGCAATCTACCCAATCCTGGAGCACGACCGCAAAACGTAACGAATATAAGTCATGATACAAACTGTAACTTCATTTCTTTGTACTTACACTGTGTCTGATCCTGTATGTTAATGTCACGGGCCTGCTGCATGATCTCGCTGTGGGGGGTGCTGGAAAATGGATGTATGTAGCCATGGACACACACATGGATCACATCCAGAACCTCCACTGGAACCTCCACTGCATCATCGAACCATCCAAACTGGTAACCACTACCTAACGTTGTGGCAAAAGGACTTGGAGGTTAACAGGGAGAGATCCAAGCCAAAGCACAGCCAAGGTGCAAGGCCTATTGGCACTTAAGTCTGGGAGAGCTAAGCCAGACCACATTGTGCAAAGGTAATTGCCACAAAGGATTTGGGGGGAGAGTGATATTATATAGGCAGACTATAGATTTGGTCTCTGCATAGTTGCATAAGATGGAGACTTGTTACCTGATGTATTATCAATAAGGTTTACACTGTCTATATAGTATGCTGGCACCACTAGAGGGTGCAGCTGGTGGAGGGGCTGTCCACCAGAAGGCACTGTGGTGGGAGACCTGAGGGTCACCTGCACAGGTGTGCAGGGCCCAGTATAAAAGGCTTTGTGGAATCCTAATTCCTGAATATGTTCCAGTCTGTCTCCAAATCATCAATCTCTGTTGAAATTGGGTGCCCAGAATTGCACGTGGTATTCCAAATGTGGCCTCAGTAATGATCTATGCAAGGTCATAATAATTTAGTTGAAATGTCAAATTGTAATGTATCCCAGTACATAATTAGGATCATTAACAATTCACATTGATTGGGTACTTGAAGCGAATGTTCAGTAATTACATCCCAGATCATTTCCCATCCATTGGATTCCTCGTCAATCAATTTAGTTACCTCCTACAAGGACTACAGTAGGTTAGTGAGATGATCTATTGCTTATAATCCATGTGCTTTATAAATAAATATTGATAGTATTCTGTAGATTGCTGTTGAGTATATTGCTCCATTGTGTCTCTGTTGGCTCTCCGCTAGCTCAATCCAAAACTAGTTCCACTGCCTTGATCTCCCCCCATATCTTCCTTTACTATCTACTCTTCCATGCAAATATGTAGTGGTCTCTGCCTCAGCTACTCCCTGTGCCAAAGCATTCCATGCGGCAGCAATTCCTACATGAAGAAATTCAACTAGCCTCTCTCCTAACTCCCATAGTGACTACCTTAAATTGATGACCCTTTTTCACCCCAACCAGAAGAAATAGTCTCTGCCTTGTTATATATGCAGACTATAGATATACTCTCTGTGTAGTCACTGGATAGTTGCATAAGATGGAGACTTGTTTACCTGATGTACTATCAATAAGGTTACACTGTGTATATACTATGCTGACACCACTAGAGGGTGCAACTAGTGGAGACTGGTGTTTCCTGCCCTGATGGCAGGGGCTGTATAAAAGGGTAGCCACCATGTGGCTGCCTCACTCTGAAGTTACGAATAAAAGACCAAGGTCACTACAGTTTGAGTACAACACATTGCTTCGTGGAGTCATTCATACGTGCATTACAGACATAACAGACACTATGCAACTTTGAGGTAAGTTGTTTTTGGGTTCCTGTACAGTTTATTTGAGTCGTGGCTTGGTGTAAGACATTTAAAAAGTTGGATTAATGTGCAGGGAAGGTGTTGGCTCTTAAATGAAGGTCTCTGACTACACCACATGCACCTGTCATTGTGGCTGTAATTACAGTCCCCCTCTCACTGCAGCATGACAGGGAAATGAAGCAGAGACAGCAAAGACAAGCTGCTCACAGAGGGAAGAGGAGGAGTGCTCTCAGCAGGAGGACTTACTCACCTAGTATCCTCAGGGAGCACTTCTCCTACCTGCACCTAAACCAGGAGCAGTGTATTCGGAGGCTCTGCTTCAACAAGGAGGTGGTCACAGAACTCTCCCATCTCTTGGAACCAGACCTACAGCCTCAGAGCAAGGCAACAGCGGCTCTGTCAGTGACACTCAAGGTGACCATGCACCTGAACTTTTTCACCAGTGGATCCTTCCAGGTTGGAGCAGGCAACATACCTAACATGTTGCAATTTTCCATGCATCGTTGCATCCAGGATGTCACAGACGCTCTGTACTCCAGGACACGGGACTTTATTTTCTTTTTTCTGAACAGAGAGAAGCAGGAGGAGCGCACACGTGGCTTTGTCAGGATATCTGGCTTCCATATGGTGCAGAGCACCATCAACTGCACACACTTGGCTTTGTAGGCATTGCGTATCAATCTTGAGATGTTCTGTAACCACAAAGGCTACCACTCACTTGATCTGCGACCACGCCCAGCACATGATGATGAATGCCCAGTATCCTGGCAGCAGTCATGATGCCTTCATTCTGCGCCATCCACTGTGCCAGCAATCTTCTAGCCACCACGTCAAACCCAAGGGTGGCTGCACGACAAAAAGGAATATCCGCTCTACACATAGCTGATGACTCCCCTCCGCAACCCCACCACATGTTGTCAGCAATCATATAACGACAGCCATGTTCCCACAAGGAACATCATCCAGCAGACCATCGGGGTGCTCAAGCAGTGGTTCCGCTGCTCAGGAGGAACTCTCTAGTACTCGCTAGAGTAGGTGTCCCAATTCGTGGTGGTTTGCTGCATTCTCCACAACTTAGCCATCATGTCCATGTCACCGTGGGTTCCGCAACCACCTCAGCAGGAGGCAGAAAGGAGGAGACAGCATGCAAATCTGTGTTGCGGAGGGGCTGTCCAGGAGTGGATCATCAGACTCCGATTCCCCTGACTGAAACGCCAGATCCCTATTGCTCAACAATTCCCATCTTACCATCCCTCTGTCACAGAATATCACAGCATCGTCTTGCGCACAATGCTGAAATGAAAGCCACTATAAAACATTCCAAACATAATTTATAAATGAATAATTCCAATTTAAAATTACAAAGTCAACTAATCATCCTTGTTCATTCCCTTAGTGTCTGTCCTTCATGTTCCTTTGCTTATTTTAGTGCTTTTACGCAGTGCTGCAGTGGAAGGCTGCTGACTTTAGTTGGGGACAATGCAGATGGCCTTGAAGGACGACCTCGAGCAGCTATGGGCCTAGAAGGCCCGGCTGTAGACTGCACGACCTTGGCATGGGTGGCTGCAGTCTGGGCTGGCTGACGGGCAACTGCAATGGCACTGCTGGAATGGGAGCTGTGGGAGTATGAATGCTGCCATCCTGAGAGAGGACAGCAGGTTCTTGCTCCACAGAGCCACTGTCACTCCTCCGGGGCAGTGCCTCAGCATTCCTAGCCATCTGTTGGAGCACAGGTTGCTGGACTGCAATCCCCTTTCCACACTTGTAAGCCCAGCCATGATGGCAGCAGTCAGAGCTTGCGTGGCAGCAAGCTGAGCCAGCACGGCAGGAGTCTGAGCTTCCACTGCAGCACTCCGACGTTGAGTCGCTTCTGCTTGTGTTGCAATAGAAGCTACGACATTGCCCATCACACCCAGCATCATGGCTGCATCCACCAGTGCTCCAATGGAGTCGCCCATCACTTCCATCCTAGAAATCATGGGCTCCAAGTTCCGCACAAAGCCTCCTGCAATGTTGGAGCCGGACTCCTCCATGCTCCTTGACACTGACAAGAGGCTCTCTGGCAGGCTTGCCATTGCACGAAGCATTTCTGCACTATCAAGTCCTCATCTGAGTCCTGTGCAGCAGAACTCGTGAGCAGCCTTGCCCTCCAGGGAGCTAGTACCTGCGCTATCCTTTCCCCCGGCCTGGCTGTAGCCCACCCGATACTACCCTCTAAATTATGCGCAGTGCCATTTTCTGAGCTGGTGCCTCTTCTCCATCACTCCTCCTCTACATCTTGCTGAAAAGGTTGGACTGCTGGTAGTTATTGGGTATCTGAAAAGAAAAAGCACAAGAGTCGGGTTTTGGTGAGGTGAGGGGGGAAAAGCAAGATGCCCATGAATACACCATCAGGAGGATCAGGAGCATACAGTCATCATCAATGGTTTCAGCCTCACCCTGTGCCAAGAACTCACTGATGGCCCCTCCAATTATTTCCAGCAGTCACCTCCATGGGGTTAGGTTGTGCGGCCGTGCTTGCCCCCCCTCCCCTGTCTGTTTGTTCCTGCTCTCTCCAATTGTGAGTAACCTTGGCCTGCATAAAGAAAGGGAAGTGTGTCAGTGAGTATGGTGCAATGTGTTTGGATGATGTGCCTGTCGTGGTTGAATAGCTGGCATTGTTTGCAAGGTGTGAGATATGGGTGTGAGGCTTGCAGCAACATGTGAGGGTGAGGTGAAGCTTTGATCGTGAGGGGTATGCGTCATGATTGCTAGAGATTGTTGGCAGGTGAGTGATGGGGGTGTCGTGCATTGAGCAGTGTGTGAGGCTAGTGGTGCAGTTGGTGTAATATGGCATTTGAAGTTGCATTCGCTAACCTTGACTTCTCGAATGAAGTCATTAAACTTCTCGAATGAAGTCATTTAAACTTCTTCCAGCACTGGATCCAGATCCTGGCGGCAATACTGGTGGCACTGATGTCTTCTGATATTTCCTCCCACTGTCTTACTGTGCCTGGAAGGCATTCTGCACCCCTGCGGGTACAGGACCTGCCTGCTCTTGAACACCCGCTGCACCAAGGTTCCAGTGCTGCATCGGAGAACTGAGGTGTACGCTCTCTCCCCTGTTAAGACATATTGGGAGATAAATTTGCATTGTTTGCGCAAATGATTTCTCACGCGAGGCCGCTACCGCCTCCCGCAAAATTCCGCGGAAGTTAGGAGAGGCACATACCGGCAGGGCCCCACTCCTGCCAGTGTGCAGTGACCTGTTTTCAACCCTGGAGCAAAGATTCAGTAGCGGCCACGGTGCGATGTCCACGCCAGCCTCGCAGATCGCGAACTGGGCCGCACTTTGCTCTCAGGATAAAAATTAAAGAGGTGCATCGCGCCATTTTTTTCCCCTGGCCGACTTACAGCCTTGCCTTGTGGAATTTGTGGGGTCCATGCCACCATTTTGTAGCCCGCTTCCGCTGCTGCCACGGCACCCTGCTCGCCGATGGAGAAGTGGTGGCCCCTCGCCCCATTGCAGAGTTCGCAGCACGCCCTCCCCTTTAATGGAAGGGGTGGGCCCTGTGCTCCCGGGAGCGTAGTGCTGGTAAATTCCTGCGGTTAGCACCCCAGTTCCGCCCCCAAGAGGAAGTGGAGCGCACAACATTGCGCTCCACTTCCTCTCGGGGACGGTAACCCCAGTTTCGCTACTGGGGCAGGACTTCTTCACGGGCACAGGAAGCCCTACCTCGCCTCAGTTACTGCCCCCAAACGGGGCACTACTGAATTTCGGCCCCATTATTATTGCTCTAGCTCCACGAACAATTGAGGTCCTTCTGAATTAGAATCTCCCGTTTAAGAAGTGCAGAGCAGCCTGTGACACTCCAAGCAACATTTAAATAGAAAGCAGATTACAAAGGATATTGGTCCCCTTGTTGAGCGCTGAACCAACCAACAGCGCATTTAGTGCTGAGTTCAATGCGCCAATCATGGTAATGAGCAGGCAGCACGAATTTCGCGAGCTGCCTGCACTACTTTCAACCAGTGTGGGAAGTTTGCGCATTGTAATCCCCATGCTTGTTTTCTGGCCTAATCACATGTTGCCCCCTCCACCTTCAATTGATGGAACCATTGTTTGATGGACTATTGGGTGTGTCCATCCTGTGATCAGGAGGATGATGGCATTATGCTTGCACATTTTATGGTAAGTTGTGCTGTTCACCGTACCATTATGTAAAGTTTCTTGTACCTGTTTTCTGCCGAGTGAGGGCTCAAACCCACGCTTCTTGGTTGCCTAATGATCAACTTGTAACTAACCTCTTTGGGGAAGAGTGGAGGTAAGTGGAACAATAACAAAATGCTGGATACATTCAGCAGGTCAGGCAGCATCTGTCGAGGCAGCACAAGTTAGTTGACGCTTTGGGTGCTGAACCTTCCTCATAATTGCAGATGAACAGCATTTAAAAAGGAACAGAACAAGAAAAAGATGGAATAAAAATACACACACAATGGTCCACACACAAGAATATAACAGTAGAATGACCTGTAAACACTCAATGCATCGATCAACTTGTATTCTTTTGACAGATGCTGTCTGATCCACTTGAGTGTCTCCAACATTTTTTGTTGCTTTTTCAGATTTCCAGCGTCTGTAGTACTTTGCTTTTGGTTTGGGTAGGTAAATGAAGTCTCTATAGCAGCCAAGGTGACATGCCTGACAACGGAACTGAGTTGATCCGCCAAGGCAGCCTCGGTAATCTGATAACTGAATCAGGCAGATCTACTGTATACTGGAGCACTGTTGATCAGGCAGCCTGAATCGCTGGTAGAACCTCGAGAAGTACACCTATCAATGGAGACGGAGATTCTTCCAATTCTGCTCCAGATAACACTGCAAGTCAATGTCCAAATGCTAACTGAGCAAGCAGTAAAAGCTCACCTGTGCTCTTATTGGTAAGCTAGTTATTGGTTTACCTAGTTAAAATTCAGCAGTATTCCTCTGCACCCTTGAGGTTTCTTAGCATTGACTTTTGCTAACCTGCACCTTAGTTCTGTGACCATAGGTAAGTGGGTATTGTACCTAGAGAAGCTGAGTATTCACTCCATGTCAGGCAAATCAAGATTTAACTTACATTTCTCAGTAATTCTATTTGGTGATGTGTTGATGTATATATCACTCATTTGGCTGACTCGGGGAAAACAAATAAGCTACTTGCTTTGTATGAGTATTAGAATATTTGACCTGCAATCTTTACCAGTTGTTCCCAGACTCCGTCTTAGTTTTGGTCAGTCCAATAAAGCCTCATCTGTCTTCCTTTTTCAGTTCTGACAAGAGGTTTCTATCTAAAAAATTAATCTGTCTTCTGTCTTTACAGATGCTGGTAGAATTACTGTGTACTTTCAGCAGCTTTGTGTTTTAGTAATGTTTTTGCATCCAAATGCTAGGGTGGATGCTCAATCCAAATCCTTGCTTATTTTATTTTAACTGCAGTTCTAAATGTTTCTTCACTGCAGGCATTGGGTGTTACTGCTTCTCAAGATCGGACAATCATCAAAAAGAAGCTAAAGGAACTGAAGTCATCAGTTGAAAAAGCACGTAAAGCGCAAGAGAAGTTAGAGAAACAAAAGGAAAAACAGAGAAAAAAGGAACAGGAACAGCTTCTGAAAAAGAATAAGAAAACCAGCAAGTCGTCATTTCTAGCAGCAGAACCTGACACTGAGGAAGGCTGTTAGAAGTTCTGGGTTATTAAGAAAGACTGAGAGGGTTTTAATATTAACCCAGACTGCAGTGTCCTGTGCAGCAGAGCTGTTAAAATGTACAGATTTTGAGAAGAATGCACTTCAGATCTTAAATTTTCAAACACCTCAGAATTAGTGATGTTTTGGTAGCCATCGTAAAAGGACCTAAAATCGTGACATTTTTGTACTACTGTTAGTTTACCATTACACACACTGGCACCTATGGAAGACTTTTGTATTACTTTTGTGATTTCCCCTTGCATTAGCACTAAACTGAATGAAGCCTAAATGAGGGATCTGCAAAACAACATGTCTGACAAGTTATCAGCTAAAAAACAGAGGAGGTTGAAAGGTCCATACAAAGTACAGTCTAGTTAGAATTGGAAGTTAAGGCCATACAAATGTAATATCTATTTTCATGCAGTCTTTAAAAAATGGGATGTGGATAAACTTTGTCCCTTTTTACGTATTTGTACAAGAATATTTCTCCAGTTTAAATGAAAATAATGTTATTGTTGGTATTTAGCTGCCAATTTTTTAAGTTTAAAAAAGAGAAGGAACTTGGTCCTTTCATGAATTGCTGCCTTTTCCCAGAACCTTCATATCTTTGAGAACTAAGAGTTTACAGTTTCACATAGTCTCTGCATTACATAAAATGATTGTATGTGCAAATCGTTTTCTCATCAAAATGTTTTACCTCCTGTAATGCAGAGGGCCTAAAATAAGCAATTTGAGACCTGCATATTGCACTGAAATTCAGTGGACTTAAACTCCTGAGCAGAAGCTATACCCCAGTAATATTTCTTGCAGTACCACTGCGTGATGGAAGATATAGCTGTGGGTAAGGGTGAATACCCATTTTACTCCACCAATAAGAAAGCTTTCGTAAAGATATAAAGGTAATTTTCGCAGTGGTCGAATATTATTACACATTCCATTGTTCTGTATTGAATTTATCACACATGTTTCATAGTAGTTCACTTAAATGTTTCAATACTCCCTTTAAAGTCACATGTAGATAACTCAGCGTTTAGCTGCCATATTGAAGATTTTCCAAAGCGGGGATAAGATTTAAAACAGATTAGATATGTTGGGCCAAAATATAACTTAATTTATAATTTGTTATGGAACTAAAGTTTAAACTGGCTAAGTGACAAACTATAAAAACATTTTATGTGGGATTTTATATTGCTGAAGATCTAGGGCTTGGTAGTTTGATCTGGGAACAGGGCCATGTTTTTAAAAAATCTGTTCAGTTATTGCAGAATGTCTACAGAATATCACTTTTTTAATTCCACATATAAGTGGTATAAATTTAGTTATGTGTCACTTCAGCAAAATCAATAGGAAGATAACGCATTAGAATTTTTGGGTCTGAACATAAATTAAGGACAGTGCAAGCATATTTGCTATTGTCTATTGATTTTGTTTTTAATGGTATATGTGCATTTGTGCCTCTAATGATTTGAAACCTATCCCATTTGCCTGTGTCTGATTATCTCTCAGCTTATCCTGTATTGAGTTCAATTAGCTGTAAAGTATCTGACTCCTCATTTGGACATTACTGAATCAATGCCCCAACTTCGTAAGATATAAAGGAAAGTATGTTTCATAACATTGATATTTTATATGTGAGCAATATTTCTTTTAGTATGTCCACATAGTATCTCACATGGCTTGGGGGTTAGTCAGATAGCTTTGTTGAGATAATCTTATGAGAAACATTACTACTTTGGAGAGAAATGTAAAAAATGCCCTTGTGCTTCATAAATGTAGCTTAGAATATGATCTATATATCTAAAAATGTAATTTGTATAGCCCTTTGTAGGTTTTTTGAATTAAACCCATTCCCTCTTTCTGGGTTATGTAAATAAATTTGTACCCATGTATTGTACACTGTAAGCAGAAACAATGAGCATCATTAACGAATAACTGCAATGAATGGCTGAAAAGTACCAGTTTCCTGTCTTCTCCATCACTGTATAGTCTGTATTTTGTTTATAGCTGCTTCAGTCATCGGTTAGAGCCAGTAGTTCACATTTTATTTAAAGCAATTAAAGACTGCACAGCACCAAAAAGTTGAACATATTTTCATATGAAATTTTGATAATGAAATATATTCCTCAACATGTGGCATTATGCACTTTCACCATAACTGTTTTATGTTCCATTTTACTGCTTTGAAGGTATTTTCGTAGCTGAAAATTCTTAATTTTAATGCAAGAGCGCATTAGAACTAAGTATGGGCATTTAATTAAACTAATTTAATGGCTTGGTTGTAGGCCATTTCTCCTGTTATCAAAAAAGTTCACTATGATTCACTATGTAGATGAGTTGCTGCATTTCTGTTTTTCAGATGGGTGTTAATGCTTTGATTCAAAGCGTACCAGACTGATTCATCTGTTATTCCAGAGATTCATCAATAAAGCTTGATTATTAGCAAAGATGATATGTTCTAAACATAAAACTGTACCAACTAAGATAGCTCTACGATGGTAAATCGGTTGGGACATTACTCAATTTGGGCTACTGATTTTTTTCAGACAAGTGCTGTGATATACGATACTTCACTTGTATCTTCTGGCTACTGTGCTGCATTTGGGTTGCCCTCTATATTTCTCTTCCCCATTTGGTACAATATTTATTTCTGTTGCTTATTGTTAAGATGTCATCTATCTTTCTCAGTTACCCTTTCTTAGCTTCCTTGCAGCATCCAGCAGGACAGGTAATCTCACTCTTCCACCCCATTGATAAATATTGAAGCTTGAGAAGAGAAGGAAATGTAATGTTAGGAGTAGCAATTCAATAATGCTCTACAATGAATTGTGCATATGCCTTTCAACTATTTGGGCCAAAGGGAAGTACTACTGATCTGAGCAGACCAGAAATGTTCAGAATAGCATTGTTCTGCTGTATTAATTTGCCTTTCCTAGTTGCAGTAATGAAGAAACTCTTCCTTTCATGTTCCCATTTGTCGTAATGTGCTATTTGTCATGCTTCATTTAAGTTTTATCAGTATATATGATTGTCTAAGTATACCAAATCCTGGAAGTTAATGACTTGTCATGTTAAATAATTTGTCTGGTATGTTTTTAAACAAGCAAAGTGCTGTACAGCTCCCTCTGTTGTATGAAAGGATAAATATTCCAGATTTACCACGAAAGGGAAAACTGCAAATAGGTAGGTAACAAATTGCTCAGGCTATACTGCAGTGCTCTAATTAATTGAATCAGCCAATCTGATATAAATTATTTTTGGGGACATTTTCTGATTGTGGAGAACTATTAACTGTTAAATGTTCTAAAGCTATGGGGAAAGAAACTGAAAATAAACTTTACATACAATTAATTTTAAAATAAATACCCAAAACAGTGAAATAAATCTAGCAAGCATATTATGAGGTGGCGATAATGATCCGTAATAGGAAGGTATGATGCATCACCTGCACAGAATGAGGGATTTTTTTGGTATTTAACATAAACTGTGTTAAAGGATGTTGTGTTGGTGTTTTTGCCTTTTTCTGAATTGTGCAACATTTAATTCATTTTGAAGTAATACAGTTCCATGTAGCTCAAGAATGACTGGGCAGCTAACAAAGAAATGCACTGAGGATGTTGAAATTGTTTTAAATTGCTCGGATGTACCTTCTATTTGTATTACATAAGCACCACAAGATGGAGGAAGTTACTTTGAGTAAAATGTGTACAAATAGCATGGCGCTTGGTGTCTGATTTGAAGACACATTAACAAGGTTCCTCTGACTGCATGATAATGAAAACCTTAGTGCCATGCCTGAACCTAGTCCTCTGTGCTTAGTGATGTACTGTATTTCTATGTTGTGTTTACAAAATTACATTCCTCAATGTTTTATTTCAATGTTCATGACTGATGGGAGCTTTATAATGGCTAGTTTGTCCTTTGTTTTCCTTGATTTAAAATGCCTGTGATGAACTAATGTTTGTTAATGTAAATAAGCAACTTGCCAATGAGTAGCATTGTTGTCGGACAACAAATGCATTAAAAGTAACAAGAATTGAAAAGTGTTTTAACTATGTGTTTCTTTCACATTTTATGTTTCACTGTCCTTGAAAGATGCTTCCACATAATAGTTTATTCATAGTATTCTCACTGAGCATCCACCTCTACTCTAGGATAATGCTGAATTATCTATGGCTGGGATTTTGCTGTCAACGGAGAAGGGACGGTGTTGGCCACTGGCCTTGAAGAAAACTGCCCACAAAGATATAGCTGGTTCTGTGGTGTCGATTTCCTCTATTACATTGTCAATTTCATTCTGGTACCATCTGTAGGGGATCTGTGGCATCCAGTGAAGTCATCAAGCAGGCTGATCAGCCAATCAGATTGAAGAATTCTCAGACAGCAAACCAGGAAGTAAAAAGCACTGATTATCATTACTTTATAATCATTTTACAGCAAACAAAATAAAGATTGGGACAGTTACATGTGATTAAGGTAGAAGCTGAAGTATAAACAAACTTAAAAATTTAAATTTTTGTCATTATTTTGAAAACCATGGGAATTTTTATCGTAGAGTGGAGAAAATGAGACTCCAGAATTATTACATTTGTTTTTCAGGGCCAGAAAGGTTGTTCAGCAGTAGCTATAACATAGTGCACTGCTAAAAGCTCACTTATACCTCATTCAACAAGGCTTAACTTTCTCACATTTTTATAGCGAGAATAGTGCGTAAAATGTTGAAGTTCACGTCAAATAACTGATTCCGTGCTGATTGTATCTGCGAATACTGCCCCCCCGAAGAGCAGGGTATCAACTTCTGGATTTCCGCGTTTAACGGCGCAGGTGCGGATGCCAGAAGTAGCTGTCAGTTTCACAATGTAATGCCAGCGAGCGCTAACAATTTCATCATCATTACAACCACAAATTCTTGGCCATTATCTTTCATAGTGCATATATGAAAATACCCGGGCTTTTAGAGTGCACCAAATTGTTTCAATAATTGGGATTTTGACACTCCATTTAAATTAAATTTGCTTCAAGCCTACAGCATAATTTAATGAGCTGCAAAAGAATTGCACTGGTCTATAACTGGCCCGTGATCTTGCTGGTTAGTATTAATTCATATTAATGTCATAAAACCAGGATACACCAACCAAAGCACATCGCAAAGTTAAGATTTAAAGCAGCATAAAGTTTTCAACATGATCACAGATTTTCAGAAAAACAATAAATTATTTTAGTAGCCATTTAAAATACTCTTGAATTAAAATGCAATGCATTCAGTGCCGAGGTAACAGGATTCCATCACTAAACTGGAACCTGAACTTCAGTGGGGATTTATGTGGATCTGTCGGCGCACAATTAGTGTGTTTCAAAGACGCCCAAAAATCTGCCTTTACTTGAATCAATCTTTGGTTAGAAGTTACAGAAAGCTGTAAGACAATGAGAACTATGCAGGTCTTTAAACATCTCATAGGGGTGGTGATTTAAACATTTTCAGTTCTACTTAAAGGCAAGTTCTGTAGCATCGGATTATAGATTCCTTTCATTGCATGATCTTGTGCTTTTTTTCCATGAGTGCAAGGTTTTACAAGATTTCCAGAGTGGTGCATTTATACATTTTAAACAGCTGCATTCTCAGCATTACTGTAAATGTAATAACCACTTTCTCGTTGCATTTTAAAAAAAACCTCTATCAATTTTATGAAGTGCAAGATGGAGGTAACAAATTGCCTAAGCACCTCATACACCTGGCTTCACAACGGACTCGAGTTCTATTCCTCCCTGGAGAGTATCTGGCACCGCCTGGCTGTCGGGCACTTGGGAATCCTGACTCCCAAGTTATGCTATCATTTTGTGTCAACATGCATAAGAAGCCACTTCACATTGACCGTGGCCCAGGTTTATAAAATCAAGGAGTTCGAACTGATTGTCCGAATAAATGTTAAACCTCTTTCACTCCAGATTGCAATTTTGTTCCATCTGATGTAAAGTTCGAGTGGGGTGGGGCAGCCTCCCTCACTTGTGCTTAGATTGGGGACTAATAGCTGAGTTATACTGGTACTTCAGTGTCAGTGCAGAATTATAACCACATCAATGCAAATGTAGCAATGTATCTGCAGCCTAATTAAGCATCAGAATCTCCTGAGTCTGAAAGAAAATTGAGATTTGCTGTCATCTGAAGATGCAGAGTGATCAGCAGAGCCTCATATTCCTCAATCACCACGTACAAAGGATGTATTTTAAAAAGTCCTAGAAATGTAGGGAATAATCCCGCCCCTCGCCAACGACTGGCAGGAGGTGTGGATTAAATTTGGGGGAAATGAGACACCCAACCTCAACCCACCACAAATGCACCGACTTCCATTTTAAAGCTGGTTGTTTTGGGTCAGCTGAGTAACCCGGTCTACAGAGACAGGTCGGTAACCATAATATTTAAATGAGGCAGTGTGCCTCAGATTTTGTCCTCAATTTAAATTTAACGTTGGCGGGCTGGGTTTTCTAAGGTTTCCCACTGCTTCGGAAATCCGAGCAGTTAAAGGGAGGCAGGAGCTGCCGGCTACAGCACGTAAGTGATTTTACAGCACTGCTTCTGGGCCAGGAGGAGCAGGAGTGCTTCCCCCTACCCTGCAATAACGTTTTTCTATTCCCCCACATGCAAATAAAGACTGCCAAACATGAGTCAATACACATTGCTGACTTTCTGGCCATTGTCTACTCCAGAATAGGGTCCACCTGCTGTAAATAAAACTTAGGTTTCTTAGCACAAGGCACTATTTTCTGATCAGCTCTTCTGGCGGTATTACCATAAAGTGAACAAATGCACTTTATTTCCAGCTTCAGAGGACTGCTGCATGTGCTCAGCAGAATTTAATTTTATAGTTTATAAAGAAAGTAACAATCATACACTTTCAGCGTTAATGCTATAACTTGCTTTAAAATAAAGACACATGAAGTGTCTTTAAAAATAAAGTGTCAGCTGTGGCTCAGTGGGTAGTACACTCGCCTCTTGAGTCAGAAAGTTGTGCGTTCAAATCCCATTCCAGGTAGTTGAGCACATACATCTAGGCCGACACTCCAGTGCAATGCTGAGGGAGTGCTGCACTGGCTGAGGTGTTGTCTTTCAGATGAGATGCCCTGTCTGCTCTCTCAGGTGGATGTAAAAGACCCCATGACACTATTTTGAAGAAGAGAAAGGAAGTTAGCCCCGGTGTCCTGGCCAATATTTATCCCTCAATCAACATAACAAAAACATTATCTGGTCATTATCACATTGCTGTTTGTGGGAGCTTGTTATGCGCAATTGGCTGCCACATTTCCCACAATACAACAGTACTCCAAAAGTACATCATTGGCTGTAAAGGGCTTTGAGATGTCTGGTGGATGTGAAAGGCGCTATATAAATTCAAGTCTTTCTTTACAAGACCTCTTTCATCAGGAGAGCAAAGTAATTGAAAAGCAACAGTTTATTTTGAAATAAAAGGCAATAGATTGGAAAACTGCAAATGTAACACCCCTATTTAAAAAAGGAGGCAGACAAAAATCAGGAAACTAGACCAGTTAGCCTGACATCTGTCGTTGGGAAAATGCTGGAGTCCATTATTAAGGAAGCAGTAGTGGGACATTTGGAAAATCATGATTCAATCAAGCAGAGTCAGCATGGTTTTATGAAAGGGAAATCATGTTTGACAAATTTTCTGGAGTTCTTTGAGGATGTAACGAGCAGGGTGGATAAGGGAGAACCAGTGAATGTGATGTATTTGAATTTCCAGAAGGCATTCGATAAGGTGCCACATAAAAGGTTACTGCACAAGATAATAGCTCACGGGGTTGGGGTAATATATCAGCATAGATAGAGGATTGGTTAACTAACAGAAAATAAGAGTTGGGATAAATGGGTCATTTTCTGGTTGGCAAACAGTGACTAGTGGGGTGCCGCAGGGATCGGTGCTGGGTCCTCAACTATTTACAATCTTGGATGAAGGGACCGAGGGTAATGTAGCCAAATTTGCTGATGATACAAAGATGGATGGAAAAGCAAATTGTGAGGAGGACACAAAAAATTTGCAAAGGGATATAGACAGGCAAAGTGAATGGGCAAAAATTTGGCAGATGGAGTATAATGTGGGAAAATGTGAGGTTATCCACTTTGGCAGAAATAATAGAAAAGTAAATTATAATTTAAATGGAGAAAAATTGCGAAGTGCTGCAGTACAGAGAGATCTGGGGGTCCTTGTGCATGAAACACAAAAAGTTAGTGTGCAGGTACAGCAAGTAATCAGGAAGGCAAATGAAATATTGGCTTTTATTGCAAGGGGGATAGAGTATAAAAGCAGACAAGTCCTGCTACAACTGTACAGGGTATTGGTGAGGCCACACCTGGAGTAATGCATACAGTTTTGGTATTTAAAGGAAGGATATACTTACATTGGAGGCTGTTCAGAGAAGGTTCACTAGGTTGATTCCTGAGATGAGGGGATTGACTTATGAGGGTAGGTTGGGCCTATACTCATTGGAGTTCAGAAGCATGAGGTGATCTTATTGAAACTTATAAGATAATGAGGGGGCTCGACAAGGTGGATGCAGAGAGGATATTTCCACTCATAGGGGAAACTAAAACTAGGGGACATAGAATAAGGGGCCACCCATTTAAAACTGAGATGAGAAATTTATTTTCTGAGGGTTGTAAATCTATGGAATTCTCTGCCCCAGAGAGCTGTGGAGGCTGGGTCATTGAATATATTTAAGACGGAGATAGACAGATTTTTGAGCGATAAGGGAGTAAAGGGTTATGGAGAGCTGGCAGGAAAGTGGAGCTGAGTCTATGATCAGATCAGCCATGATCTTATTGAATGGTAGAGCAGGCTCAAGGGGCCAAATGGCCTACTCCTGCTCCTATTTCTTATGTTCTTATGAAGCCTCTGGAGTATATTACCCAACTGCTGTATCTGCTGCTTTCTGGCTTTAATTTGCATGTCTCAACATTCAGTTCCATCTCAATTCTACTTGCAACTCTTGTTCCTAACTTTTTATTTTCCCTTCAAAATTCCCTTTTACACTTTATACATTAACTTTCAATCGGAGTGCATGTGCCCATGTACTTTCGGTCACACCTACTGCTTGCCTCTCAAGTCTTCAGCCTTTTGTTAAATGTATCTCCCCTGCCCTTCATATCGCTATTGCTGTCCTAACCTCAATACATTCCTGGACTTTTTACATTTTTCACGAGTAAAATCAAATCTTTTTCCTCCAATGCAAATACAATTCTTGGCAACTTCTATATTCACCACCAGCAATAGTTATGTTTGTCCCCTGCTAATGATCAGGGTTGGCAATAATCCAGAGTCCTTTGCTATCCTGAATTGACCTTGAACAACTCTTCTAGACATTAATGTGTGAACTGATGCAAAATATGTAAAGCTAAATGATTGCTGTTTCGCTGCTCCTAGGAAATGAATAAGTGAGTTATGACAGCGAATTCGTTGATTCTGCTGACAAAGACTAATAAATGTTTATTTCAGATGGTTACCTGAAGCAATTGTCTTAGATTATTTATATCTGAAGAATTTGCAACATTTCTTAAATAAAGTGACATGAAGCGGAATAATGTTGTCAGATGCTAAGCTAATACTTACAGAAATATAATCTGTTGGAGAACGTTCAATCAAAATATTAGCAACATGACATTTTTCGTTCAATTATTAAATAAAGTGAATATTTGTACTGTGTTTTTGCGGTGGAGTCCCACCCCCGATGCCTCCCGCCCAAACTAGAAGTGACGGACCGGAAGTGCGCCCCAAACCTGAATCATTCCGACCACGTTGCCCGATGAACCCCCGACCGAGCGGCCCCGATCACAACGACCTAACCCGCGGCCGGTGGGGGGGAAGAGAGCGAGCCTGGGGTGAGAGGAAGGGAGAGGCGGGGGGAGAGGGGTAAACAGAGAGAGAGCTGGGGCGGCAGGGGGGAGAGAGGGAACTCGGAAGACGGATCACGTTCTTACAACCCCCTCCAAGGAGTGCATGAAATCCAGAAGTTACTTCATTTCATACCCAATAAACCTGCTAACAATCCATACACAATGCTCCATCTGTGGTGGGGGGAGCGGGGTAAGGTTGCGCGTGTGTAAGGAGCGACTTCGGCTGAGGGATGCAGCACTTCGACTGGGGGAAGCAGCACTTGAGCTGGGGTAACGGACTTCGGTTGGGGGAGGGAAGCACTTGAGCTGGGTTATAGGACTTTGGCTGGGGGAGGCAGCACTTGTATTGGGGGGGCAAGGGACTTTGGCTGGGGGGAAGGACGCACTTGCGTGGGGTAAGGGACTGCAGCTGGCACTTGGTGGCTTCTGGGGAGATTATCCTCTGGCTTCTGGAAGTCAAAGTGGATCGAGTTACAAATTGCTAAGTCTGTGAGACCTTGGTATGGGTAGTTCCAATTGTACATTCCAGAGAAACGTCAGAGTTTGGCTTATCCTCCAAGAGGACCAATCAGAGACAAAGGGTGGCCATTTTTACAGTACAAATAAATACATCCATTATTAAACACTCCGTATTATACTACATGACATTGTGGAATCATTCCAAAACAACTTCAGAACCAGATACTGTTCAGATCGTAGAACATTGGCAACGTCTAACTATAGCAAGTCATAACTTAGATGTACAAATTCTCTGCCTAGAACATACAAATCTAATTGAAATATACTTATTGAGGATGGAAAGAAAATAATAAATGATTGTTTAGAAAAGCAAAACTGGCAAATATTAGCCACGATGTTCATGACCAGAAACCATGTCATTGCTTGCAAATCTGTTTAAACATATTAAGCTGTATTTATTTTTAAGAGTAATGTTTGTCAAAAAAGGTACTTATAAACCAAAATTAATTCATCACTCCCGATGAGTTGTATTTATCGAAAATTGAATAAACTAAGCAAATGAGAAAGCCTGGAAGAGAAAAAAATTGCTTAGCCAACAACCTCTTTTTTTCCATGGACCGTGTGCAATCTATTCTCATGTATTCAATCCTTTGAGGTAAAGATCATCATAAATTCTCTCTGATCTTCAAATGTAATCTAGTGAAACCATACTATATCCACTGCTACATCTTGACTATTCAATCTTCAATGACTATTCTCCACAGACAAGACCCTCTGCTAGATCCATAGGAACCACTGGCCTGAATTTTGCAGTCAATGCTGCAATGATCTTGAAGAAGCTGGCCCCAAAAATCTAGTGATCTCTGCGGCATGGATTTCACCATTCCCGACTTTAATTTCATTCCAGCGTCACCTATAGGGATCTCCAGTGTCAAGGTCCTACTGCCAGTTGCAGGTACTGGATCTTCTCTCCACTGCTAAAACCAATGCCTCCAAAGCTTCAGCGGTAAACCTCCGGGCTCTACCTGAGGTGGCGATCTGCTATCGGGATTTGTAATTAAATGCTACTTTTCCTTGTCCTTCTTATGATTGTTGAGGCAGCTGCATATCCAACAATTCTAAGAATGAAGCGCTGCAGCATCAATGAACTTCCCCTTTAATGAAAACAATCTGTGCCAATCATTTCTTGCGTTTGGACTGCCCCGATATTGGTCCATCTTTTCAGTGTAACACCAATGAGCTTGGGTTTTTAGATGACAATCATGACTGCAATCATCTTAATGAGGAGTGAGGACGAATTTTGTATGCAGCCTAGACAATTTTCAACTTAACCATTTTAGTCTAAACATTGCCCATTTCTTGGCTCTTACAAATTTCTAGTCCACAAACCTGGAAGCCAGGTTTGAGTCTCTTAAAAAGAAGTGTTAAAATACGGCATTGAAGGATGTTGCTGGATTCTGCTCAGATTTAAAATATGTAACTTATTTTATGGGAAGTAATGGATTTCCCCCTTGAATTTCTGTTGCTGTACTTTGAGGAAAGAGGATGATAAGGACATGGAGAAAGAGAAGATGGAAGCCAGGAGAGTTTGGCATTGCATGTGCAAGTAGCACCTGATCTGTAGGTACCTATACCAGCGAGTCTACAGACCAAGTGGGTCATATAGAATCATAGAATAGTACAACACAGAAGGAGGCCATTCAGTCCATTGAGTCTGCACCGGCTCTTTCGAAGAGTAATCCAGTTAGTCCTACTCCCCTGCTCTTTCCTCACAGCCCTGTAAATTTTTCTCCTTCAAGTATTTATCCAGTTCCCTTTTCAAGGCTGCTATTGAATCTGTAGGCACCACCCTATCAGGCAATGCATTCCAAATCCTAAACTCTTGTTGTAGGAAAAAGTTTTCTTTATATCGCCTCTGGCTCTTTTGCCAATCACCTTAACTCTGTGCCCTATATACGAATTTCTCCCATAGGCAGTGTGCAAGGAGCCATGGTTTTCTCTGAATGCAGTGAGTGAATTATACCAGCTGTTGGCACCAGAATTGAAGTTTCTTTCCACCAAGAGCACAGCCTTATCTATGATCATCAAAGTAAGAACTGCTCGAATATTTTTCCAAAGGGAGAGTTGGAAGAGCACGGAGCACTGTGCGAGTGGAGGCAAGTATTTAAAAAGCAGCAGAGCAACAGCAGAACATCGGGAGTGCCCAGAAAACAAACTCTGAGAAAATTTCCCAAATTGACATCACAGATGACATAGCCAAGGAGCCGGTGAGAGCCTAAGTCAGTCAATTTAGTATGCATTCTAATCTTAATTATAGTTGGTTATTATTGATTGAGAAGTAACTATTTTACAAAAGAGTAAATAAATAATAATCATAGAAATTAATTAATTACTAACTGATTTGAAATCAAACTAAATATATTAACTAATTATAATCTCATCATCACCATCATAGGCAATCCCTCAAAACGAGGATACCTTGCTTCCATGCCAAAAAATGCTGAGTTCACAGGTGTTTCAATGAAGGACCTAATATTCCAGGTCCTGAACTACATCTTGAAAGGTGGAAGATGCCCGTGCGTGGATTTTTTTAACGTGTGGTGGCCATTGCACACCAGCCACCACACGGGCCTGACAGAGCTAGGTCTTGGTCCAGTGGCAAGAATTACCCAAGACAACTGGAGACCTGCTCTGCTGCATGGGCCTAGTGCGCACACATATCGCAGTGTGGGCTGGCCCATGCTGTCCCTGGGCCCTTGCCTCTGCTGGGCCCCAAACTTACGCCTCCCCTGGGCCCCGATCACATCCCTCTACATTCTCTCGCTGTTCCTTCACCCCGATCTCGTCGCTCCTACTGTATCTGCCCACGCTCCAGTCACCGACCTGGACCTTGATGACATCCCTCTTTGCTGTTATCGCCCTCCTGCACCAGTTCGCGCTGTACCTTGAAGTGATACGGTGCCACACTGCTCCTTTTATGGCCCTGACCTGCCACTGATCATAATCTAGACCTCCAGTGATTCTCTTAGTTCTAGAACTAAAGGCCCGGAATTTGCATTCGGAGACTTCCCTCTGGAGTACCTCGAGTCCTGGGCCTGCATGCGTACGCCTGTGTCAAGACCCACTGATCCCCAGGATGCAAGCGGTTCGGAAGCGTCCCTGGAATCATATGGGCCAGATCCTTCGATAAGAAAGGAGAATTCCTAATATGCATTTGGAGATTCTATTTGCGAACGGAAGCATATTAGGAATTCCCAAATAATTAAATAATTTATACAACTGGAATAAATGTTTCCATTTTCAAGTGTAATTAAAAGTTTCTTCAATAAAACATATAGAATAAAAATGTAATTTTTTGAAAAATGATTTTCAACATTTTAATCAGGGCCAAAATCTGCATAAACTTGACATTTCGGAAGGATAGGCAGAAAGAAAAAGGTGGAGAGGTAGCTCTGTTAATAAAGGATGAGGTCAGCACAATAGTGAGAAATGATATTGGCTCAAAAGATCAAGATGTAGAATCAGGTTGGGGGGAGATAAGAAATAGCAAAGGAAAGAAGTCACTGGTGGGAGTAGTCCATAGGTCCTTAGCAGTAGCTATGTTGTAGGACAGAGTATAAATCAAGAAATAATAGGGCTTTGTAAGAGAAGTACTGCAATAATCATGGGCGACTTTAATCTTCATATAGATTGGACAAATCAAATTGGCAAAGGTAGCTGTAGTATATTTATTTCATGGGTTCTTCATTAAGAATTCACAGTTGGTTTATTAACAAATGTTTAACAATCACACTACACATTACTAGTTCATCCATTAGACTCACAACCGCATGCCTTATCATGGATCCCCTAAACCCAACTGATGGGCGTTTTATTGAGTTTTGTGAGCATCACGTGACTAGCTAAGACACTTAAATTCAACAGCTCTACAAACCTGGTGCATACATTACTTGAGGGTGAGTTCATAGTGTATTTGCGATGGTTTAGTAGAACAATACATTGTGGAACCAACCAGGGAACAGGCTATTTTAGATCTGGTAATGTGTAATGAGACAGGATTCATTAATGACCTTAGAGTAAAGGTCTTGGTGAACAAGTAAGTGATGTAACATTACAAATACAATTACATCTCCATTTCTTCATATTTATTCTCAGCAATTTCTATTGCAGCCTGAATGGGGAAGAAAAATACAATGGCAGAATATTATCTGAATGGTGGCAGATTAGGAAAAGTGGGGTGCAATAAGACCTGGTTCATCAGTCATTGAAAGTTGGCATGCAGGTACAACAAGTGGTGAAGAAGGCAAATGGTATGTTGGCCTTCATAGCTAGGGGATTTGAGTATAGGAGAGGGAGGTCTTACTACAGTTGTACAGGGCCTTGGTGAGGCCTCACCTGGAACATTGTGTTCAGTTTTAGTCTCCAAATCTGAGGAAGGACGTTGTTGTTATTGAGTGAGTGCAACGAAGGTTCACCAGACTGATTCCCGGGATGGCAGGACTGACATGAGGAGAGACTGGATTGTCTGGGCCTGTATTCACTGGAGTTTAGAAGGATGAGAGGGGATCTCATCGAAACATATAAGATTCTGACGGGACTGGACAGGTTAGATGCAGGAAGAATGTTCCCGATGTTGGGGAAGTCCAGAACTAGGGACACAGTCTAAGGATAAGGGGTAAGCCATTTAAGACTGAGATGAGGAGGAACTTCTTCACTCAGAGAGTTGTTAACCTGTAGAATTCTCTACCGCAGAGAGTTGTTGATGCTAGTTCATTGGATATATTCAAGAGGGAGTTAAATATGACCCTTACGGCTAAAGGGATCAAGGGGTATGAAGAGAAAGCAGGGAAGGGGTACTGAGGTGAATGATCAGCCAAGATCTTATTGAATGGTGGTGCAGGCTCGAAGGGCCGAATGGCCTACTCCTGCACCTATTTTCCATATTTCTATGTTTCTATCCTCCAGGGAAGAGTGATCATAACATGATGGAGTTTCACATTCAGGTTGAGGGTGAGAAACTTGAGTCTGAAACTAGTATCTTAAACCTAAAAAAAAGCAATTACATAGAAACATAGAAAATAGGTGCAGGAGTTCTCCATTCGGCCCTTCGAGCCTGCACCACCATTCAATATGAGCATGGCTGATCATGCAACTTCAGTACCCTATTCCTGCTTTCTCTCCATACCCCTTGATCCCTTTAGCCATAAGGGCCACATCTAACTCTCTTTTGAATATATCTAATGAACTGGCCTCAACAACTTTCTGTGGTAGAGAATTCCACAGGTTCACAATTCTCTGAGTGAAGAAGTTTCTCCTCATCTCGGTTCTAAATAGCTTACCCCTTATCCTTAGACTGTGATCCCTTGTTCTGGACTTTCCCAACACCGGGAACATTCTTCCTGCATCTAACCTGTCCAATCCCATCAGAATTTTATATGTTTCTATGAGATCCCCTCTCATTCTTCTAAATTCCAGTGAATATAAGCCTAGTCGATCCAGTCTTTCTTCATATGTCAGTCCTTTCATCCCGGGATTCACTCTGCTGAACCTTCGCTGTACTCCCTCAATAGCAAGAATGTCCTTCCTCAGATTAGGAGACTAAAACTGTACAAATATTCAAGGTGTGGCCTCACCAAGGCCCTGTACAACTGTAGTAAGACCTCCCTGCTCCTATACTGAATTCCTCTCGCTATGAAGGCCAACATGCCATTTGCCTTCTTCACCGCCTGCTGTACCTGCATGCCAACTTTCAATGACTGATGTACCATGACACCCAGGTCTCATTGCACCTCCCCTTTTCCTAATATGTCACCATTCAGATAATATTCTGCCTTCCTGTTTTTGCCACCAAAGTGGATAACCTCACATTTATCCACATTATACTGCATCTGCCATGCATTTGACCACTCACCCAACCTGTCCAAGTCACCCTGCAGCCTCTTAGCATCCTCCTCACAGCTCACACTGCCACCCAGCTTAGTGTCTTCTGCAAACGTCAAGATATTACGTTCAATTCCTTTGGTAAATCACTAATGTATATTGTAAATAGCTGGGGTTCCAGCACTGAACCTTGTCCCAATAGTCACTGCCTGCCATTCTGAAAAGGACCCATTTATTCCTACTCTTTGCTTCCTGTCTGCCAACCAGTTCTCTATCCACGTCAATATGTTACCCCTAATACCATGTGCTTTAATTTTGCACACTAATCTCTTGTGTGGGATCTTGTCAAAAGCCTTTTGAAAGTCCAAATGTACCACATCCACTGGTTCTCCCTTGTCCACTCTACTAGTTACATCTTCAAAAAATTCTAGAAAATTTGTCAGGCATGATTTCCCTTTCATAAATCCATGCTGACTTGGACCGATCCTGTCACTGCTTTTCAAATGCGCTGCTATTACATCTTTAATAATTGATTCCAACATTTTCCCCACTACCGATATTAGGCTAACTGGTCTATAATTTCCTGTTTTCTCTCCCTCCTTTTCTAAAAAGTGGTGTTACTTTAGCTACCCTCCTATCTATAGAATATTGGAAAATGACCACCAATGCATCCACTATTTCTAGGGCTACTTCCTTAAGTACTCTGGGATGCAGACTATCAGGCCCTGGGGATTTATCGGCTTCAATCCCATCAATTTCCCCAACACAATTTCCAGACTAATAAGGATTTTCTTCAGTTCCTTCTTCTCGAAGACCCTCGGTCCCCTAGTATTTCCGGAAGGTTATTTGTGTCTTCCTTAGTAAAGACAGAACCAAAATATTTGTTCAATTGGTCTGCCATTTCTTTGTTCATCATTATAAATTCACCTGAATCCAACTGCAAGGGATCTATGTTTGTTTTCACTAATCTTTTTCTCTTCACATATCTATAGAAGCTTTTGCAGTCAGTTTTTATATTCACTGCAAGCTTACTCTCATACTCTATTTTCCCGCTACTAATTAAACACTTTGTCCTCCTCTGCTGAATTCTAAATTTCTCCCAGTCCTCAGGGTTGCTGCTTTTTCTGGCCAATTTATAGCCTCTTCCTTGTATTTAACATTATCCCTAATTTCCCTTGTTAGCCACGGTTGAGCCACCTTCCCTCTTTTATTTTTACGCCAGACAGGAATGTACAATTGTTGTAGTTCATCCATGTGATCTTTAAATGTTTGCCATTGCCTATCCACCCTTTGAGTATCATTCGCCAGTCTATCTTAGCCAATTCATGTCTCATACCATCAAAGTTACCTTTCTTTAAGTTCAGAACCCTAGTCTTTGAATTAACTGTGTCACTCTCCATCTTAATGAAGAATTCGGATAATAAGGGGCCTCGGACAACAAGATTGCTAATTAGTCCTCTCTCATTACACAACACCCAGTCTAGGATGACCTGCTCTCTACAAAGCTATGAAGACAGAGTTCACTAAAGTGGACTGGAAAAATAGATTAAAAGGTATGATTAAAAGGTGTAAGCCATGGCAGATATTTAAGGAGCTATTTCATAATTCTCAACACATATATTCCATTGAGAAAGGAAGACTCTACAAGACGGATGAACCATCCGTGGCTAACTAAAGAAGTTAAAGATGGTATCAAATTGAAAGAAAAGGCATACAATGTTGTGAAGATTAGTGGTAGGTCAGTAGATTGGGAAAATTTTAGAAACCAGCAATGGATGACTAAAAGAATAATAAAGAGGGAGAAAATAGATTATGAGAGTAAACTAGCAAGAAATATAAAAACGGACAGTAAGAGCTTCTACAACTATATAAAAAGGAAGAGAGTAGCTAAAGTAAATGTTGGTGCCTTAGAGGATGTGACTGAGGAATTAATAATGGGAAACAAGGAAATGGCAGAGACTTTGAACCAATATTTTGTATCTGTTTTCATGGTAGAAGACACTAAAATCATCCCAATAGTAGTAGAAATTCAGGGAGCAAAAGGGAGGGAGAAAATGAAAACAATCATTATCACTAGAGAAAAAGTACTAGGCAAACTAATGGGACTAAAGGCTGACAAGTCCCCTGGACATGATGGCCTGCAACCTAGGGTTTTAAAAGAATTGGCTGCAGAGATAATAGATACATTGGTTGTAATCTTCCAAAATTCCCTAGATTCTGGAAATCTCCCAATGGATTAGAAAACCGCAAATGTAATGCCCCTATTCAAGAAAGGAGGGAGACAGAAAACAGGAAACTATAGGCCAGTAGGTGTAACATTTGTCATTAGGAAAATGCTGGAATCCATTATTAAGGAAGTAAGTAATACCAGGACATTTAGAAAATCATAATACAATCAAGCAGAGTCAACATGGTTTTATGAAAGGGAAATCGTGTTTGACAAATTTATTAGAGCTCTTTGAGGATATAATGAGCAAGATAGACAAAGGGGAACTAGTAGATGTAGTGTATTTGGATTTCCAAAAGGCATTCGATAAGGTGCCATATAATCAGGTAATCAGGTAATCAGGAAGGCGAATGGAATGTTGGCCTTCATGGCGAGAGGGATGGAGTACAAAAGCAGGGAGGTCCTGCTGCAACTTTATAGGGTATTGGTGAGGCCGCACCTGGAGTACTGCGTGCAGTTTTGGTCAACTTTCTTAAGGAAGGATATACTTGCTTTGGAGGGGGTACAGAGATGATTCACTAGGCTGATTCCGGAGATGAGGGGGTAACCTTATGATGATAGATTGAGTAGACTGGGTCTTTACTCATTGGAGTTCAGAAGGATGAGGGGTGATCTTATAGAAACATTTAAAATAATGAAAGGGATAGACAACATCAAGGCAGAGAGGTTGTTTCCACTGGTCGGGGAGACTAGAACTAAGGGACACAGCCTCAAAATACAGGGGAGCCAATTTAAAACCGAATTGAAGCAATTTCTTCTCCTAGAGGGTTGTGAATCTGTGGAATTCTCTGCCCAAGGAAGCAGTTGAGGCTAGCTCATTGAATGTATTCAAATCACAGATAGATAGATTTTCAACCAATAAGGGAATTAAGGGTTACGGGGAGCGGGCGGGTAAGTGGAGCTGAGTCCATGGCCAGATTAGCCATGATCTTGTTGAATGGTGGAGCAGGCTCGAGGGGCTAGATGGACGACTCCTGTTCCTAATTCTTATGTTCTTATGTACACAAGATAAGAACTCATGGCGTTGGGGGTAATATATTCGCATGGATAGAGGATTGGCAAACTAACAGAAAACAGAGAGTCGGGATAAATGGGTCATTTTCAGGTTGGCAAACTAGGTGCCACGGGGATCAGTGCTGGGGCCGCAACTATTTACAATCTATATTAATGACTTGGATGAAGGGACAGAGTGTAATGCAGCCAAATTAGCTGATGATACAAAGATAGATGGGAAAGCAAATTGTGAAGAGGACACAAAGGGCTAGATTTTCCATTATTTTTGCAGGCATACCGCCCACTTAATGTCCATTTTAACGCTGAAATGAGGTGTAACGCCCATATATCGCCTATTTAACCACAAAATGGAAAGTTCCGCCCATTTCTCGGTCACTCATCACCGAGCATTACTTTCAGCATGTATGTAACGCCGACTGAAAAAATACCGCCCGCCAATTTTTGGGGCGGAAACATCAGAATGGGTGACACCAACGGCCATAATATCGCCCAGTGTTACTTTCGGCACACAATTAAGACCGAGATTCAATATTACCGCCCGGCCACTGTTTTTTGTCGTAAAGATCACATTTGCCGAAACTAATGCCCAGAAAATCGCCCATCCTTACTTTCAGCACCTCGCACACATCTCGCCGTCAATATTGCTCGCCGAAAAAACCGCTGTGAAAAAGTTGAACTAATCACAGCGGTATGGAGGCCATTTTCTAAATCGCAGGTCGCATCATTTAAAAGGCTGCTCTGCTTCAACTTCGGGAGAGTTTGGATGTACTCTGGAGGTCTTTTAAGGTGATGTGAACATCTGAACAAACATCTTATATTGTGGATGATTGGAATTTACTTTAGGTGTCTTAGTGGGGACATTTATTGTTTGTGAACAATCGGTGTAATACTGATAGCTATTGGAATGGGGCCTGTCATTTCTCAGCCTTTCTTGATGACCACGCACATGCTGCAGACTCGAGATGGCAGAAGGTACATTCGACAGCATTATGTGCCCAATGTAAGATGTGACAGACCAATGAGGAGGACCAGATGTTACAACCCCCGCACTTACAGAGGGAGGCAGTCTTACCTCAACTTGTTCGACACCATCTGCCTTAGGAGACTGCGCTTCCACAAAGAGGTTATCAGTGAGATATGCCAGCCCATCAGGGGAGATCTGCAGCCTGCCAGCACCGTCAAGACTGCACTCTCCATGGAGGTCAAGGTCACCGCGGCACTTTCATTCTATGCATCAGGTTCCTTTCAAGCCTCAGCTGGCAACATTTGCACTATATCTCAGCATGCCACACATTGCTGCATTCGACAGGTCACTGAAGTCCTTTACGCACGCAGGATGGACTTTATCAGCTTCCCCATGACCAGGGAGGCTCAGACTGAGAGGGCTTTAGGATTCCACCAAATTGCTAACTTCCCCAAGGTGCAGGGACCAATAGACTGTACGCACATCGCGATGCGAGCTGCTTTTCAGGATGCAGAGGTTTTTAGGAACCGCAAGGGATTCCACTCCCTGAATATGCAATTGGCTGTCGACCACCAGCAAATTATTATGGCAGTGAATGCTAAATTTCCGGGCAGCATCCATGATGCTCACATCCTGTGTGAGAGCACTGTATTTGACATGTTTACCAGTCAGCCACAAGGTCAATGCTGGATGCTTGATGACAAAGGATATGGCCTCGCCACCTGGCTGATGACCCACCTGCGTGACACCCACACCGAAGCCGAGAAGCGATATAACGAGAGCCACAGATCCACTCGCAATATTGTCAAGAAAACCATTGGAGTGCTTAAGCAGAGCTTTAGAGCGTTTTGCTTGAAAGAATGTTGATGGTATTTACAAAGCTGACACACTGCTGGATGTGCAGGTCATACATCACTGGTGGGCATCACCTTGGTGACAGGTAAAGTTTACGTTGATTCAAGTTAAGTGTAATTATACCCTTTCATGTTAAGGAATCACCAGTATGTAACGGTGCAGCCATCTGAGACAATGCACAACAAGATTATGTTAAATAAAAAACATTTAATCCGACCATTTGTCTGAAATCATATCTGTAAAAACACACCACCCCACCTCCGCCCCACCCCACAACAAATTTATCACATTTACATCATTACACTGGTCCCCAATTTCCAGCAAAACAGAACACAAATGCAAACCAACAAGATAACCCCATCGCCCTTGTCCTGACCCTCCCACTAAAATAGTAGCAACAACCTAAAAATATGCCCCAGGCTACACCTGCGGCCATGCACCTCACTTTCCTGCCCCCCACCACCCCGCCTCTCCTCCCCACCTGTACCCCTTCCTCTTCTCCTCCTGACTCCAAGCCGCCTGGCCGAAGAGCTCCTCAGGCACTGCTTCATTGGGGGGGATGACAGCAGAACTGCTGTTTGGACGGATACGGGAGAGGACCGTCCCGAGGTGGGAATGTGCTCTGAACCAGAAGCAAGATCTTCTTCCTGGCTTTCATGTGTCCTTGGCAATGGGGATGCGGCACCTTGGGGTGCAGTGCCACGCTCTGGGATCACTGGGAGCCCTCTGCCACCAGTGTTCCTGGCTACCAGCTCCAGGGCCTCCCTTCCATGTTACATCTTATTTATTCGACAAACACTCAGTGCCAACTACGTTCTTGGTGCTTAGTAGGCTTTTTGCTGCTGGTGAATCTCCCTCCTGCCTCCCACAGCAGCCACACAAGCACACACCACACCCACACACGCTATCAGTCCCTCTCTGCTCCCTCTCTCTCTGTCTCCTCTTCTGCGCATGTAATGATGACCCCTGACCTCCTGAAACGCAGGAAATTAGTGTTGCCATGCCGTTGCTATGGTCGGCGACACTTTACGGCAGAAGGTCAAAAAATTTTAACGCTAACGCCCATTTCAGATCGCTCGCCGTAACGCCCATTTAAAAAAATGGAAAGTTATGGTTTTGGATATGGGCGATTATCCGGCAAGCTCAAAACCCATATTTACCACCCACAATGGAAATAATGCCCATTTTTTGCCAATTTGCACAAAAATGGAAAGTCTAGCCCAAAGAACCTGCAAAGGGATATAGATAGGTTAAGTGAGTGGGAAAAAAAATTGGCAGATGCAGCATAATGTGGGAAAATGTGAGGTTATCCACTTTGGTGGGAAGAATAAAAAAGCAAATTACATAGAAACATAGAAAATAGGTGCAGGAGTAGGCCATTCGGCCCTTCTAGCCTGCACCGCCATTCAATGAGTTCATGGCTGAACATGCAACTTCAATACCCCATTCCTGCTTTCTCGCCATACCCCTTGATCCCCCTAGTAGTAAGGACTACATCTAACTCCTTTTTGAATATATTTAGCGAATTGGCCTCAACAACTTTCTGTGGTAGAGAATTCCACAGGTTCACCACTCTCTGGGTGAAGAAGTTTCTCCTCATCTCGGTCCTAAATGGCTTACCCCTTATCCTTAGACTGTGACCCCTGGTTCTGGACTTCCCCAACATTGGGAACATTCTTCCTGCATCTAAACTGTCTGAACCCATCAGAATTTTAAACGTTTCTATGAGATCCCCTCTCATTCTTCTGAACTCCAGTGAATACAAGCCCAGTTGATCCAGTCTTTCTTGATAGGTCAGTCCCGCCATCCCAGGAATCAGTCTGGTGAACCTTCGCTGCACTCCCTCAATAGCAAGAATGTCCTTCCTCAAGTTAGGAGACCAAAACTGTACACAATACTCCAGGTATGGCCTCACCAAGGCCCTGTACAACTGTAGCAACACCTCCCTGCCCCTGTACTCAAATCCCCTCTCTATGAAGGCCAACATGCCATTTGCTTTCTTAACTGCCTGCTGTACCTGCATGCCAACCTTCAATGACTGATGTACCATGACACCCAGGTCTCGTTGCACCTCCCCTTTTCCTAATCTGTCACCATTCAGATAATAGTCTGTCTCTCTGTTTTTACCACCAAAGTGAATAACCTCACATTTATCCACATTATACTTCATCTGCCATGCATTTGCCCACTCACCTAACCTATCCAAGTCGCTCTGCAGCCTCATAGCATCCTCCTCACAGCTCACACTGCCACCCAACTTAGTGTCAAATTTGGAGATACTACATTTAATCCCCTCGTCCAAATCATTAATGTACAATGTAAACAGCTGGGGCCCCAGCACAGAACCTTGCGGTACCCCACTAGTCACTGCCTGCCATTCTGAAAAGTACCCATTTACTCCTACTCTTTGCTTCCTGTCGGACAACCAGTTCTCAATCCATGTCAGCACACTACCCCCAATCCCATGTGCTTTAACTTTGCACATTAATCTCTTGTGTGGGACCTTGTCGAAAGCCTTCTGAAATTCCAAATATACCACATCAACTGGTTCTCCCTTGTCTCCTCTACTGGAAACATCCTCAAAAAATTCCAGAAGATTTGTCAAGCATGATTTCCCTTTCACAAATCCATGCTGACTTGGACCTATCATGTCACCTCTTTCCAAATGCACTGCTATGACATCCTTAATAATTTATTCCATCATTTTACCCACTACCGATGTCAGGCTGACCGGTCTATAATTCCCTGTTTTCTCTCTCCTTCCTTTTTTAAAAAGTGGGGTTACATTGGCTACCCTCCACTCGATAGGAACTGATCCAGAGTCAATGGAATGTTGGAAAATGATTGTTAATGCATCCGCTATTTCCAAGGCCACCTCCTTAAGTACTCTGGGATGCAGTCCATCAGGCCCTGGGGATTTATCGGCCTTCAATCCCATCAATTTCCCCAACACAATTTCCCGACTAATAAGGATATCCCTCAGTTCCTCCCCCTTACTAGACCCTCTGACCCCTTTTATATCCGGAAGGTTGTTAGTGTCCTCCTTAGTGAATACCGAACCAAAGTACTTGTTCAATTGGTCCGCCATTTCTTTGTTCCCCGTTATGACTTCCCCTGATTCTGACTGCAGGGGACCTACGTTTGTCTTTACTAACCTTTTTCTCTTTACATATCTATAGAAACTTTTGCAATCCATCTTAATGTTCCCTGCAATCTTCTTCTCGTACTCCATTTTCCCTGCCCGAATCAAACCCTTTGTCCTCCTCTGCTGAGTTCTAAATTTCTCCCAGTCTCCGGGTTCGCTGCTATTTCTGGCCAATTTGTATGCCACTTCCTTGGCTTTAATACTATCCCTGATTTCCCTTGATAGCCACGGTTGAGCCACCTTCCCTTTTTTATTTTTACGCCAGACAGGAATGTACAATTGTTGTAGTTCATCCATGCGGTCTCTAAATTTCTGCCATTGCCCATCCACAGTCAACCCCTTAAGTATCATTTGCCAATCTATCCTAGCCAATTCACACCTCATACCTTCAAAGTTACCTTTCTTTAAGTTCTGGACCATGGTCTCTGAATTAACTGTTTCATTCTCCATCCTAATGCAGAATTCCACCATATTATGGTCACTCTTCCCCAAGGGGTCTCGCACAACGAGATTGCTAATTAATCCTCTCTCATTACACAACACCCAGTCTATGATGGCCTCCCCCCTAGTTGGTTCCTCGACATATTGGTCTAGAAAACCATCCCTTATGCACTCCAAGAAATCCTTCTCCACCGTATTGCTTCCAGTTTGGTTAGCCCAATCTATGTGCATATTAAAGTCACCCATTATAACTGCTGCACCCTTATTGCATGCACCCCTAATTTCCTGTTTGATGCCCTCCCCAACATCACTACCACTGTTTGGAGGTCTGTACACAACTCCCACTAACGTTTTTTGCCCTTTGGTGTTCTGCAGCTCTACCCATATAGATTCCACATCATCCAAGCTAATGTCCTTCCTAACTATTGCATTAATCTCCTCTTTAACCAGCAATGCTACCCCACCTCCTTTTCCTTTTATTCTATCCTTCCTGAATGTTGAATACCCCTGGATGTTGAGTTCCCAGCCCTGATCATCCTGGAGCCACATCTCCGTAATCCCAATCACATCATATTTGTTAACATCTATTTGCACAGTTAATTCATCCACCTTATTACGGATACTCCTTGCATTAAGACACAAAGCCTTCAGGCTTGTTTTTTTAACACCCTTTGTCCTTTTAGAATTTTGCTGTATAGTGGCCCTTTTTGTTCTTTGCCTTGGGTTTCTCTGTCCTCCACTTTTCCTCATCTTTCTGTCTTTTGCTTTTGTCTCCTTTTTGTTTCCCTCTGTCTCCCTGCATTGGTTCCCATCCCCCTGCCATATTAGTTTAAATCCTCCCCAACAGCACAAGCAAACACTCCCACTAGGACATTGGCTCCGGTCCTGCCCAGGTGCAGACCGTCCGGTTTGTACTGGTCCCACCTCCCCCAGAACCGGTTCCATTGCCCCAGGAATTTGAATCCCTCCCTGCTGCACCACTGCTCAAGCCATGTATTCATCTGCGCTATCCTACGATTCCTACTCTGACTAGCACGTGGCACTGGTAGCAATCCCGAGATTACTACTTTTGAGGTCCTACTTTTTAATTTAGCTCCTAGCTCCTTCAATTCGTTTCGTAGGACCTCATCCCTTTTTTTACCTATGTCGTTGGTACTAATGTGCACCACGACAACTGGCTGTTCTCCCTCCCTTTTTAGAATGTCTTGCACGCGCTCCGAGACATCCTTGACCCTTGCACCAACATACCATCCTGGAGTCTCGGTTGCGGCCGCAGAAACGCCTATCTATTCCCCTTACAATTAAATACCCTATCACTATCGCTCTCCCACTCTTTTTCCAGCCCTCCTGTTCAACAGAGCCAGCCATGGTGCCATGAACTTGATTGCTGCTGCCCTCCCCTGATGAGTCATCCCCCCCAACAGTACTCAAAGCAGTGTATCTGTTTTGCAAGGGGATGGTCGCAGGGGACCCCTGCACTACCTTCCTTGCACTGCTCTTCCTGCTGGTCTTCCATTCCCTATCTGGCTGTGGACCATTCACCTGCGATAAGACCAACTTGCTACATGTGCTATTCACGTCATTCTCAGCATCGTGAATGCTCCAGAGTGAATCCACCCTCAGCTCCAACTCCGCAACGCGGTCCGTCAGGAGCTGGAGGTGGATACACTTCCTGCACAGGTAGTCGTCAGGGACACTGGAGTCGTCCCTGAGTTCCCACATGGTACAGGAGGAGCATAACACGTGACCGAGCTGTCCTGCCATGACTTAACCCTTAGATAGGCAACAACAATGCTAAAGTTTACTCACTGTTATAGAAGAGAAAAAAGAAAAGCTACTCACCAGTCATCAACCAATCACTTACCCCCTATTTAAATGGAGAAAGACTATAAAATGCTGCGGTACAGAGGAATAAGAACATAAGAAATAGGAGCAGGAGTAGGCCATACAGCACCTTGAGCCTGCTCTGCCATTTAATACGATCTTGGCTGATCCGATCATGGATTCAGGTCCACTTCCCTACCCGCTCCCCATAACCCTTTATTCCATTATCGGTTAAGAAACTGTCTATCTCCGCCTTAAATGTATTCAATGTCCCAGCTTCCACAGCTGTCTGAGGCAGCGAAAATACACAAATCCACAACCCTCTGAGAAAGAAATTTCTCCTCATCTCTGTTTTAAATGGGCGGCACCTTATTCTAGGATTATGCCCCTAGTTCTAGTCTCCCCTATCAGTGGAAACATTCTCTCTGCATCCACCTAGTCAAGTCCCCTCATAATCTTATACGTTTCGATAAGATCACCTCTCAATCTTCTGAATTCCAATGAATAGAGGCCCAACCTACTCAACCTTTTCTCATAAGTCAACCCCCTCATCTCCGGAATCAACCTAGTGAACCTTCTCTGAACTGCCTCCAAAGCAAGTATATCCTGGTCACGTGACCTCGTACATGAAACACAAAAAGTTTGCATGCAGGTACAGCAAGTAATTAGGAAGGCAAGTGGAATGTTGGCCTTTGTTGCAAGGGGGATGGAGTATAAACGTAGAAAAGTCCTGCTAAAACTGTATAGGATGTTGGTGAGGCCACACCTAGCGTACTGCATACAGTTTTGGTCTCCTTGATATACTTGCCTTGGAGGCACTTCAGAGAAGGTTCACTGGGTTGATTCCTGGAATGAAGTGGTTGTCTTATTAGGAATTGTTGAGCAGGTTGGGCCTGTACTTATTGGAGTTTAGAAGAATGAGAAGTGATCATATTGAAATATATAGGGCTAGACTTTCCACATTGCTGGTTATCGCCCAAAAAATGGGTGATGATCGTTGTGTCAGCCTTACCGATTCTGAGGCAGCTTTACATGGTAGATGCTGAGAAAAGATTTCCCCTCATGGGGGAATCTAGATCTAGGGGGCGTAGTTTCAGAATAAGGGGTCGCCCATTTAAGACGGAGATGAGGAAGAATTTCTTCTCTCAGAGGATCATGTACCTTTGCAATTCTCTACTCCAGAGAGCTGTGGAGGCTGGGTATTTGAAGATATTCAAGGTTGAGATGGACAGATTCTTAATCTGCTATGGTTAAATAGCTGGCAGTGTGTGCAAGTTGTGAGATGTGGCTGTCAAGGTTTATGGGGAACAGGCAGGAAAGTGGAGTTGAGGCCAAGATCAGTTCAGCCATGATCTTACTGAATGCCGGAGCAGACTTGAGGGGCCGTACACCTGCTCCTATTTCTTATGATCTTATATTCTTGCACCGTAAACATCAGCAAGGCTTTCAACTTCCCCGTTCACCATGGACTCATTAACGACCCCTCCAATGATCTCCAGCACTGCTTCCGCCAGCTTTGACAGGGTGTTCAGTTGGGCTTCCACTCCACCCGTCTGCTGTTGCTCCCGGCAGTTATGAGCAACCTTTTCCTGCAAGAGAAAGGGAAGTGTGTGAGTGAGTATGATACAATGTGTTTGATTGATATGCCTGCCATGGTTGAATAGCTGGCAGTGTGTGCAAGTTGTGAGATGTGGCTGTGAGTTTTGCAGTAGTGGTAAGTGTGTGAGGGTGAAGTGAAGCTATGATTGTGAGGTATGAGTGGAGATTGTTGGTTGGTGAATAATGGGTGTGGTGCATTTAGCAGTGTCCGAGGCTAGTGGTGCAGATGGTGGGATATGGCATCTGAAGATACATTCACTGACCTTGACCACTCGTGAGGTCATTAAACTTTTTGCAGCACTGGATCCAGGTCTTGGGGACAACACTCTTTGTACTAATGGCTTCAGCGATCTCCTCCCACAGCCTTCTGCTGTTCTGCCTTGAAGGCCTCCTGCCCCCCACCCCACTCCCCCGTGGGTAGAGAACTTGATGGCTTATTTGGAACTCATAGGATCAAAGCCACCAGTGCTGCATCAGAAAATCTCCTCGCCACAATGACAATGAGGTGCTTCTGCAACAAAGTACTTTCCCATGAAGTAGTGCAAAGAGCCTAGGCCAAACTTTATTGGCCAGTAGACTGCACCTGAAATTGGCCACCCTGTTCAGCACTAAGCCAACCAGCAGCGCGTTTAGCACTGATATAAGCGTTGCAATCGCTGCCCTCATTCAATTTCTAGGCCAGAGTCTATTTGGTTAGAATTAAGGAACAATAGAGGAGCTATTGCACCACTGGGTGTATGCTATAGGCCAGCAAATGGGAAGGAGATAGAGGAGCACATTTACAGGAAAATTACAGAAAGATGCAAGAACTGCAGAGTAGTGATAACGGGGAACCTCAATTATTCTAATATAGACTGGGATCATCATCATCATAGGCAGTCTCTCAAAATCGAGGAAGACTTGCTTCCACTCTAAAATTGAGTTCTTAGGTGACTGAACAGTCCAATATGGGAATTACAGTCTCTGCCACAGGTGGGACAGACAGTCGTTGAAGGAAAGGGTGGGTGGGACTGGTTTGCCGCACGTTCCTTCCATTGCCCACGTTTGGTTTCTGCATGCTCTCGGCGACGAGACTCGAGGTGCTCAACGCTCTCTCAGATGTACTTCCTCCACTTAGGGCGGTCTTTGGTCAGGGACTCCCAGGTGTTGGTGGGGATGTTGCATTTTATCAAGGAGGCTTTGAGGGTGTCCTTGAAACGTTTCCTCTGCCCACCTTGGGCTCGCTTGTCGTGTAGGAGTTCCGAGTAGAGAGCTTGCTTTGGGAGTCTTGTGTCAAGCATGCGAACAATGTGGCCCGCCCTACACTGCTGGTCGAGTGTGGTCAGTGCTTCGATGCTGGGGATGTTGGTCTGATCGAGGACACTAACGTGGTGCGTCTGTCCTCCCAGGGGATTTGCAGGATTTTGTGGAGACATCGTTGGTGGTATTTCTCCAGCGATTTGAGGTGCCTACTGTATATGGTCTACGTCTCTGAGCCATGTAGACCATGAGCTTGGTGGCAGATTTGAGGGCTTGATCTTTGAACACTCTTTTCCTCAGGCGGCTGAAGGCTGCACTGGCGCACTGGAGGCAGTGTTGAACCTCGTCGTCGATGTCTGCCCTTGCTGATAATAGGCTCCCGAGGTATGGAAAATGGTCCATGTTGTTCAGGGCCATGCTGTGAATCTTGATGACTGGGGGGCAGTGCTGTGTGGCGGGGTCAGATTGGTGGAGGACCTTTGTCTTATGGATGTTTAGTGTAAGGCCCATGCTTTTGTACACCTCAGTGAAGATGTTGACTATGACTTGGAGTTCAGTCTCTGAATGCGCACAAACGCAAGCGTTGTCCATATATTGTCATTTACAGAGGTTGAGACTGTAATGTCTGTAGCTCCACCCTGTGGACATATTGTGTTACTGCACCAGAGTGTTTAATAAAGAAGCAACAGACTTCCGGAGACTTCCAGGAGATCTGCCATTTTAGGAAGCTGTGTGTGTTTGTGCTCTGTAAATCTATCACTTTTGACGACGAGATGGGATTTTTCGGATGATTTAAAACGGAAATTTTGTTGTTGGAGGTTTCAGCCAGCCGACATAGAGACGTTGGAAGTTTCTCTGCCTTTGGAAATAGCTACAAAATCCGAGGTAAAAATCAAGCACACTAGTTTAAACTGCAAAATCAAAATGGCTGCACCCATAGCAGTAATGGGTCACTTAGGTGAATATAAATGTGACCAGGAAAGGTTTAAGGTGTATGTGGATTGGCTAGAAATGTATTTCATTGCAAATAATATAATCGAATTTCCAAATGATGCGGACCAGAACTGAACAGTGTTGGAACGGAAAAGAGCAATGTTCTTAACTGAAGCTGGCCCTGAGTTGTACGAAATGCTGATAAATTTGCCTGTGCCTGCCGAGTCAAAGGACACAATGCTTAAGGAGATTTTAACTAAGCTGGAACAGCACTACAACCCCGTTCCCTTGGAAATTGCTGAAAGCTATCGTTTCGGTATACGAAATGAAAAGGCCAATGAAAATATCAGTGAGTACATTGTAGCATTAAAAAAGCTATCTATTCACTGTAATTTCGGAAACTTTCAGAACCGAGCATTGCGGGACCGTTTTGTTTGTGGGATGAAAAATGATGTGATCAGAAGAAAGTTATTGACAACGCCTGACTTGACTTTTGATATAGCTTGTCAGACAGTGAGGTCGATGAGCATAGCCGACTAATATTCCCGAGAATTTCAGACTATTTTCAGTCGTCAGACAACTGAGGTGAATCGCCTGCAGGTTCAAAGTAAAAGGTGGTGAGGGCCCAAAGTCTCAGAAACTGGAAATAGTAACAGAGCATTGAAGTCCTGCTATAGGTGCCTGGGACAACACATTGCTCAAAATTGTCCACGTGTGAAGGCAGAGTGTTTCTTCTGCAGAAAGACTGGGCATCTTGCGAAGGCATGCCGACTGAAGGGTAAACCACTTTTCAAAGCTATGAGTAGAAATCCCCAGAGACTACATAGCATGGAAGAACAACAACAGGACGAGGAGATGTTAGAGTTATACGTCATCAGGAGCATGAGGTTAATGGACAGCGATTCTAAAAGTATCAAAATCCACATAGATGTTGCGGGATTCAAGATACCAATGGAAATTGACACTGGTGCATCCGTGAGTGTAGTACCGGAGTCACAGTGCCCCAACAAATTGTGTGATTTTCCATTGGAGAAATCCAAGATAGAGCTGCGAGGCTACTCGGAGAGAACATTCCTGTGGTAGGTCGTATCACCGTACCGGTGAAATACAAGGATCAATTTCAGAACGTGCCTCTAATAGTAGTGAAAGGAGACAAGACTGCCTTACTAGGAAGAAATTGGTTGAGATCACTGAAGCTGGATTGGGGTGAGATTTTTCGCGTTGAAACGCGATTTGCATCAATGGATGAAGTTTTCAAGAGTTATACGAAGGTTTTCTGCGAAATGGGCAGTCCGATCCAAGGCTTCAAGGCGAGTGTCAGGGTACAGAAGGACGCTAGATCGGTTTACTGCAAGCCACATTCCGTACCATATGCACTCAAGGAGAAAGTTGAGCAAGAACTCAAAAGACTAGAGACTGAGAACATTATTTCTAAGATAGATCGATGTAATTGGGCTACACCCATTGTTGTTATACCTAAGTCCGATGGTAAGGTAAGATTGTGTGGTGATTATAAAGTAACCATAAACCAGGTTCGAGAGGGTAATGTCCCCAATACATTGCCAAATATAGAAGATTTGTTCACAACACTGACAGGTGGTCAGATCTTCTCAAAACTGGATCTTACGAATGCCTACTTACAGCTTGAACTAGATGAAAAGTCCAAGTCATGTTTGACGATAAATACTCATCTAGGCCTATATCCATTTTATAGGCTACCATTTGGAGTGTCTTCCATCCCTGCCATATTCCAAGGGGTGATGAACCAGATTTTTCAAGGTATTGAAGGGGTGGTATGTTATTTAGACGACATACTAATTTCAGCACCAAATAGGCAAATTCATAATAACATATTGAATGAAGTCCTCAAACGGCTAGAGAAGCACAGAGTACGAGTGTCTGCTCGTAAGTATGAGTTATTTCAAAACTCAGTGGAGTACTTAAGGGTACAGAGTAGATAAAGATGGTTTACATCCAACCATGGGAAAGCTGGATGCAATTAGAAATACAGGCACTCCCAGGAATGTCACTGAACTTTGTTCATTCTAGGGTCTTTTGAACTATTATGGAAAGTTCCTACCAAATTTGACTACAGTATTACATCCACTGAATGAACTATTGAAAAAACAGGTCCATTGGAAGTGGTCAAAAGAATGCGATACAGCATTCAAGGAGTATAAAAGCAAATTGGTGGAGAGCACCATGTTAATTCACTATGACATATCTAAGGAGATCAAGCTAGCATGTGATGCCTCTCCGTATGAAGTTGGGGCAGTGATCTCTCATGTATCACATAGTGGGGAGGAGAGACCAATTGCTTTTGCTTCACGCATCAGTACCAGTGAGAGTAATTATGTGCAAATCGAAAGGGAAGCTTTGGCATAAATTTTTGGGGTCAAGAAGTTCCACAAATACTTGTATGGTCATAAGTTTACCATCGTTATGGACCATAAGCCCCTGACAGCAATCCTCCATCCAAAGTCCCCAGTTCCAACATTAGCTGCAGCCTGAATGCAGAGATGGGCTTTGATTTTGTCAGCATATACATATGATATTGAATACAGATGATCAGCTGATCACAGTAATGCTGGTGCAATGTCTAGATTGCCTTCCCCATCACAAGTTACACCCGATAGGTAAGAAGTGTTTTATTTTTCATACATTGATGAACTGCCAGTCACAGCTAAAGAGAATGGTAAAGCAACCAAAAGTGACCCAGTTATGTCAAAGGTACATAATAATATTGCAAATGGATGGCTAAACCAGGTTACAGACAAAGATATTCATCCATTCTTCATTCGTAGGAATGAATTATCAGTCGATAAAGATTGTATCATGTGGGGTGCAAGAGTGGTTATACCAAATAAATTCAGGTCCAAATTATTAGGAGACCTCCATGACCAGCACCTGGGAATGTGCTTGACCAAGAGTGTTGCACCTAGTTATTTATGGTGGCCAGATCTTTATAAAGATATAGAGTACATCGTGAGTCAGTGTACGACATGTCAATCGGTAAGCAAGCAACCACCATCAGTACCATTACAGCCATGGAAATGGCCTCCCAGGGTGTGGCAAAGGCTGCATATTGATTTTGCTGAGCTAGAAGGACAACAATTGTTCATTGTAATTGACAGCCATTCGAAGTGGGTCGAGGTGTTTCCAATGTGGAAATAACAACAAATAAAACATTATAGACATTTTGCGAAGTTTATTTTCTTCATTTGGCCTCCCAGAAGAAATAGTTTCGGATAATGGGCCACAATTTCATTCAGAGGAATTTGTACAGTTCACGAGCAAAAATGGTGTGAAACTACCAAGGTTCCACCATACCACCCTGCTTCGAATGGTGCAGCAGAGCGCACTGTACAACTTGTACAACGTGCCCTCATAAAACAAATGTTGGCTCCAAATCCAAAGAAACAATAGTTGTCATTGGATCACAAATTGGCTAATTTTCTAATTACATATCGTAATACTCTTCATATAATTACTGGTAGAACACCAGCAGAGTTGTTTCTCAAACGACAGCCACGAACCAGATTTTCGTTGTTAAAATCAAATTTGGCACAGTCCATAGAAGAGACAGAAAGAGAATCATGATAGAAGTGGAGTAAAAGAGAGAAGTGTGAAATTAAATCAGAAGGTGAGAGTGAAGACCCATCACCATAAATGGTTAAAGTGGTTACCAGAAAGAGTGGTGAAGATATGTGGTCCTCGCACATATTTGGTCAAGATGTTTGATAATGGACAGGTTAGGTTTGTTCATATTGATCATATTTTACCTACAAACATGGAAGGAGTTGAAGGTGGGAATGATTCAATTATTTCTGACTCATCAGATAGTTTTAATACACCAGTAGCATATCCTACATCCACTGTACTGGAAACAAATCCAAGAGAAAATCAGAATGTAAGTCTGAGTCCGAGTCAGGAAAACAAAGAGTCTGAAATTATAGTGAGTTCAAATGAAAATCAAGGAAATCTCATGGAGAAAAACATTCCTCAGGATCAGCCTTGAATGAGTTTAGATTCAACACCATGTTTGGAAGGTTTTGTTCGAGAGAGAAGTTATTCTCTTCGAAACAGAAAACAATTGGTTAAGTTAAATTTATAAATATGGCAAAATAAGTCCATATCCTTTGTTATGTATAAACATGCAAGTTATGTATGATGATTGTTGTTTTCATAACTTCTTCATGAAGGAGGGAGCAGTGTAATGTGTGTAGCTCCACCCTGTGGACATATTGTGTTACTGCACCAGATTGTTTGATAAAGAAGCAACAGGCTTCCAGAAACTTCCAGGAGATCTGCCATTTTAGGGAGCTGTGTGTGCTGTGCTCTGTCAATCTATCACAGGGACGGTCTTCAATCTGGCCTGGAGACGACGAAGGTTGAACAGGTTGAACCATAGAATGTGATAGTAAAAGTGTAAAAGACAAAGGGGGGCAAGAATTCTTGAACTATGTACAAGAGAACTTTCTTAATCAGTGTGTTTCCAGTGCAACAAAGAAAGAAGCAGTGCTGAATCCAGTTCTGGGGCATGAAATGAGGAAGTGGAGCTTTTTCAGTTGGGGAAAATTTGGGGAACAGTGATCATAATATCACCAAGCTTAAAATAGATATGGAAAAGGACAATGAACAATCAAGTAGAAAAATACTTAACTGGAGGAGTGCTAATTTCAGTGAGTTAAAAAGGTATTTGGATTGGAATCAAAAATTGGAAGGCCCAGCGGGTGCGTCGGAGGCGGCAGCATCGAGGAGGAGTTCGGGATGTTGGTGAGGCCCAGCTGGTGCAGCTGCAGCACGGTGAGAAGGCAAAAAAGAAGTAGAAAGAAATCGAAAGGTGACGTCTCAGCCAAGGGGATAAGTGATTGGCTGGTGATTGGTGAGTAGCTTTCCTTTTTTCTTTTCTTTATCAGTAAGTAACATTGAGCATTGTTGCTGCCAAATTAAGTTTATCTAAGGGTTAAGTCATGGCAGGACAGCTCGGACACGTGTTATGCTCCTCCCATACTATGTGGGAAGTCAGGGATGCTTCCGGTGTCCCTGACGACTACGTGTGTGGGAAGTGTGTCCGCCTCCAGCTCCTGACAGACCGCATTGCGGCACTGGAGCCACGGATGGATGAACTCTAGAGCATCCATGATGCTGAGAATGACATGAATAGCACATTTAGTGAGTTGGTCTTATCGTAGGAAACATAGAAACATAGAAAATAGGTGCAGGAGTAGGCCATTCGGCCCTTCGAGCCTGCACCACCATTCAATGAGTTCATGGCTGAACATGCAACCTCAGTACCCCATTCCTGCTTTCTCGCCATACCCCTTGATCCTCCTAGTAGTAAGGACTACATCTAACTCCTTTTTGAATATATTTAGTGAATTGGCCTCAACAAGGGTGCACAGCCAGATAGTAAATGGATGACCAGCAGGAAGAGCAGTGCAAGGAAGGTAGTGCAGGGGTCCCCTGCGATCATCCCCCTGCAAAACAGATACACCGCTTTGGGTACTGTTGGGAGGGCGATGACTCATCAGGGGAAGGCAGCAGCAGCAGCCAAGTTCATGGCACCGTGGGTGGCTCTGCTTCACAGGAGGGCAGGAAAAAGAGTGGAAGAGCTATAGTGATAAGGGATTCAATTGTAAGGGGAATAGATAGGCGTTTCTGTGGCCGCAACCGAGACTCCAGGATGGTATGTTGCCTCCCTGGTGCAAGGGTCAAGGATGTCTCGGAGCGGGTGCAGGACATTCTGAAAAGGGAGGATGAACAGCCAGTTGTCGTGGTGCATATAGGTACCAACGATATAGGTAAAAAACTGGATGAGATCCTGCAAGACGAATTTAGGGAGCAAGAAGCTAAATGAAAAAGAAGGACCTCAAAAGTAGTAATCTCAGGATTGCTACCAGTGCCACATGCTAGTCAGAGTAGGAATTGCAGGATAGCTCAGATGAATACGTGGCTTGAGCAGTGGTGCAAAAGGGAGGGATTTAAATTCCTGGGACATTGGAACCGGTTCTGGGGGAGGTGGGACCAGTACAAACTGGACGGTCTGCACCTGGGCAGGACTGGAACCAATGTCCTAGGGGGAGTGTTTGCTTGTGCTGTTGGGAGGAGTTAAACTAACATGGCAGGGGGATGGGAACCTATGCAGGGAGACAGAGGAAAATAAAATGGAGGCAGAAGCAAAAGATAGAAAGGAGAATAGTAAAAGTGGAGGGCAGAGAAATCCAAGGCAAAAAACAAAAAGGGCCACATTACAGAAAAATTCTAAAGGAGCAAAGTGTGTTAAAAAGACAAGCCTGAAGGCTCTGTGCCTCAATGCGAGGAGTATTCTGAATAAGGTGGACGAATTAACTGCGCAGATAGCAGTTAACGATATGATGTAATTGGCATCACGGAGACATGGCTCCAGGGTGACCAAGGCTGGGAACTCAACATCCAGGGGTATTCAACATTTAGGAAGGATAGGCAGAGAGGAAAAGGAGGCGGGGTGGCATTGCTGGTTAAAGAGGAAATTAATGCAATAGTAAGGAACGACATTAGCCTGGATGATGTGGAATCGGTATGGGTGGAGCTGTGGAATACCAAAGGGCAGAAAATGCTAGTGGGAATTGTGTACAGACCAGTAAATAGTAGTAGTGAGATTGGGGACAGCATCAAACAAGAAATAAGGGATGTGTGCAATAAAGGTACAGTAGTTTTCATGGGTGACTTTAATCTACATATTGATTGGGCTAACCAAACTGGTAGCAATGCGGTGGAGGAGGATTTCCTGGAGAGTATTAGGGATGGTTTTCTCGACCAATATGTCGAGGAACCAACTAGAGAGCTGGCCATCCTAGACTGGGTGATGTGTAATGAGAAGAGACTAATTAGCAATCTTGTTGTGCGAGGCCCCTTGGGGAGGAATGACCATAATATGGTAGACTTCTGTATTAAAATGGAGAGTGACACAGTTAATTCGGAAACTAGCGTCCTGAACTTAAGGAAAGGTAACTTCGATGGTATGAGGCGTGAATTGGCTAGAATAGACTGGCAAAGGATACTTAAAGGGTTGACGGTGGATAAGCAATGGCAAACATTTAAAGATCACATGGATGAACTTCAGCAATTGTATATCCCTGTCTGGAGTAAAAATAAAACGGAGAAGGTGGCTCAACCATGGCTAACAAGGGAAATTAAGGATAGTGTTAAAGCCAAGGAAGAGGCATATAATTTGGCGAGAAAAAAACAACAAATCTGAGGACTGGGAGAAATTTAGAATTCAATAGAGGAAGACTAAGAGTTTAATTAAGAGGGGGAAAATAGAGTACGAGAGGAAGCTTGCACGGAATATAAAAACTGACTGCAAAAACTTCTATAAATATGTGAAGACAAACGTTAGGACCCTTGCAGTCGGATTCAGGTGAATTTATAATGGGGAACAAAGAAATGGCAAACCAGTTGAACAAATACTTCGGTTCTGTCTTCACGAAGGAAGATACAAATAACCTTCCGAATGTACTCGGGGACAGTGGGTCTAGTGAGAAGGAAGAACTGAAGAATATCTTTATTAGGCGGGAAATTGTGTTCGGGAAATTGATGGGATTGAAGGCCGACAAATCCCCGGGGCCTGATAGTCTGCATCCCAGAGTACTTAAGGAAGTGGCCCTAGAAATAGTGGATGCATTGGTGATCATTTTCCAACAGTCTATCGACTCTGGATCAGTTCCTATGGACTGGAGGGTAGCTAATGTAACACCACTTTTTAAAAAAGGAGGGAGAGAGAAAACGGGTAATTATAAACCGGTTAGCCTGACATCAGTAGTGGGGAAAATGTTGGAATCAATCATTAAGGATGAAATAGCAGCGCATTTGGAAAGCAGTGACAGGATCGGACCAAATCAGCATGGATTTATGAAAGGGAAATCATGCTTGACAAATATTCTGAAATTTTTTGAGGATGTAACTAGCAGAGTGGACAAGGGAGAACCAGTGGATGTGATGTATTTGGACTTTCAAAAGGCTTTTGACAAGGTCCCGCACAAGAGATTGGTGTGCAAAATCAAAGCGCATGGTATTGGGGGTAATGTACTGACGAGGATAGAGAACTGGTTGGCAGACAGGAAGCAGAGAGTCGGGATAAACGGGTCCTTTTCAGAATGGCAGGCAGTGACTAGTGGAGTGTCGCAGGGCTCAGTGCTGGGACCCCAGCTCTTTACAATATACATTAACGATTTAGATGAAGGAATTGAGTGTAATATCGCCAAGTTTGCAGATGACACTAAACTGGGTGGCGGTGTGAGCTGTGAGGAGGACGCTAAGAGGCTGCAGGGTGACTTGGACAGGTTAGGTAAGTGGGCAAATGCATGGCAGATGCAGTATAATGTGGATAAATGTGAGGTTATCCATTTCGGGGGCAAAAACACAAAAGCAGAATATCTGGATGGCGGCAGATTAGGAAAAGGGGAGGTGCAACGAGACCTGGGTGTCATGGTTCATCAGTCACTGAAAGTGGACATGCAGGTACAGCAGGCGGTGAAGAAGGCAAATGGTATGTTGGCCTTCATAGCTAGGGGGCTTGAGTATAGGAACAGGGAGATCTTACTGCAGTTGTACAGGGCCTTCGTGAGGCCTCACCTGGAATATTGTGTTCAGTTTTGGTCTCCTAATCTTAGGAAGGACGTTCTTGCTATTGAGGGAGTGCAGGGATGGCTGGACTGTCATATGAGGAGAGACTGGATCAATTGTGCCTTTATTCACTGGAGTTTAGCAGGATGAGAGGGGATCTCATAGAAACGTATAAGATTCTGACGAGGCTGGACAGGTTAGATGCGGGAAGAATGCTCCCGATGTTGGGGAAGTCCAGAACCAGGGGACATAGTCTTAGAATAAGCGGTAGGCTATTTAGAACTGAGATGAGGAGAAACTTCTTCACTCAGAGAGTTGTTAACCTATGGAATTCCCTGCCGCAGAGAGTTGTTGATGCCAGTTCATTGGATATATTCAAGAGAGAGTTAGATATGGCCCTTATGGCTAAGAGGATCAAGGAGTTTGGAGAGACAGCAGAAAAGGGGTACTGAGGGAATGATCAACCATGATCTTATTGAATGGCGGTGCAGGCTCGAAGGACCGAATGACCTACTCCTGCACCTATTTTCTATGTTTCTATGTTTAAAACAGTAATTGGCGGCCTCCAAAGAGGAATATAGGTCAGGTATAGCAGATACATATTCCCTTGAGGAGTAAAGGAAGTGTAATCAAAGTTAGAGCTCCCTGGATGACTAAATACATGATTACAGAAATGTTCTTTACCTTGGCGGGTCAGGTGTGGGCAGTTGTCATGTTGCACCAACCCCGCTCCTGGCTCCAGCTCGCTGTTGAAAATTAACTTACCTCCATGGGGCCTATTAAGCCCGCCCAGTGCGTTACCCAGCCCAATGAGATGGAGCAGGTCTGGTGACATCATTCATGGTGCATTTTCAGCCGGGATCTTTAAAGGGACCATGGCCACATAACATTTGAAATTTCATCTAACATAGTGTTGCCACTGCAGTACAGCATTGGACTGCTGCAAACACTGACAATGACTGCACAGAGGCAGAGAGCTGCACGCAGGTTCTCCGATAACTCGCTCCATATGCTTATGGAGGGAGTCAGAGCATGCAGGGTGGTCCTCTTCCCTTCCGATGGGTAGAAGAGACCACCCCAGGAGACCAAGACAGTGTGGTTGCAGTTGAGGTCGCAAACAGGGATGTGGTCAGGAGGACCTGGGTGCAGTGCCACAAACCTTTCAATGATCTCACTAGATAAGGAAATGTTAGTACAAAGCCACACTCAACTGCATCCCGCTGTGCCTCTCATCACATTTCTATCACTCTGCCTACCCTACCCCTGCACATCCTTACTCAGACTAACATACTTTGCACCTCCACCCATCCCTCTCTTTCTACATTATCACATCCCCATCTCACTAGTCACCCCTCACACTCACTCTCATCCTAGTGCAATCATACCAACTAACAACACACAAGGGTAGACACTTGGATGTTTTATTCAATGTTCATGTTAATGTGGTGTCAAACATAAAAATCTTTATTTTCAAGTCTTGGACAGATTTGTGTGCACCTTTGGAACTGGCTTAGTGAGTTGCAGTGAATGATGAGGTATAATGGTACCCTTATAATGGTGATGAGTGTGACAGGAATGGTTTGGTCATTGTAGGGATGCTTTGTGGTGTTGGTGTGAGGTGATGTCAACCTGGCGCATCATGTGGCAGTCATATAGGTGTACAGAATAAAGTTAACTAAATCTAGCCATAATTCGACCATCCCTGGCCTTCCAGGCAACAATATTTTCGGGTGCTGATGCCCTCTGTCCTGTGTAGCATTAGATGATTGCGGAGAAAGTTAGCGTTGTTATTGTTAGTGTTGCAGCACATCTTCGAGCCTATCCTTGGCAGTTTACAAAGGATGGTGGACTCGCAGATAGACCGTGGGGACCCAGACCTCATGCTGCATGTCATAGCTGAGGTGGCAGCAGCTATTGGAGTACAGGCCAAAGCTTAGTGCAGTCTCTGCTTGGTGGCATGCAAACTCAGTCTGCTCTCGTGCAGACTCAGAGTGATGCCATGCAAACAATGACTGCTGCCATCATTTCTGGGTTCCCCGCAGTCCAATGGGGGAGTCACGGTGTTGAAGTAGGCTAATGATCTGTGCTCCAGCAGATTGCTCTGGATGCTGAGGCGCTGCCCAGGGGAGTAGCAGTGCGTCGGTTGAAATGGAAGGTGCTGTCCTCTCTCAGGATGACAGCATTCCGGCTCCCACAAGTGCCACTTCACATTTTCCGCTGTCTGACCCCAGCCATCCGAGACTGCTGCCGCCCATGCTGAGGTGGTGCAGTCTGCAGCCGGGTCTTCCAGCCCACAGCTGGTCGAGAGCATCCTGTGAGGCCGTCTGCAGTCTCTGTGTCGCAGACTTTGTGAGCAGCCTTGCTGCAGGCACTGGGGGCCCATTAAGGAGAGGCAGTAGGGCTGGGAGCGGGGAGAAGCGAACGGGAGGGAAATGCTTAAAAATGGCCAGTAAGGCACTTTTGCTGACATTGTCAGGTCAATAATTTGTAAATAGGTTTATGTTGTTGTTTGTAGTTTCTCATTTTTGAAAACCCTCGTGTTATGTTTAGAATAACTCCACAAGACTGTATATCTTAAGCTCAAACTGTTGTGACCTTGGTTTCTTTATTTTAACTCCAGAGTCAGGAGGCAGCATGGTAGTCTGCCTTTTATACCTGCTTGCCCAGGGTGTGCAGGTGACCTTTGGGTCTCCCACAGGTGAGCCCCCTGGTGGCAAGTCTTACACATTGGTAATGTTTACATACATAACATCATTTCCCGCCCCCCCAAAGTACAAGTTATTTACAAGTTGAGGCGATCTGGGGCTCTGCGTTCCAGGGTTGATCGCCTGAGTTGAAGTCCTGGCATGGGTGAGTCGGTCGGATCATTGCTGCACTGCACTGATCGGACTGTCGGGCATGGTGGGTTCATCCTCGTGGTTGACTGTGAGGTCGATTGCTGGTCGGGTGTGTGTTGGTGGATCAATGATGGTAATGTCCTCTTCAATCTGTTCTTGGTTGTCAGTGAACTGCAGTTTGGTCTGATCCAAGTGCTTTCTGCACGTTTGTCCGTTCAAAAGTTTGACAACAAACACTTTATTCCCCTCCTTGGCTAACACAGTGCCAGCAACCCATTTGGGACTATGACCATAATTAAGAACAAACACAGGGTCATTGACCTCAGTGTCACGTGATACAGCCGTGCGATCGTGGTACTCGTTATGCCGGTGACGCCGGGTTTCTACATGATCATTGAGATCCGAGTGGACCAAGGAGAGCCTGGTTTTGAGTGCTCTCTTCATTAGCAATTCTGAAGGGGGAACCCCGGTAAGCGAGTGGGGTCTCGTGCGGTAGCTGAGCAGAATCCGAGATAACTGGGTCTGCAGGGAACCGTCCGTCACGCATTTGCTCTGCTTGATGGTTTGGACTGCCCGTTCTGCTTGCCCATTGGATGCGGGCTTAAATGGCGCAGATCTGACATGCTTGATGCCATTGCGGGTCATGAACTCGTTGAATTCCGAGTTGGTGAAGCATGGTCCATCGTCACTAACAAGGACGTCGGGCAAACCAAGGGTGGCGAACATGGCCCGGAGGCTTTCACTGGTGAAAATGGACATACATGACGACATTATTATACATTCAATCCATTTAGAGAAGCGTCCACTGCTACTAGGAACATCTTCCTAGAAAGGGGCCAGCAAAATCTATGTGGACCCTTGACCACGTTTTGGAGGGCCATGACCATCGACTCAGTGGGGCCTCCCTTGGTGCGTTGCTCAACTGTGAGAAAGTGTTACAATGGTGTGCGCATGACTCCCATTCCGAGTCAATGCCAGGCCACCAAACATGCGACCTGGTGATAGCATTCATCATGACTATGCCAGGGCGGGTACTGTGAAGGTCGCGTATAAACGTTTTCCTGCCTTTTTTCGGCAAAATTACGTGATTTCCCCCATAGGAGGCAGTCCGAACGGATGGACATTTCGTACTTGCATCGGTGGAACGGCTTTATTTCGTCTTGCATTTCCTCTGGGAACCGCCGACCAGCTTCCATTGAGGACGCCGTTTTTTACTAGTGATAGCACTGGGTCCTGTCTGGTCCAGGTCCTGACCTGGCGAGCCGTGATGTGTGACCCCTCGCTCTCAAAAGCATCCATTACAAGGAGCAAGTCTGCAGGTTGCACCATTTCCACCCCGGTGGTGGGCAATGGTAGCCGACTGAGGGCATCGCACCACACCAGTGTTCTCGATCAGGCCAACATCCCCAGCATCGAAGCACTGACCACACTCGACCAGCTCTGCTGGGCGGGCCACATTGTCCACATGCCCGACACAAGACTCCCAAAGCAAGCGCTCTACTTGGAACTCCTACACGGCAAGCGAGCTCCAGGTAGGCAGAGGAAATATTTCAAGGACACCCTCAAAGCCTCCTTGATAAAGTACAACATCCCCACCGACACCTGGGAATCCCTGGCCAAAGACTGCCCTAAGTGGAGGAAGAGCATCCGGGAGGGCACTAAGCACCTCGAGTCTCGTTGCCGTGAGTGTTATGTATGTAACCCTTTGTAACCTGTATTACCCTACCACCAGAGGGCCTACCTGTTGGAGTCCCAAGGGATCCCAGCATCCCTTGGGAGCATGGTATATAAGCCGGCCACCCACGAGGTACCTGCACTCTGGAGTCTTATTAAAGAAGCTAAAGTCACACTTGCTCATTGTACACAGTACTCAGTTTCATCCTTTTATTATGAGTGTACCAATTGGCGACGAGGTAACGAACAATCGCGTGAAAATGCAAAGAACAGTTGGTATCCTGGAGAAGTTCTCAGAAGGGGACGATTGGGAGGCCTTTGTGGAAGAACTCCACCAATACTTCATGGCCAATGAACTGGAAGGGGACGACAACGCTACCAAACGAAGGGCAATCTTCCTAACTGTCTGTGGGGCAACAACCTATGGCCTCATGAAGAATCTCCTAGCATCGGCAAAACCAACAGAGAAATCCTATGAAGAATTGTGTACGCTGGTCTGGGAGCACCTAAATCCTAAGGAAAGCGTTTTGATGGCGAGATATCGGTTCTACATGTGTCAACGATCGGAGGGCCAGGAAGTGGTGAGCTATGTCGCCGAACTAAGGCGCCTCACAGGACAATGTGAGTTTGAGGGATTCCTAGAACAAATGCTTAGAGACTTTTTTGTACTGGGCATTGGCCATAAGACAATCCTTCGCAAACTGTTGACTGTAGAAACTCCGAATCTAAGTACAGCCATAACGATAGCCCAGGCATTTATGTCCACCAGCGACAACACCAAACAGATTTTGCAGAGTAAAGAAGTTTCGGCCAGTACGGTGCATAAAGTAACGTCGGTTTCGAGCAGAAATATACATGGCAGAACGTACACGCCGGCTGCTGCCCGATCTCAAATGACCCAGAGTCCGCCATCAATCATTAATGCGAGGCAGTTAACACCTTGTTGGCGTTGTGGAGGTGATCATCGGCCCCATCAATGCCGCTTCAAGCACTATGCGTGCAACGGCTGCAGAACAATGGGACACCTCCAGCAAATGTGCAGGTGAGCTGCAAACCCTGCAAACCACCACGTTGCAGAGGAAGATCGATCCACTGTGGATCAGGCTGAATTGGAGACTCGCACCGAGGAGGCAGAAATGTACCGGGTACACACATTCACTATGAAATATCTACAATAAAGTTGAACTGAACGGTATTCCAGTATCTATGGAACTAGACACAGGTGCAAGTCAGTCCATTATGAGTAAAAAGGCCTTCGACAGGCTGTGGGGCAAAAAGGCACACAGGCCCAAGCTCAGCCCCATTCACACCAAACTAAGGACTTACATCAAGGAACTAATCCCTGTAATTGGCAGTGCAGAAGTCAAAGTCTCCTACGATGGAGCAGTACACAAACTCCCGCTGTGGATTGTGCCAGGGGATGGCCCCACGTTGTTTGGCAGAAGCTGGCTGGGAAAAATCCGCTGGAACTGGGACGACATCCGAACGCTTTCGTCCGTCGATGATGCCTCATGTGCCCAGGTTCTGAGCAAGTTCACATCGTTGTTCAAGTCAAGCATTGGAAGCTTCTCGGGGGCAAAAGTGCAGATCCATTTGGTTCCCGGTACGCGACCCATCCACCACAAGGCATGGGTGGTACTGTTAATTCCTGGATTCTTTTACTTCAATCTGGTTCAGTAAAATTACTGAGTCGAATACCTCTTGTGCTTTGAACAAAGCAGTCTTTATTACCGGCCAGTAAGACCTATCAGACAGAAGATATACTCTCTGGATAGAGCGTACACACTCCCTACGGATAGGTGAAGTTACATCGTAAAGCGTTAACAGTTATACAGTTTTGAAATCAGATAACAAAATACAAATGGATTGACAGTCTAACTCAGCCACTCATTAGTCAATCTATATGAGATGTTCTTCTTGAAAGCTCAAGTATTGCCTCCAAATGTTTCAATCTAATGGTGTGACTATTTACTGAGACCTTGCAATTCTGCAGATGTATTTCATGTTACAATTATATATTATTGGCAGGATTAGTGACTTGAAACCTTGAGACAGATTGTTAGTTATGCTGATGTTGCACTATTTGCAATCTGACATTCTCCCAGCTATTCTTCCATGGCTTATACATTTTCATATATCCCGTTTACTTTACTGTCCTTAATTCCATATATTCCGTTCAGATATCCACATCCCCCCTTTTATCATTCTATGATAACATTTAGGATCATTCTATGAGTATTGCATTGTTGAGTAGTTCTCTAGTTTGTTGGATCATAATCTGGGAACCCTTGACCACAAGAGGGTCTGCTAACCTTGTCATTGCTTTACAGCAGAGGTTAAGGCAACCAACAATCAAACAGCAGGTAATTATTATGATGAGAACAATTGTCCCATGTATTAGATAGGATCTCCAAGATCCACCCAGAAACCAATCAAACCTGCTAAGTTCTTTTGCTGGTGTGGATAACTTTTTCACCTCCCTCCTTATGTGATCGGCAAGGTGGGTTATGTTTTCTGAACTATCAGGAATGTAAGTGCAACATTCAGATCCTATCAGGGCACACGTTCCCCCTTTCTCAGCTAACAGGTAATCGAGGGCCATTCGGTTTTGGAATGCTACGGTCCTTATCGCTACCATTTCAGCTGTGATGCCCTCCAGAGCCTCAGCAGTGCGGTGAGCTACCTGTTCCAATATCGTTTCTTTGAATCCATCTAACAGTCTCAGTTAGGGTCAGGGGAACGGTGCGCAAAGGAATTCCCCCTTTGGAATGTATAGGGATATGTGAACACACCCAGCATCTAGTGAAGTGCCCTTTTTCCGCATAAACGTAAGACATATACAAAAAGGTGTTTACATGGAGCTCTCGCCTTTGTCTTCCTTCCCGTGCACCAAAACTGTCATATATCAACACTATTATGCAGACAGTAGCATACAGACACAGTCTCATCTTATAAATAGTCCAATTATTTAGCTGATAAAAAGAGTTCTGTTTTCACGTTTCCCTTCAGGTCTCCGTCAGTGTATTTGGCCAAACTGATCCTCCTTCAACTGCCTTGTTCAGCTATAGGGAGGAGGAGATCTGGAACAGAAACAGGAATTAGACTAACCAGCAAAATTTGTTTAAATGGTGATGAGCTTGCAGTGGTGCAGGTGAACCCAGACACTTTTCCCCTCAACCTTGGCTGCAGTGGGGGTAGTGAGTGACACCTAAAAAGGCCCCTCCTATTGTGGCTCTAATCCCTTCCGAATCCATACTTCCCTGGTGCCACGAGGGACTATTCGGGTAAGCATCTTGAACCTGGTTGTGAACTAGTCGCAGAGCCTGAGTCAGAGAAAGAACATAGGTGGTCATCAGTCTAGCTGAGATCTCATATCTAGGAACAATTTCCCTCATTAACACCTTAACAACAGTCTGAGTCTTATTGTCCAGGTTAGGGTAGGCTTCAATCCATCTGCTAAACACATCTACTATTACTAACACATATCTGTAACACTGAACTTTTTGCAACTCAATGTAGTCCAACTAAAATGTCTCAAAGGGACCTTCGGGTAGGGGCGTTTTACCCCAATCACAGGGGACTCCCTTCCCTGGATTATGTTGCTGGCCAACCAGGCAACGACTACTGATGTTCTGGGTGAGCGCCTGGAGTTTAGGGTGCCACCAAGTAGCCAAAAGTGTATCACTTGTTGCCCTTGCTCCACAATGAGTAGCAAAATGCAGACATTCTATAACCCATGAGGCCAACTCGTCAGACATGCAAGTCTGTTCCGCGGGAGTGGTCCAGAGTTTAGAAACATTGTCATAAGTACATGCATAATATTTCCACAACAGTTTATCTTTTTCAGGAGCGTCCCCCTGTGCTTTTATAACATCTTGGATGGTTGGCATTGGTTTTTCCGAGGCTAACTTATCCTTTGCAGGATTTTTAATCTGACTCATAATTTTGGGCACTACCATCTGTTGGTCACGAGAGGCCTGTTTGGCCTCTTGGTACAATGGCAATGCGTTTGGGGAACATGAGGGCTTGCAACAAATCAGATACTAACTGTTTATGAGATATCTCATTCCCCTGTGAGGTTAGGAATCCCCTATTTTTCCATAATTGTCCGAAATCATGCGCCACCCCAAAGGCATACCTAGAGTCGGTATAGATATTGACTTTGAGATCTTTGGCCAAGATACAGGCTTGGGTGAGGGCGAATTGTTGAGCTTGTTGAGCAGAATAGGCGGTTTCAAAGCAGCAGATTCCAAGACCTGATTCTCCTGGTTTACTATGGCGTATCCTGAGATTCGTGTATCTTCTGGATTAATAGAAGTACTTCCGTGAACAAACATAAACAATCATGACTGGGTTCTTCCTCATCTTGGGGTGGCTCAGTAAGAAAACAGGCCGGATTAATTGCAGTATAGTGCCAAAAAGTCATTTTAGGATTGCCTGTGATTTCAGTGGGTTCTGTCGGATTGCCCTGCACTGAGATCTCAATCGGATCAATGGGAGTATAACCCACTTGGGAGGGGTTCTCTGCCCACACATAGTCAGGTATGCCGGAGCCAGTATGATGCTGTAGAGTCGTTAAGACCTTCTCGGGGTCCCCATGAAATTTGCACATCCCGGCTGGTAGGGTCAGCCTCATCTATGGCCTTGCGTACCATAACTCCCAAATCTTTAGCATGGTGAGGGGCTAATACTTCACAAGCAATATGCGGTGCCATTGTTAGGGGCTGTTTCCACAGATTCTTATCCACTTCCACAAAATCTGCCTCTCTTTCCAGTTCAGTCACTCTAGCCCTTAATAGAATTCCCTTCACTTCCCCTTCGTGATCCTGATAAAAGTTCTGCAGGTCCTGATTCTTTCCACTGGGATCGTATGCTAGGGTCACGTGACAGGGTGCCTGCGGCAGGTCCAGAGACCACCACTGAGGGGTTCTAGTGGTATAATACTGCCGCTTAAGGGTTTCCTGTTTTACAATAATCCCGTTATCTCCACACTCCAAATGCAACTGGAATTTGCAAAGGAGGTCTCTAGCCATCAAGTTACAGTCCAGATTGGTTGTGATAACAACTCGATGTTCCACCGATTCTTCCTGGTAACCCATTTTAACCGGTTCTGACACTGGGAATGTCGAGATTTGTCCCAGGAATCCTGAAAGTTCCTGTGTTTCAGTAGAAGCAGGGAGTTTAAGCTTTGATTGTACAGAAGACATGAAGGCTCCCGTATCTATCAAAAAGGGTTGCCACTCATTCAGAATGGGTTCGTCGTCCGGGGAGGATCCCTGCACAATCAAGCTGCGTAGTCAATCGGGGGACAATTGACCAAAGGGGTTGTTCTGGGAGAAGTTAGTGTAAGATCTTCCTCTCCCCCCTTGCCCCCCTCCTCTTCCTCCTCTTCCTTTTCCATGCTGACGGTAGGGGCAATTTTTATTCCAATGTCCTTCCTGCCCACAATTAAAACAGTCAATTCCTCTTACCCAGTCCCGGCCTCTTCCCATACCATGCCGGGGACAATAGGGAGGTTTATTAGCAGGGCTCGGGCCGTTTGGTTGTTTAGTATAACCGTATCCTTGCTTATCCATCCAATCCTGTATGCAACACTGCGGTTCTATTGATCCTTCCTCCCGAGATGGCTCTTCCTTTCTAGTCACGTATTCAGTTTTGACCCGGGTTGGGGGCGCACCTCCCCCCTCCCCTTTCTTTTTCTGCCAATAATATCTAACTGCCCTTTCCATCTGTCCGGATAGCGTGAGCAATCAAATAGTTGTTTGAAGATCACAGACATCTATAGAGAGGTGGTCTGCAGCTTGTTGTGCATCAGGGTTTGGCATTGGTCTGACAGGGAATTGGTGTCGGGACTTTGGGATCTTGGAAATCATTTCCAGGCCGGAGGATGTTTCAGAGCTGTCTGACTGCTTGACAGTTCTGCGTCTCGATCGGCGGGGGTGTTTGCTATGTCTTTCACAACTTGGACTGGTAGGTTGACTAGAAGATTTACGGGACTGTTTGTGATGTTGAGATATAGTTCTGCCCTTTCGAGTGTGAGATCTGGTCCTTTCGGCTGTATTGCTTGTAAACTGGGGATCCGAATCGCTATCAGAGGATGAGGAGTCAGTTTGGGTTTGTTGCTTTGGTGATATGTGGTTGTTCCTAACTCTTTTTACCGGAGTGTTAGGTGGAGGGTGTTGGGAAGAGGACTGGAGCAAGAGGCCAGGGGGTGCGGGAGGCGCCGTTGGGCGCTGAGTCAGTGGCCACTCATCAATTTCATCATCAGCCTCGGTTAACACAAAGCCAGCCATTTTAACTTGTAGTTGATCAATACCTTTCTCAGAGGTCCCAGAGGATCTCTTAGCAAGTTTCTCGTGCGCACATTCATTCTTTTTTTTTAAAGACGTCTACAGTTTTAACATGTGTTCCCTCTGTCAATGCAAGTCCTAATTTAATAGCATTGTTTGCCAACTCGATAGAAGTGATGCATCTTTTAATTTCTGACAATAATGTCGCCAGGTTGCAATTAAATTTTTTTATCCCCTTTTCCTCGTCCCCTTCTCCAAATTAATCCCTGTGCTTTTTTTTTTACCTCTACGCTTCTAGTGTCACTTAGAGGCCACTGGTCATCTCCTAATAATTTGTTCAGGGCTCCTGATAATTTTCTAAAGTCTTCAGCTCTTTCAGGGAATTCCTCACATAGCTTTTGTAGCGGACTATCCGCATCCGTGGTTTTATCTAACTGATTTCCCATTTTCACACTGCCCCTCGTATTACTGTGTCGCTACGCGTTCGTGTCGTCGTGCAATTTAAACAAACTTACAAATAGACACAGACTTTACAGAACTAACACGGACTTTAACTAACTCCAAATCTAACACTTACCCGCATCGCCGCACGGTCCGCGTCGCCGCACGATCTCAATACTAAACTACCACGTCGCCTCGCAGTTCACGTCGCCTCGCAATCCGCGTTGCCTCGCAGTTCACGTCGCCGCGCAATCCGCGTTGCCTCGCAGTTCACGTCGCCGCGCAATCCGCGTTGCCTCGCAGTTCACGTCGCCGCGCAATCCGCGTCGACCCGTGGCTCGCGTCGCCGCGCGAGTTAAGATACTTTAACTTTACTTCAAACACTTACCCGCATCGCCGCACGGTCCGCATAGCCGCGCGATCTACAAAATAGACAAAGACTTCTAACACTTACCCGCATCACCGCACGGTCCGCATAGCCGCACGATCTACAAAATTACCCGCATCACCGCACGGTCCGCATAGCCGCGCGATCTTAAAACTAAACTTAAAACTCTAAACACTTTAAGACTTACAGACTTACTGCCATTAGCACTGACTTTCGCGATTCGCGTTGCTGCGCCTCTGCGTCATTACGCGTCGGCGTCACTGCGCGTTTACGTCACCGCGCGTCTACGTCACTGCGCGTTGACGTCACTGCGCGTTCGCTTCACTGCGCGTTTACGTCACTGCGCGTTCGCTTCGGCCCTTCTCTCTCTCGGCCGCGCGTTCGCGTCGGCCCTACCTTCCGAGTTGCTGCGGGGTTTTTTTTTAAATTCAATCAGAGCCTAGACGGGCCAAGTGATATTCAAGGTCCCTTCGTCGTACCTGAGTTGAACACCTATCCTCTATTTAAATCCCCATTTTATTCCCTGTGAGCCTAATTTTCTAATTTTGATTTCTTATGAGCCTCAATTAATTTCTTTTAGTCTCCAAATTTCCCTATCCTTTGACGTTACTGCGCAGTTTAAATTCAATCAGTCAATGAAAGCCCTAATTTAATGGAGTTTTTCTGCCAACTGGACAGGAGTGATTTTATATTTTTCATAATTTAAAATCTCAGAACATTTTTTTCTTTCAGCACCTATTTAGTACGTTACTTTTTTTTTATAACTAGAGAGAAGTCTGGCACGTAGGCTGTGGACTGCTTTTCGTTATCTCAATTGTTCCAGCCTCAAGGTCGTGTTATTTAATATAATTTTTTTTTAAATCCTTTTGAATCCATCTCAGTTGTTTTGCTGTGCCTTCTCTGAATGTTTGCTTTCAACAAGTTTTTCTTTTTTTTTTAAACCACCGGGACCATGTAATTTTTTCTCTTTTTAACAAATCTATCCTTTGTGCATTTCCTGGCTCCGTAACTTATCATCCGAATATACGTAATTTAGTAAGGTTCACACTCTTAAACTTCCCACATACAGGACAACACTACGAAGGGTTAAAACAAACTTTCATTCTGTTTGAGATAAAACAAACCACAACTCCCCGGCTTTTTTTTACAGTAAAAGTCACAGAAGCATTTCTCATTTAAACAGAAATTCATAAGAGTCTCTTTTCTTTCCTATTAATTTTTTTTGGATCCATGATTGATCATCTATCCCTATCTAGCTCTAACTATCTTTCCAAGTCGCCGCTTGGTTTGCATCATCGCACAATTTCCCTATCTCTATCCCTATTCTAAGTTTGAAAGGTATTCACCAGATTGTCCTGGATCTCGTTCAGACACTACCTGAGAACCAGCGAGTGGCTAAACTTTCCTCAGACTTTTGAAACCGGGGGAAACTGGAGCAGTATTGAAATCATACTCACTCCAGTGGCCATTTTCCCCTCGTCTCGTCCAAGGCTAGTCTGGCTCTTAATTCGCAAGTTTTCGGCAGTCGTCCGTTGAGATCCCACTTCTGACACCAAATGTTAATTCCTGGATTCTTTTACTTCAATCTGGTTCAGTAAAATTACTGAGTCGAATACCTCTTGTGCTTTGAACAAAGCAGTCTTTATTACCGGCCAGTAAGACCTATCAGACAGAAGATATACTCTCTGGATAGAGCGTACACACTCCCTACGGATAGGTGAAGTTACATCGTAAAGCGTTAACAGTTATACAGTTTTGAAATCAGATAACAAAATACAAATGGATTGACAGTCTAACTCAGCCACTCATTAGTCAATCTATATGAGATGTTCTTCTTGAAAGCTCAAGTATTGCCTCCAAATGTTTCAATCTAATGGTGTGACTATTTACTGAGACCTTGCAATTCTGCAGATGTATTTCATGTTACAATTATATATTATTGGCAGGATTAGTGACTTGAAACCTTGAGACAGATTGTTAGTTATGCTGATGTTGCACTATTTGCAATCTGACATTCTCCCAGCTATTCTTCCATGGCTTATACATTTTCATATATCCCGTTTACTTTACTGTCCTTAATTCCATATATTCCGTTCAGATATCCACAGTACCGTACATGATGCGGGAGGAAGTGGAAATTGAGCTGGACAGGCTGCAGCGAGAAGACATCATCGCACCGGTGGAATTCAACGAGTGGGCTAGTCCGATTGTCCCAGCACTGAAAGAGGACGGCACGGTTAGAATTTGTGGGGACTATAAAGTAACGGTTAACTGTTTTTCGCTACAGGACCAGTACCCGCTACCCAAGGCAGATGACCTATTCGTGACCCTGGCTGGAGGGAAGACGTTCACCAAGCTGGACCTGACCTCGGCCTACATGACGCAGGAGCTGGAGGAGTCTTCAAAAGGCCTCACCTGCATCAACACGCACAAAGGTCTGTTCATCTATAACCGGTGTCCGTTCGGGATTCGGTCGGCCGCAGCAATCTTCCAACGGAACATGGAGAACCTGCTAAAGTCGGTTCCTCACACCGTGGTTTTCCAGGACGACATACTGGTTACAGGTTGGGACAGCATTGAGCACTTGAAGAATCTGGAAGAGGTTCTTAGTCGGTTGGATCGCATGGGGCTTAGGTTGAAACTCTCGAAGTTTGTTTTTCTGGCGCAGGAAATTGAGTTCTTGGGAAGAAGAATCACGGCTGACGGCATCAGACCCACCGACGCCAAGACGGAGGTCATCAAGAACGCGCTGAGACCACAGAACGTGACAGAGCTGCGGTCGTTCCTGGGACTACTCAACTATTTCTGTAATTTCCTACCTGGGTTAAGCACCCTGCTAGAACCCCTACATGCGCTACTGAGCAAGGGAGATGACTGGGTATGGGGGAATTCACAAGAGGCTGCCCTTAAGAAAGCCAGAAATCTGTTGTGTTCAAACAAACTGCTGATCCTGTATAACCCCTGTAAACGATTAGTGGTAGCTTGTGATGCGTCATCATACGGGGTTGGGTCTGTGTTACAACGGGCTAACGAATCGGGGATCTTGCAACCGGTTGCTTAAGCGTCCAGGAGTTTGTCCAAGGCCGAAAGGGCCTACAGCATGATTGAAAAAGAGGCTCTGGCATGCATTTACGGGGTAAAAAAAATTCACCAGTACTTATTTGGCCTCAAGTTTGAGCTTGAAACTGACCACAAGCCGCTCATATCACTGTTCTCTGAGAGCAAAGGGATTAACACCAATGCCTCTGCCCGCATCCAAAGATGGGCGCTCATGCTGTCGGCATACAACTATGTAATCCGCCACAGACCGGCACAGAGAACTGCGCAGATGCTCAATGTTGGCTGCCATTGCTCACCATCGGGGTGAGCATGGAGGCATTCGAGAACGAAAAGTTCCCCGTTACGGCCTGCCAGATCAAGACCTGGACCAGCCAGGATCGTTTACTGTCCTTGGTAAAAAAACTGTGTCCTCCATGGGAGTTGGTCCGGTGTCCCAGCGGAGATGCAAGAGGCGATTAAGCCGTTCCACAGGCACAAAGACGAAATGTCCCTGCAGGCAGACTGTCCGTTGTGGGGCAATCGCATGGTCTTGCCCAAGAAAGGCAGAGATACGTTTATATGTGAACTGCACAGCACCCACCCAGGCATTGTAAAGATGAAAGCCATAGCCAGATCTCATGTGTGGTGGCCTGGCATCGACTCAGATTTGGAGTCATGTGTGCGCCAGTGCAACACTTGCTCTTTCAGCTGAGCAATGCACCCAGAGAGGCACCGCTTAGTTTGTGGTCGTGGCCCTCCAAACGTTGGTCGAGGATCCACGTGGACTCTGCGGGCCCATTTCTAGGCAAAATGTTTTAGGTTGTCGTGGACGCTTACTCAAAGTGGATTGAATGTGCGATAATGTCTGTAAGCACATCAACGGTCACTATTGAAAGCCTACGAGCCTTGTTTGCCACGCACGGCTTGCCTGATGTCCCAGTCAGCGACAATGGGCTGTGCTTCACCAGTGCTGAATTCAGGAATTCATGACCCACAATGGGATCAAACACGTCACATCTGCCTTGTTCAAGCCCACATCCAACGGCCAGGCAGAACGGGCAGTTCAGACCATCAAGCAAAGCTTGAAATATGTGTCGGAAGGCTCCCTGCAGACCCGGCTGTCCCGAGTGCTGCTCAGCTACCGCACCAGACCCCACTCACTCACCGGGTTCCCCCAGCCGAGCTGCTCATGGAAAGGGCGCTTAAAACAAAGCTCTCTCTTGTCCACCCTGATCTCCATGATCCCGTGGAGGGCAAGCGGTATCAACAAAGTGTGTACCATGACTGCACAAATTTGTCACGCGATATTGAGATCAATGATCCTGTGTTTGTGCTCAATTATGGACATGGTCCCAAATGGCTCGCTGGCACGGTCACAGCCAAAGAGGGGAGTAGGGTGTTCAGGTCAAATTGGCCAATGGACAAACGCACAGAAAACATTTGGATCAAATCAAATTGCGGTTCACCAACAGCTATGAACAACCCGAAGAAGACCCTCCTACACACACGAGTGGCAACTGACATCATGGTTGACCACAAAGCCGAACTCACCATCCCCAGCAGCCCGGCAAGGCCGGCTGCCCAACAGCCCAGTGAAGAACTGACCAACACATCCACACCCGCATTTGTACCGAGATGATCGACAAGGGAGCAAAAAGCCCCAAATTGTCTCACTCTGTAAATAAGTGTACTGTTGACTTCACGGGGAAGTGATGTTATGTATTAAAACCCCTTGTAACCTGTATTACACTACCATCAGAGGGCCTACCTGTTGGTGTCCCAAGGGATCCCAGCATCCCTTGGGAGCACGGTATATAAGCAGGCCACCCACGAGGTACCTGCACTCTGGAGTCTTATTAAAGGAGCTAAGGTCACACTTGCTCATTGTACACAGTACTCAGTTTCATCCTTTATTATGAGTGTACCAGAGAGCATGCAGAAAACAAGTGCAGGCAGCGGAAGGAACGTTCGACAAACCAGACTCCCCACCCACCCTTTCCTTCAATGACTGTCAGTCCCACCTGTGACAGAGACTGTGATTCCCGTATTGGACTGCTCAGTCACCTGAGAACTCACTTTTAGAGTGGAAGCAAGTCTTCCTCGATGCCTATGATGATGATGTTGATGGCGAGTGGATAATCCTTGTCCCCGAGCGGCCAGCTGCAAGCTTCATGTGGTGATTGGAATAGTGCTGGGACAGTGGTCTGTCGCAAGATGAATGCATCGGGCTGCTGCCAGGATAGCGGGCATTGATGATGAGGATGAGCTGCCTGTGGTCGCACACCAAATAAACGTTCAGATAGTGGTAGTCTTCGCGGTTACAGAACACCTCCGCATTGTGATGACGTGCCCACAATGCCTTGTGGTTGCAGTCAATGGCGCCCTGAACCATGGGAAGCCCACTATCCTTGCAAATCCGCTTGTACGTTCCTGCTGCTTCTCCCTGGTCATGCTGAATGAGATGTACTCCCTTCTCCTGCTGTACAGAGCGTCTGTTACATCCCAGGTGCAGCAATGGACGGCGAACTGTGAAATGTTTGCTGTAACCCCTGCTGTAGCCTGTAAGGAGCCGCCAGCGTAGAAATTGAGAGTTACTGTGACCTTAACTGTCACTGAGAGAGAAGTCCTGGTCCTGATATGAGGCTGGAGGTCTGGCTGCAGCAGGTGGCACAGCTCTGTGACCATCTCTTTGCTGAAGCGGAGCCTTCTAACGCACTGCTCCTAAGAGATGAATGTAGGAGAAGTGCTCCCGGAAAACCCTGGGAGGGTAAGGCCTCCTGTTGTGATGTCTATGGGCCCTCCCCCTGTCTCTGGGATTATCTGTTTCTGTATCCACCGCCTCCGAAGTAGTTGCCGATGACAAGGTACATTGCCAGCACAGCACCCATAAGTGAGACAAAGCAGCAGGTCTAAATGTTCAGAGAAATGCTGCTAAATAAACTGTAAGAACAACAACAAAGCAACATGAAAGCACAATGTGAAAACAGTCAAACCGCTATCTGAAAAGGTGGCAATCAATCTGACCTCCCAATGACCTGGTTGCTCATCCCTAGAAATATCGCAGCGGTAGCGGCAATCCCAGGTATGAACGCTTGCTTTTTCTGACGTCATTAGTGCCAAGCGGTAAGTGAAGTGAAGCAAATCAATATTGCGAACGGGGTACTTTAAATTCCTCAATCTAATTAGTCCCTTGGTTCCCCACTATTTTTGGTATGCTTTTTGTGAAGGCAGATACAAAATATTTATTTAAAGTCTCTGTCATTTCCTTATTCCTCATTGTAATTTCTCCTGTTTCAGCCTCCAAGGGACCAATGCTTACTTTTGCTACTCTCTTCCTTTTTACATACTTGTAGAAGCTCTTACAATCTGTTTTTATATTTCTTGCTAGTTTGCTCTCATTCTATTTTCTCCCTTATTATCAATTTTTTGGTTATCCTTTGCTGGTATCTAAAATGCTCCCAATCCTCAGGTGTCATGGTACATCAGTCATTGAAGGTTGGCATGCAGGTACAGCAGGCGGTTAAGAAAGCAAATGGCATGTTGGCCTTCATAGCGAGGGGATTTGAGTACAGGGACAGGGAGGTGTTACTACAGTTGTACAGGGCCTTGGTAAGGCCACACCTGGAATATTGTGTACAGTTTTGGTCTCCTAACTTGAGGAAGAATATTCTTGCTATTGAGGGAGTGCAGCGAAGGTTCACCAGAATGATTCCCGGGATGGCGGGACTGACATATCAAGAAAGACTGGATCAACTGGGCTTGTATTCACTGGAGTTCAGAAGAATGAGAGGGGATCTCATAAAAATGTTTAAAATTCTGATGGGTTTAGACAGGTTAGATGCAGGAAAAATGTTCCCAATGTTGGGGAAGTCCAGAACCAGGGGTCACAGTCTAACGGTAAGGGGTAAGCCATTTAGGACCGAGATGAGGAGAAACTTCTTCACCCAGAGAGTGGTGAACCTGTGGAATTCTCTACCACAGAAAGTTGTTGAGGCCAATTCACTAAATATATTCAAAAAGGAGTTAGATGTAGTCCTTACTACTAGGGGGATCAAGGGGTATGGCGAGAAAGCAGGAATGGGGTACTGAAGTTGCATGTTCAGCCATGAACTCATTGAATGGCGGTGCAGGCTCGAAGGGCCGAATGGCCTACTCCTGCACCTATTTTCTATGTTTCTATGTTTACTTTTTTCTTTGCAACATTATAAGCCTCTTCTTTTAATCTAATACTACCCTTAACTTCTTTAGTTAGTCACTTTTCCTGTGGAATTTTTATTTCTCAATGAAATTTGTATTCATTGAGAATTTTGGAATATTTTTTTAAATGTTTGCTGCTGCTTATCTACCCTCATACCTTTTAATCTAATTTCCCAATCTACCTTAGCCAACTCACCCCTCATATCTGGCTTTATGTTTAAGACTCTAGCTTTAGACTTAGAATTTCACATTGTGTTTGAGAATGACGGGTTGAAATTCACCCCCCGAAACGGGTCGCACCTATCGATTCGGAAGTGCTTTTTCCGCCGCGTCGGATGAGGTCACCTCTTTCGGTAAATTCAACTCTCTCGCTTTTTTTTTTAAGTGGACCTGAAGTCAGTCATAATGGGAGCAGAAGTGGGGCAGAAAGTAATCTAGAGGGGCAGAAGTGGAGGTGGGAAGGAGTCTCCACCACTGTCAGTCAGCAGAGGAACGGTGATGATGTCATTAAAGGGAAGAGAAGCAGCGATTCTTTAGATTCAGTCCACTGGGCCACGAGGGAGGGTTTCGGCCGGGCCAGCAGTCTGGCACCCAAGAGGGGGTGCCAGGCTGCCTGTTGGCGGCCTGGCCGAAGCCGGGGGCATAATTGTCCAGTCGACCTGGAAGTCGGCCGGCATAAAAAATGAAATGGGGGCTGCGGCAGTGGGCCTGCGTCTTTAATGGCCACCATGTGGCCAAGTCCCACACACAGAAAACAAGGTGCATTGACAGAAAAGGCTGTTGGGGGCACCGCTCGGTGGATCGTGGATTTTTGCAGGTGAATTTGGCTGGAGGTATGATGGAGGTGCGGGAGATCAGTGGTGCACCGTTTGATGACGCACTTAGGACCGGTCATCAGCAGCGGGGCAGAAGTGGGGACCGCCAGAAAACTCACAGAGCTAACTTTTGCTGGCGGCGGCCACTGGACCGGAAGTCGGCAGCCGCTCGACTCCACCGCCTGGCTGCCGCTTTGTGACGGCAAGTGGCCTTTTTGGGGAGCTGAATTTCGGCCCCTGAAAGTCTTATCTACCTTAGCCAATGAGCCCTTCATACTTACGCAATTGAATTTATTTAAGTTTAAGACTCTGATTTTGAATTTAATTTTGTCACTCTCAAACTCAATCATATTATAATCACTCAGCCACACAGGATCCTTTTATTGTATTCCGAACACAGGTGAGACTGCACACAGGGAGGTTAAAGTAACAGTGACCTCAGTCTTTATTAAGACACTCCAGAGTGAGTAACAAGCCTTAGGGGCCGGCTTATATACAGTGCTCCCAAGGGATGCTGGGATCCCTTGGGACTTCAGGGGATGAGCTCCCTGGTGGCGGAACATGGGAGTGCATGCTTTACAGATACACAACATCACTCCCTCCCAAAGTCAAAGTGAAAACTATATACAAGGTGAGGCGGTCGGGAGCCTTTCTTTCCCTGGTGGACCGCCTTGGTACAAATGTTTGTTCTGGTGTGTTGGCTGTGCCCTCGCTGGGCTGGCGTGTTGTTGGCCCTGCAGGGCTGCTGGGTGAGCCTGGCCTTGCTGGGCTGTTGGGCGTGATGGGTTCGATTTCCTGGTCCGGGGTGGTGTCGTTGATCCTTTGGGTGTGTGTTGTGGGCTCGATAAAGGTGGTGTCTGCTGTGGGTTGTTCAGGGCAGTCTGTGAACCGCAGCCTCGTTTGGTCCAGGTGCTTTCTGCAAATTTGTCCATTGTCTAGTTTGACTACAAACACCCTATTCCCTTCTTTAGCTATCACCGTGCCCGCAGTCCACTTGGGACCATGTCCATAGTTTAGCACATACACAGGGTCATTCAGATCAATTTCCTATGACACAGTGGCGCGAACATCATTTACATTTTGTTGCTGCTGCCTGCTCTCTACCTGATCATGCAGGTTGGAGTGAACCAGCGAGAGTCTGGTTTTAAGTGTCCTTTTCATGAGTAGCTCAGCTGGGGGCACCCCTGTGAGCGAGTGGGGTCTTGTGCGGTAGCTGAGCAGTACTCGGGACTGGCGGTTTGGAGTGAGCATTCTGTGACTCGTTAAAGGCTCTGTTTGATTGTTTGTATTGCCCGCTCTGCCTGCCCATTGGAGGCTGGTTTAAATGGGGCCGAGGTGACATGTTTGATCCCATTGCGGGCCATGAATTCTTTAAATTCGGCACTGGTGAAACATGGTCCGTTGTCACTGACCAGTATGTCAGACAGGCCATGGGTGGCAAACATGGCCCTCAGGCTTTCAATGGTAGTAAGTTGATATGGATCCTCGACCATGGTCAGGACCACAAACTTAGTGGTGCCTCTCTGGGCGCGTTGCTCAACTGAGCACATACGCTGCATTGCCGTACACAGGACTCAAAGTCAGAGTCGATAGCGGGCCACCACACGTGGGATCTGGCTATCGCTTTCATCATTACTATACCTGGGTGTGTGCCGTGGAGATCCGAGATGAACATCTCCCTGCCCTTTTTTGGTAACACTACGTGGTTACCCCACAACAGGCAGTCTGCCTGAATGGACAGCTCGTCCTTTCGCCGCTGGAACAGCTTGATTGGCTCTTGCATTTCAACGGGGATGCTGGCCCAGCTCCCATGCAGTACACAGATTTTTACTTGGGACAGCAGAGGATCTTGGCTGGTCCAAGTCCTAATCTGGCGGGCCGTGACAGGTGATTTATCATTTTCAAATGCTTCCATGACTATCAACAAGTCTGCGGGCTGCACCACTATCAACAAGTTTGCAGGCTGCACCATTTCCACCACCATGGTGGGCAATGGTAGCTGACTGAGAGCATCCGCACAGTTCTCGGTGCCTGGCCTGTGGCAGATGGTATAGTTATACGCTGATAGCGCGAGTGCCCACCTTTGTATGCGGGCTGAGGCATTAGTATTTATCACCTTGTTTTCAGTGAACAGGGATATGAGGGGCTTGTGACCGGTTTCCAGCTCAAATTTGAGGCCAAAGAGGTACTGATGCATTTTCTTTACCCCGAACACACACGCTAATGCCTCTTTCTCAATCATGCTGTAGGCCCTCTCGGCCTTAGACAAGCTCCTGGAAGCATAGGCGACAGGTTGCAACTTCCCTACAACGTTAGCTTGTTGTCATACACACCCGACTCCGTACGATGACACGTCACATGCTAGCACAAGTCTTTTACACGGGTTATACAATACAAGCAGCTTGTTGAAGCATAAAAAGGGGGCAGACAAAAGGCAGGTAACTATAGGCTGGTTAGTTTAACATTTGTAGTGGGGAAAATGCTTGAAGCTATCATTAAGGAAGAAATAGCGGGACATCTAGATAGGAATAGTGCAATCAAGCAGACGCAACATGGATTCATGAAGGGAAATCATGTTTAAATAATTAACTGGAATTCTTTGAGGATATAACGAGCATAGTGGATAGAGGTGTACCGATGGATGTGGTGTATTTAAATTTCCAAAAGGCATTCGATAAGGTGCCACACAAAAGGTTACTGCAGAAGATAAAGGTACATGGAGTCAGAGGAAATGTGTTAGCATGGATCGAGAATTGGCTGGCTAACAGAAAGCAGAGAGTCGGGATAAATGGGTCCTTTTCGGGTAGGAAATCGGTGGTTAATGGTGTGCCACAGAGATCGGTGCTGGGACTACAACTGTTTACAATGTACATAGATGACCTAGAAGAGGGGACAGAGTGTAGTGTAACAAAATTTGCAGATGACACAAAGATTAGTGGGAAAGCGGGTTGTGTCGAGGACACAGAGAGGCTGCAAAGAGATTTAGATAGGTTAAGCGAATGGGCTAAGGTTTGGCAGATGGAATACAATGTCGGAAAATGTGAGGTCATCCACCTTGGAAAAAAAAACAGTAAAAGGGAATATTATTTGAATGGGGAAAAATTACAACATGCTGTGGTGCAGAGGGATCTGGGGATCCTTGTGCATGAATCCCAAAAAGTTAGTTTGCAGGTGCAGCAGGTAATCAGGAAGGCGAATGGAATGTTGGCCTTCATTGCGAAAGGGATGGAGTACAAAAGCAGAGAGGTCCTGCTGCAACTGTATAGGGTATTGGTGAGGCCGCACCTGGAGTACTGCGTGCAGTTTTGGTCACCTTACTTAAGGAAGGATATACTAGCTTTGGAAGGGGTACAGAGACGATTCACTAGGCTGATTCGAGAAATGAGGGGGTTACCATTTGATGATAGATTGAGTAGACTGGGTCTTTACTCCTTGGAGTTCAGAAGGATGAGGGGTGATCTTATAGAAATATGTAAAATAATGAAAGTGATAGACAAGATAGAGGCAGAGAGGTTGTTTCCACTGGTCGGGGAGACTAGAACTAGGGGACATAGCCTCAAAATACGGGGGAGCCAATTTAAAACCGAGTTGAGAAGGAATTTCTTCTCCCAGAGGGTTGTGAATCTGTGGAATTCTCTGCCCAAGGAAGCAGTTGAGGCTAGCTCATTGAATGTATTCAAATCACAGATAAATAGATTTTTAACCAATAAGGGAATTAAGGGTTACGGGGAGCGACCGAGTAAGTGGAGCTGAGTCCACGGCCAGATCAGCCATGATCTTGCTAATGGCGGAGCAGGCTCGAGGGGCTAGATGGCCTACTCCTGTTCCTAATTCGTATGTTCTTATCTTCTTATATAAAATGTTTCTGGCTTTCTCAAAAGCAATTACTTGTTTTTTTTCCCCATACCCAGTTCTCAAGTTTGCGCAATAACACATGTAGGGGCTATAAAAGGTGCTTAACCCCGGTAGGAAGTTACCAAAATAGTTGAGGAGTCCCAGGAACAATCGCAGCCCCGTGACGTTCTGTAGCCTGGGAGCGTTCCTGATAGCCTTTGTCTTGGCGTCTGTGGGTCGAATGCCATCCGCAGCAATCTTTCGCCCCAAAAACTCCACTTCTGTTGCCATGAAGATGCATTTCGACCTTTTCAGCCGCAGCCCTACCAGATCCAGTCACTGGAGGACATCCTCCAGATTTTGTAGGTGCTCGACGGTGTCCCGACCCTTGACCAATATGTCCTGAAAGACCATCGTGTGTGGTACCGACTTGAGTAGGCTCTGCATGTTTCTCTGGAAGATTGCTGCAGCCGACCGAATTCCAAACGGGCATCTGTTGTAGATGAACAGTCCCTTGTGCGTGTTGATGCAGGTGAGGCCCTTCGAAGACTCCTCCAGCTCCTGCATCATGTAGGCCGAAGTCAGGTCGAGCTTGGTGAACGTCTTGCCTCTTGCCAGCGTCGCAAATAGGTCGTCTGCCTTGGGTAGGGGGTATTGGTCCTGTAGCAAGAAACGATTAATAGTTACTTTATAATCGCCGCAAATCCTGACCGTGCCATCACTTTTGAATACTGGAACAATCGGGCTGGCCCACTCGCTGAATTCCACTGGGGAGATGATGCCCTCGCGTTGCAGCCTGTCCAGCTCGATTTCCACCCTCTCCCTCATCATGTGAGGTACCGCTCGCACCTTGTGGTGAATGGGTCGTGCCTCTGGGACCAAGTGGATCCGCACCTTCGCCCCGGAAAAGTTTCCAATGCCTGGCTCAAAAAGGGAAGGAAATTTGTTCCGAACCTGGGTACATGAGGCCTCATCGACATGTGATCGCGCTCGGATGTCATCCCAATTCCAGCGGATTTTGCCCAGCTAGCTCCTTCCAAGCAGTGTGGGGCCATCGCCTGGGACAATCCAGAGTGGCAGTTCATGTACCGTGCCCTCGTAGGTGATGTTGACCATGGCACTGCCCAGGACAGTGATAAACTCTTTGGTGTACATTCTCAGTTTCGTGTGGATGGGGCTCAGGGCTGGTCTGAATGCCTTGTTGCACCACAGTCTCTCAAACATCTTTTTACTCATGATGGATTGGCTAGCACCAGTATCCAGTTCCATGGCTGCGGGTAAGCCAATCAATTTTACGTTTTGCATTATAGGTGGACATTTCGTCGAAAATGTGTGCACCCCATGTACTTCAGCAGCTGCCTCCCTAGGGTTAAGATGCTCCAAAACCAGTGTACACAGCTCCTCATATGACTTATCTGTGGGTTTCACCAGAGCCAGAAGATTCTTCATGAGGCTGTCGGTCGGTGCCCCGCAGACTGAGGAGGACCGCTCTCCTTTTTGCAGCGCTTCCTTCTCCATCCAGCTCGTTGGCTACAAAGTACTGGTCTAGCCGTTCGACATAGGCTTCCCAGTCCTCACCCTCCGAGAACTTCTCCAGGATGCCCACAGTTTGCTGCATCTTTGCGTTGGATTCGTATTCTCGTCGCCAGTTATTGTGTTCCTAACACAGATGAGGCTGCAGATAGGGAGGTTAAAGTAACAGTGACCTCAGTCTTTCATAAGATACTCCAGAGTGAGTAACAGGCCTTAGGGGCCGGCTTATATACAGTGCTCCCAAGGGATGCTGGGATCCCTATGTCGAACGGCTAGACCAGTACTTTGCAGCCAACGAGGTGGATGGAGAAGGAAGCACTGCAAAAAGGATGCTGGGATCCCTTGGGACTTCAGGGGACGAGCTCCCTGGTGGCGGAACATGGGAGTGTATGCTTTACAGATACACAACACCTTTACTATGAGATTACGAATTAACCCTGTCTCATTACACAATAAAGATCTAAAATAACCTTTTCCATGGCTGGTTCCACAACATATTGTTCTAGGAAACTGTCTTGAATGCATTCCATGAACGCATCCTCCAGACTATCTTTGCCAATTTGATTTGCCGAGTCTAAATGAAGATTAAAGTCTCCCCACGATTATTACATTACCTTTGTTACAAGTTCCTATTATCTCTGTCATGTATCCTACATGGTTACTCTTGGTACTATCACAAGGTGTGCCACCAGAGCGCACTGCAGTGGGAGACTTGTAGGTTATCTGTACAGGTGTGCCAGGCCCAGTATAAAAGGCAGGCCACCAGGTGTGATCCTCACTCTGGAGTTAAAAAAATAAAGGACCAAGGTTACTACAGTTCAAGTACAACTGCCTTGTGGAGTCATTATTAGAGCATCGAAGGACACAACAATTACGACGAGATTACGAAGTTTCATGCAGAAATGGCTACCCTTGGCATGTTGCAGCAGTTTACCGATGGTAATGATTGGCAGTTTACCGATGGTAATGATTAGGATGCCTTTGTGGAGAGGCTCAAACATTTCTTCACAGCAAATGACCTGGCAGGAGACGACTTGGCCACATTGGCTGATAAGCGCAGAGCTATCTTTCTCACCAGTTGTGGGCCCACTGTCTATGGCGTCTGGGACTTACTGGCACCAGCGAAGACAACGACCAAGACGTACAAGGAGCTCGTAACCCTGATCCATGAGCAACTCAAGTCCAAGGAGAGCATCCTCACAGCCAGACACCAGTTCTACACCCACCGAGGCCCGAAGGCCAGGAAATCGCAAAATACGCTGCAGACCTCAGGAGGCTGGCGGCACCGTGCGAGTTCGGCAACCACCTCAACGAAGCGCTGCGGGTCATTTTTGTCATTGGAATTGACCACGAGGGCCTTCTTCATAAGCTCCTGTCGGCGGATACCACAGTCACTGCAGAAGGCCAAATCTGTGAACCAGGCATTCATGACCTCAACCTGCGGCTCTAGGCAGATGACTCATCCTCAGGACTCAAACCCAGCAGGTACTGTGCACTGAGTGGCACCTTTTAGAGGCTGGGCTATAGAGCGGGAACCTTCTCAGGGAAGAGAGAACAGGCCCCCGAGTCCCTTAATTCAGAGTTCGCCGAGGGGGCTTAATTGAGTAGCTCCATACTGGTGTTGTAGAGTGAATCACAGGGCTCACCAGTGCCACTTTAAGGACTATGTATGCAAAGGCTGCAGCACAAAGGACCACCTCCAGCGAATGTGTAAGAGAAATATGACTCACTGTGTGGATGAAGAGTCTGCAGATGGCCAGGAATCCAGCGTGGGTTATGAAACGATAGTCAGAGAGGCAGCTCAGCCCCACGATGAGGTGTATGGCATGTTTACCTGCACCACAGAATGTTCCCCCCTGAAGATGGAAGTCGAGATAGATGGCGTCCAGTCATCATCGAAGTGGACACGGGGGCGAGCCAGTCAGTAATGAATCAAGAAGGCTTTGAGAGGTTATGGGACAATCAAGCTGAATGACCCAAGTTGGTCCCAGTTCAGGCAATGCTGCGCACCTACACCGATGAACTTATCCCAGTTGTTGGTAATGCGGATGTAAAGGTATTCTATGATGGCGCGGTGCACAAGTTACCTCTGTGGATTGTTGCAGGTGATGGACCAACGCTGCTTGGCAGAAGGTGGATGGAGAAGATCCATTGGAAGTGGGAAGAATTCAACCCTCCAGCGATCGACGTCCTCCGTGCTCGGAGGCACAGCCAGCCCTCACCTGAGTTTGGATCCGGCACCAGAGAGCAGACCAGCACAGCACCCAAGGCACAGATTGCCCAGTACGACTGCGAGGAGATGATCCAGCCGAGACGACCCGAACGCACCTTCCAGGCTCCAGTGGCAGGACTCCGGAGGAAGAAAATCGGATCCAGAGGCGACTTCCCAGCTTCGGTGGCAGAACCCGGGGAGAAGAGGATCACCGCAGTCAACATCGTGGATGGAGGAAAGATGGTGCCCAAACCACGAGGTGAGGTGCTGAAGAAAAAGATGGTGGCGGCCAGACCACGAGGTGCAGCGCTGATGGAGCAACACATGACACCAAACGGAGAAGAGGATTGGGGTAAAGCAAGCAAGGCTCTCTTAAAGGAGGCCTGCAACCTACTACAAATAAAAGGACAGTTCTACACACGCAAGCAATGTAACAGCAACTGTAAGTTCGAGACAAAATGTGTAACTGACGATCAGAGTTGTGTACATGCAATAAGCAAGGAAAAGTCGCGTGATCATGTAAAATTTGTAATTGATGATCTGAATTGTGTACATGCAACCAGCGAGGAAAAGTCACGCGATCATGATCGGAAATACAGGGTATCAATCATAAGTAATGAAAAGTTGTGCAATGTAGGATTTCAACTGCACGCAGCCAATACAGCGGGCAGATACCCATCGGGAGCACACAGGTGCAGTGAGCTACCCAATGCTGTAGCCTGCGTCCCGGGGACCAGAGTTATGCACCATGGAGTGTGGCCACAAGCAGCCAACACACACGAGCTGCAGGGCAAGCGACCTCAGCAGGGCAACGGCAGCGGTATCGATACCCTGCCCCTGATCGGCTCAACCTCTCAGGCACCCGATGGCACCAACCGCCACAAGCCTGAAAGCGCAGACTGTGCTAAGGCGCAGTCCCCAGACCCCATCGCCACCAAGGCCATACCCGTAAACAAAGGGTAACCCACCACAGTTCCCCCAAAGGGGACCAGGATCAGCCAGGATCCCAAACCAAACAACGGCCCAGGCCAACGAGTCAGCAGTTCCCTGTGCACTGCTAGATGACAGCTCCTCACGGAGCAGCAGCGACCCAGGGTGCAAAGAAAGGACAGGGAGGTCACAGGCATCTGTGAACCTGCCTGATGCTAGGAGCAACGGCAACAGCCCCAAGAGCAGGCAATTCGAGCCAACCAGGTTCCCACTGCCAGAGAGTGGGGCTGTCTGAGAATGGGGCATCTCCAGCACAAGTGTCTGCAGATGAGCAAGCGTGCTGCGACACACCACGTGGAGGATGATGGTCAGAGTAGCGTGGATCCGGATACGCAATCTGAGATACCAGAGGAGCAAGTGTATGGACTGTACTCGTTTCTAAATAAGAGCAAACCGATAATGATCAACATGAAATTTAATGAGGGCCAGTACCGATGGAACTGGACACGGGGGCGAGTCAATCGATAATGAGCCTGAGGGCATTCGACAAGCTGTGGGACACTAAGGCTGGGAGGCCTAGGCTGAGTCCAGTCAATGCCAAGTTGCACACGTACACCAAGGAACTCATAATGGTGACTGGCAGTGCCACAATTAAAGTGTCGTATGACAGTGCGGTTTACGAGTTACCGCTATGGATTGTCCCCGGCAATGGCCCAATGCTGTTCGGCAGGAAATGGCTTGAAAAAGTCAGATGCGACTAAAATGACATCAAGGCATTGTTGTCGGAGGAAGGTACATGTGCCCAAGTACTGAGCAAGTTCCCCTCGTTGTACGAACCAGGTATCGGCAACTTCACGGAAACCAAGGTGCAGATCCACGTGGACTCGGATGCAAGACCCGTCCATCATAAAGCTCGGGCAGTGCCGTATATAATGAGGGAGGAGGTCGAAATCGAACTGGACAGACTCCAGCATGAAGGGATCATTTCACCGGTTGAATTTAATGAATGGGCCAGCCCCATTGTTCCTGTGCTGAAAAGTGATGGCACAGTCAGAATCTGTGGAGACTACAAGGCTACGATCAACAGGGTTTCAAAACAGAATCAGTACTTGTTACCGAAAGCTGATGACTTGTTTGCAACGCTAGTCGGGGGGAAGTCATTCACCAAACTGGACTTGACGCCGGCCTACATGACACAGGAGCTGGTCGAGACAACGAAGAAACTTACATGCATAACACGGATAAATGACTGTTTATTTATCACAGGTGCCCTTATTTATCACTCGGCTGCAGCAATGTTTCAGAGGAACATGGAGAGTCTACTGAAGTCCGTTCCCAGAACCGTCATGTTCCAAGATGATATCCTGATCACAGATCGTGACTCCGAGGAATATCTGAACAACCTGGAAGAGGTTCTACATCGTCTGGACAAAGTGGGACTCAGACTGAAACGCTCGAAGTGCGTCTTCATGGCACCAGAGGTCGAATTCCTGGGGAGGAAAATTGCTGCTGACGGCATCAGGCCCACAGACGTGAAAACCAAGGCCATCTAGAATGCACCCAAGCCGCAGAACGTGACGGAGCTGCGCTCGTTCCTGGGTCTACTTAACTACTTCGGTAACTTCCTACATAAATTGAGCACCTTATTAGAACCACTGCACATGTTGCTAAGAAAAGGCGACAACTGGGTGTGGGGTGCATCTCAAGTCAGAGCTTTTGAGAAAGCCACTAATCTGCTTTGCTCTAACATGCTGCTGGTACATTATAACCCACGTAAAAGTCTAGAAATGGCCTGTGATGCTTTGTCATATGGATTTGGTTGCATACTCCAACAAGCTAATGAGTCGGGTAAACTTCAACCAGTCGCGTATGCTTCAAAAAGTTTGTCTAAAGCAGAAAGAGCCTACAGCATGGTAGAGAAAGAAGCACTAGCCTGTGTGTATGGGGTTAAAAAGATACATCAGTACCTATTTGGTCTTCGGTCTGAACTGGAGACAGATCACAAGCCGCTCATTTCACTGTTCTCTGAAAGCAAAGGTATCGATACCAATGCTTCATCCCGCATCCAGAGGTAGGCACTGACATTATCCGCTGATGATTATGTCATTTGCCATAGACTGGCACCGAGAATTGTGCCGATTCTTTGAGCCATCTGTCGTTGCCCACACCGGAGGTGGAAATGCCACAACAGGCGGACCTATTGTTAGTTATGGATGCTTTTGAGAGTGAAGGAACCCCTGTCACAGCTCAACAAGTTAAGACCTGGACCAGCCAGGACCTGATTTTATCAGTGGTGAAGAGTTGCATCCTCAAAGGTGATTGGTCTGCCATACCCAAGCAAATGTACGAGGAGACCAAACTTTACATTCGTCGCCAAGACAAACTGTCTATTCAGTCGGATTGTATACTGTGAGGCAATCGTGTTGTTATGCCCAAGAAAGGGAGAGAGAAATTTGTACATGAGCTACATAGCACACATCCCGGCATTGTAATGATGAAAGCCATCGCCAGGTCTCATGTATGGTGGCCAGGAATTGACTCTGAGTTGGAATCATGTGTGCATCAGTGCAACACTTGCATGCAGCTCAGCAAAGTACCAGCGGAATCGCCGCTGAGTCTGTGGTCATGGCTGTCCAGGATCTACATAGACTTTGCAGGTCCCTTCCTGGAGAAAATGTTTTTAGTTGTGGTGGATGCATATTCGAAGTGGATAGAGTGTATAATCATGTCATCCAGCACATCCACAGCTACCATTGAGAATCTCAGTGTCATGTTCGCGACACATGATCTGCCTGACATCATTGTTAGCGACAACGGATCGTGCTTCACCAGTCAGGAGTTTCAAGAGTACATGAAACTCAATGGTATCAAACATGTAAGGTCAGCAGCATTCAAACTTGCATCCAATGGGCAAGCAGAACGTGCTGTCCAAATCATAAAGCAGAGTATGAAGCGAGTAACCCAAGGGTCACTGCAGACCCGCCTGCCATGCATACTGCTGAGTTACAGGACAAGACCACAAACGCTTACCGGGGTCTCGCCTGCTGAACTAATGATGAAGAGAGGTCTTAAGACCAAGCTATCTCTTGTACACCCTGACTTGAATAATCATGTTGAATATAGAAGACAAAGTCAGCAAGGGTATCACGATCGCGCAGCTGTGTCACGCGATATTTCTGTAAATGACCCTGTATATGTTCTGAATTATGGTCAGGGTCCCAAGTGGATTGCTGGTACTGTCAAGGCCAAGGAGGGCAACAGAGTATTTATTGTCAAGCTCAAAAATGGGCAAACATGCAGGAAACATATGGATCAGACAAAGCTGCGGCACACAGACGAACCGGAACAGTCGGAGGAAGAGACAGTCGACGACCAACCAACCTACCCCCAGTCATCAGAGGACTCAGTGAATCGGGACTTTCAATCACTGACATGTTCAATGAATATGGACTTTCAATCACTGACATGGCTATTGCCACTCCCACCAGGTCAGCCACCCAGCCACCAGTCACAACAGACTCTGAACATTTACCCAAGGCTGGAGTTGAACTGAGACAGTCAACCCAGGAGTGTAAAACACTGGACCATCTCAATTTGTAAAAGACTGTGTTAATATCTCAGATATTAAAGTCATGTATGTACTTTTGGGATCATTAGCCACTAGATGGCGTCACTGTTGGAGGCCATTGGGCTGCACAAATGTGTGTGCTGCCCAAGTATAAAAGGCCAGCCATTTTGTAAATTAGTCACTTTGGGCCTTAATAAAGCAGAGCCAAGATTTTACCTCTTGGAGTTAAACATTACTCAGTCTAACAATTATTGCATACACAACAATGGTCTGGGTGAAAGAGAAGTGGGTTTGATGACTGGTGCAGAATGAAAGCATTGCTACAACCACCAGAATTCTGGAAACAAATCTGCATGCTGGACTATATGTTGTCACACTCGAGCTGTATGCTCAGCGATAGGAAGCCCCTCCTGTTCATGCATGTTCCAAGGTCTTGTGGTGGAGCATACAAGGCTATGTATATGCAGTTAATGATGCTCTGCATCTTGTGGATACCTGCAATTCTGGCAAAGGCCAGAACCGTCTTCCTGCTTTGTGGCTTCCATAAGGAAGGATATGAATTTATTGGTACTGGCGAACTTAAACATCTGTCACCTGCTTGATGCAGGCATATGCAACAGATTGACTAATGTTGCAGACGTCACCTACTGCAGCCTCAAATGACCCAGAGGCACAAAAGTTCTTGGCACAGTGTCTTTAAAAGCCACAGGCAAGGTTATACAGCACCTTGTCCTGGGCTGCAGCTACTGCGACAGGTGACAGAGTTCTATGACAGCCTCCCTACTAAAGCAGAGTATCCTCAAACACTGCTACTCACTGAACTACAGGTATGATGATCTTGGCCTGTATACTCTAGTGGGGCAAGGCCTCCTGTGTGCTTCCCTTCTTCTGTTCTTTTCCCTGCTGTTACATATATTTAGACTCTAGCCTGTTGATCTTCCAGCCCCAATGGCATCAAAGCAGCATTCACATTTTGGCACCAAGAAGCTTGGCCTGAGGTCCCTCATCAAAAATCCGCTCAAGGCTCCAAAAAGTAACTTTTCACACAGTTTAAATTTGCTGTAACAGTCAAAAATATCAAAATCAGCCCATTTGCAGTAATTAAAAAAAAAAATCAACTAACCAGTGACTTCCCTGAGAACAGCTAAGGATCCCTTTAAATAATGCTACAAGAATCGCCCTCCCCACTGTTTCCATTCGAGTTGTGGGCAGGTTGTAGAACTGACAAATCAAGTGTGGAGGGAAGCGGGCAGGTCGGAGGACATCCTGGGCCTGGTCTAGGTGGCCATTAACAGATCCAGGCAGAGTACGATCGATGCGGGTGCTCGCTCTGGCTACCTGCCTCTCTTCCACAGTTATGTTGATGCCCGGGTGTCTCTGGAAAGCGAGCACACTATGTCTGCTGAGGTTCATTTGAGGTACTGTGTGAACGGTGGGCACTGAGGGACTGGAGTGGTTTATCAACTCCCGAAGCAAAATTTTTATTTGATTTGTTAAGTTTACTTTAAAAGGGAAATTGTCTATGACAAATCTGTTAGAATTTTTCAAATATGTAACAAGTAGGATGGATAAGGATGTAGTGTATTTGGATTTTCAAAAAGCATTCAATAAAATGCCACACAAGAGGTTATTACACAAAATTATTACTCATGGGCTGGAAATTCGGTTGTGTAGCGCCTCAGTTAATGCCCTGGAGGGCGGTAATGTGTCTCGAATTGCTTACTGCTCCAGCTGCGAAGCTTGCAGCACAAAACGCCACTGCCTCGCTATGTACTTTCAGTCAGATCATGACGTCAGTCGTCGTGCACTTACCCGCTAGCACCCTAGTCGCAAAATCAGGTGCGGCCGCCTCATTTAGCGTCCGCCCCAATCACACCGAAGAAACCAGGCATTGCCACCTTCCGTTGGCGCTATCTGTAGCATACTTAAAGGGAGGGAGAAGGAGCATTAATCAGAGGTCAGATTGAGTACAACGTTTCTGCACAGTGCGCTGCATGAACCTCTAAGTTCTAGGATTTGGCTGGTGCCAGCATCAGTGTGTATATGGGCCGGAAGGATTTTTGGACTTTTAAAATGGATCAGTACCCCTTTAAAATGAAGATGCACATGGGCTGCGTTTCAAAATGGACATTTGAACTTTAAAAAGGACTGATTTTTGGTTTCTGTGAAGCATTAGCAGGAGCTGTCTGTCTTTTGGGTTGCCATTCAGCGGAACAGGTCTCCAGCCATCTTGGATAACCCGTGCCACGGGACCAGGACCTAGCTCTGTCAAGCCCGTGTGGTGGCTGGTGTGCAACGGCCACCACACATTAAAAAAATCCACACACAGGCATCTGCCACCCTTCGTGATGTAGTTCAGGACGTGGAATATTAGGTCCTTCATTGAAACACCTGTGAACTCATTCCTTTTTGGCGTGGAAGCAAGTCATCCTCATTTCGAGTGACTGCCTATAATGATGATGATGGGTTGCCATGGGAACAGTCTCAACGCTGACGTCATGAAAGGCAAAAGCATTTTCATTTCGAACTTTGTGTGATTTGTGGAAAAACACCTTTTGTCCGTGAAGCCGGTATGTCTGGATGGACAATGAGGTTTGCAGGCCAAATGTAATACCTCTGGACTCTTTCAATGAAGGAGCAGTCAAGAATTCAACAAACAGTTAGCACTTCGAGAACTGCTCACATACAGAAATGGCCTCCTATTGTTTTCATCAAATTGACCAATCCAGGACAGAGTCGTCACCAGGAAGACCAATTAACATCTCTGCAACCATGGTAACCAGGAATCACCCAGCCAGTTTTGCGAATTATACAGGGTATAAAGATGCTGAACTTTGGGGGATTCAATGGCTTACTTTACTCCACCATCTGGAACGGGGTTCCCCACATGGCTACGCGTCCGGCAACTCTCCAGGAACGCCCGAAGTGAGTGCCTCGCTGTACCGCCTGAATGTAACTCCCTAGGCCTCATCACATGCCTCTGTTAGGCAGGGTTTTGTCTTTAGAGTCGAACGGACCCAGGCCCACGTGAATCTATGACAAGTGCTGGTAATTATATCCAGCATACACCTCTGGAAATCCCCAAGATTGCCAGCGTGTTTGGCTGCTGAGGAACTGCAAGTGTCAAAGATACAGGTTAACACGTGTGTGTTTGAGGAGGCTTCCAAGTGTGGGTTCTGACCAAACCGGGAGAGGGGTTTAGTTAAAGGGGTTTCCATTATTTAGGCTTCGATTCTGGGAAGGGGGTTGGTTCAGCGTAACCGACAGGGTGGGTATTTAGTCTAAGGTTTTAAGCTAGTGTCCACAGTCAACTACTCTTTAAGCCGTAGGCGAGAGGAGTCGGGGTTGTCATTTTGTGAGTGTAATAAAAGGAATTGATCTTTATAAAAACATAAGAACATAAGAATTAGGAACAGGAGTAGGCCATCTAGCCCCTCGAGCCTGCTCCGCCATTCAACAAGATCATGGCTGATCTGGCCGTGGACTCAGCTCCACTTACCCGCCCGCTCCCGGTAACCCTTAATTCCCTTATTGGTTAAAAATCTATCTATCTGTGATTTGAATACATTCAATGAGCTAGCCTCAACTGCTTCCTTGGGCAGAGAATTCCACAGATTCACAACCTTCTGGGAGAAGAAATTCCTTCTCAATTCGGTTTTAAATTGGCTCCCCCATATTTTGAGGCTGTGCCCCCTAGTTCTAGTCTCCCCGACCAGTGGAAACAACCTCTCTGCTTCTATCTTGTCTATCCCTTTCATTATTTTAAATGTTTCTATAAGATCGCCCCTCATCCTTCTGAACTCCAATGAGTAAAGACCCAGTCTTCTCAATCTATCATTATAAGGTAACCCTCTCATCTCCGGAATCAGTCTAGTGAATCGTCTCTGAACCCCCTCCAAAGCTAGTATATCCTTCCTTAAGTAAGGTGACCAAAACTGCATGCAGTACTCCCGATGTGGCCTCACTAATACCTAATACAGTTGCAGCAGGACCTCCCTGCTTTTGTGCTCCATCCCTCTCGCAATGAAGGTCAACATTCCATTTGCCTTCCTGATTACCTGCTGCACCTGCAAACTAACTTTTTGGGATTCATGCACAAGGACCCCCAGGTCCCTCTGCACCGCAGCATGTTGTAATTTCTCCCCATTCAAATAATATTACCTTTTACTGTTTTTTTTCCAAGGTGGATGACCTCACATTTTCCGACATTGTATTCCATCTGCCAAACCTTAGCCCATTCGCTTAACTGATCTAAATCTCTTTGCAGCCTCTCTGTGTCCTCTACACAACCCACTTTCCTACTAATCTTTGTGTCATCTGCAAATTTTGTTACACTACAGTCTGTCCCCTCTTCCAGGTCATCTATGTATATTGTAAACAGTTGTGGTCCCAGCACCGATCCCTGTGGCACACCACTAACCACCGATTTCCAACCCGAAAAGGACCCATTTATCCCGACTCTCTGCTTTCTCGATCCATGCTAATACATTTCCTCTGACTCCGCGTACCTTTATCTTCTGCAGTAACCTTTTGTGCGGCACCTTATCGAATGCCTTTTGGAAATCTAAATACACCACATCCATCGGTTCACCTCTATCCACCATGCTCGTTATATCCTCAAAGAATTCCAGTAAATTAGTTAAACATGATTTCCCCTTCATGAATCCATGTTGCATCTGCTTGATTGCACTATTCCTATCTAGATGTCCCGCTATTTTTTCCTTAATGATAGCTTCAAGCATTTTCCCCACTACAGATGTTAAACTAACTGGCCTATAGTTACATGCCTTTTGTCTGCTCCCTTTTTTAAACAGAGGCGTTACATTAGCTGCTTTCCAATCCGCTGGTACCTCTCCAGAGTCCAGAGAATTTTGGTAGATTATAACGAATGCATCTGCTATAACTTCCGCCATCTCTTTTAATACCCTGGGATGCATTTCATCAGGACCAGGGGACTTGTCTACCTTGAGTCCCATTAGCCTATCCAGCACTACCCCCCTAGTGATAGTGATCATCTCAAGGTCCTCCCTTCCCACGTTCCTATGACCAACAATTTTTGGCATGGTTTTTGTGTCATCCACTGTGAAGACGGAAGCAAAATAATTGTTTAAGGTCTCAGCCATTTCCACATTTCCCATTATTAAATCCCCCTTTTCATCTTCTAAGGGACCAACATTTACTTTAGTCACTCTTTTCCGTTTTATATATCTGTAAAAGCTTTTACTATCTGTTTTTATGTTTTGCGCAAGTTTACTTTTGTAATCTATCTTTCCTTTCTTTATTGCTTTCTTAGTCATTCTTTGCTGTTGCTTAAAATTTTCCCAATCTTCTAGTTTCCCACTAACCTTGGCCACCTTATATGCATTGGTTTTTAATTTGATACTCTCCTTTACTTCCTTGGTTATCCACGGCTGGTTATCCCTTCTCTTACCGCCCTTCTTTTTCACTGGAATATATTTTTGTTAAGCACTATGAAAGAGCTCCTTAAAAGTCCTCCACTGTTCCTCAATTGTGCCACCGTTTAGTCTGTGTTTCCAGTCTACTTTAGCCAACTCTGCCCTCATCCCAATGTAGTCCCCTTTGTTTAAGCATAGTATGCTCATTTGAGACACTACTTCCTCACCCTCAATCTGTATTACAAATTCAACCATACTGTGATCACTCATTCCGAGAAGATCTTTCACTAGGAGATCGTTTATTATTCCTGTCTCGTTACACAGGACCAGATCTAAGATAGCTGCTCCCTTGTAGGTTCTAAGAAACAATCCCATATGCATTCTATGAATTCCTCTTCAATGCTACCCGTGCGATTTGATTTGACCAATCGATATGTAGGTTAAAATCCCCCATGATTACTGCCGTTCCTTTTTCACATGCCTCCATTATTCCCTTGATTATTGCCCGCCCCACCATGATGTTATTATTTGGGGGCCTATAAACTACGCCCACCAATGACTTTTTCCCCTTACTATGTCTAATCTCCACCCACAATGATTCAACATTTTGTTCATTAGAGCCAATATCATCTCTCACAACTGCCCTGATATCATCCTTTATTAACAAAGCTACCCCACCTCCTTTCACTTATTGTCTATCTTTCCGAATCGTCAGATACCCCTGTATGTTTAATTCCCAGTCTTGGCCACCCTGCAACCACGCTTCTGTAATGGGCACCAAATCATATCCATTTGTAATGATTTGTGCCATCAACTCATTTACTTTATTTCGAATGCTGCGTGCGTTTAGGTAGAGTGTTTTAATACTAGTTTTTAAACCATGATTTTTAGTTTTGACCCCTCCTGCAGCCCCTTTATATTCATACATATTGTCCCTTCCTGTCACCTTGTGGCTTACACTTACCCCAGTGCTACTCTGCTCTGTTGCCTCCTGTCTTTTGCATTCTTTCTTGGGGTCCTGTTCATCTGAGCTCTCACCCACTCTTAACAAGCTCAGAGCCCTCTCCTGGGTACCGAATACTCCTTGCATTGCAGCACCGAGCTTTCATGCTTGCCTTTTTATTACACTTTGACCCTTTAGAATTTTGCTGTACAGTGGCCCTTTTTGTTTTTTGCCTTGGGTTTCTCTGCCCTCCACTTTTACTCATCTCCTTTCTGTCTTTTGCTTTTGTCTCCATTTTCTTTCCCTCTGTCTCCCTGCATTAGTTCCCATCCCCCTGCCATATTAGTTTAACTCCCCCCCCCAACAGCACTAGCAAACACTCCCCCTCGGACATTGGTTCCGGTCCTGCCCAGGTGCAGACCGTCCGGTTTGTACTGGTCCCACCTCCCCCAGAACTGGTTCCAATGCCCCAGGAATTTGAATCCCTCCCTGCTGCACCACTGCTCAAGCCACGTATTAATCTGAGCTATCCTACGATTCCTACTCTGACTAGCTCGTGGCACTGGTAGCAATCCTGAGATTACTACTTTTGAGGTCCTACGTTTTAATTTAGCTCCTAGCTCCTTAAATTCGTCTCGTAGGGCCTCATCCCTTTTTTAACCTTTATCGTTAGTACCAATGTGCACCACGACAACTGGCTGTTCACCCTCCCTTTTCAGAATGTCCTGCACCCGCTCCGAGACATCCTTGACCCTTGCACCAGGGAGGCAACATACCATCCTGGAGTCTCAGTTGCAGCCGCAGAAACGCCTATCTATTCCCCTTCCGATTGAATCCCCTATTACTATCGCTCTCCCACTCTTTTTCTTGCCCTCCTGTGCAGCAGAGCCAGCCACGGTGCTATGAACTTGGCTGCTGCTGCCCTCCCCTGATGAGTCATTCCCCCTCAACCTGAACTGTTTGGTTTTGTCTGAATCAATTATAATCTATACATAGTAACTCCTCGGGTCCGAACTTGTGGGGCTTGTGGTTCGCAGTATAATTCAGAAGGCCAACCAGATGGCATCCGCTCACGGCCGGGTTACACAGTAATCCCGCTGGGGACACTGTGCACCCGGCAGAGGAGAAGATCTATCTGACCTTGGTCTCTCTCTGTGTGGGATTACTCGCTAATCGATGGGCTAGGCAGGAACTATTGGCAAAAGCTCCTGCCATCCAAAAAGGGAAACAACCTGAACCAGGAAGTTTTAAAGCACGGGTCGACTCAAGGGAGAGTCATAGAGACACGGGCCACACAAAACATCCTACAAATTTTAAATGGTAGATTTATCTGCCATTACAGGGTCCTTACAACTTGAGTGAAATAATTTAATGCATTCATTACTACTTTGCCAGCGTTGCCTACTCCATGCTCTTGTTAGGCGGCATCGAGATAGAAAAGGCTGTTGGCCACGTTGGGCCACAAATGAGGAGGTGTCATAGTCATCTGGACAGGAGGCCGTACCCCCTGCCACGGGTTTACAGGCAGCAAGGCTCATACGTCCACCTCTCTGAGGAGCAGTGTGTGAGAAGGCTGCACTTCCTAAAGGAAGTGCTGACAGAGATGTGCCATCTCCTACAGGCAAACCTGCAGCCTCACATAGGCACCAGGACTGTGTTGCCCGTTGCAGTGAAGGTCATTGTGGTGCTGGCATTCTAAGCCTCCAGCTCCTTCCAGACTGCATCAGAAGACATATGCAGCATCTCTCAATACGCTGCACATCGCTGCATTCGCCACGTCACAAAGGCTCTCTACGCCCACAGAATGGACTTCAGAATGTTCCTAATGAGCAGGGAGAGCCAGAATGAGCGAGCATGTGGCTTTGGCAGGATTGCGGGCTCCCCGAGGGTTCAAGGAGCCATTGACTGCACACACGGGTCTTGCAAGCAGCATTCCACAATGCCGAGGTATTCAGAAACCGAAAGGGATACCACTCCCTAAACGTGCAGCTGGTGTGTGACTACTAGCAGCACATCCTTGCATTGAATGCTGCTCTCCAGGGAGCGCACATGATGCTTTCATCTTGCATGAGAGCACTGTGTCACGATTGTTTCAGCCACCATGGGAGTGGTGCGGCTGGCTGCTCGGGGACAAAGGATGTGGCCTAGTCACCTGGCTAATGAACCCACACCGCAACCCCACCACAGAAGCGGAGCATCGCTACAATGAGAGCCATGCGGCCACCCACAACATCAATGAGCAGACATTAGGGGTGCTCAAGCAGCGTTTCCAATGCCTGGACCATATTTGAGGCAGCCTTCAATATACCCCCAAAACGGGTCTCGCAATTCATTGTGGTGTGCTGCATGCTGCACAACTTGGCCATTATGAGGGGCCAGGCATTTCCAGTGGGGATTGCAGACCCACCTCAGGAGAAGGAGGATGAGGAACAGGAGCTTGACGAGGCCCCGAATGTCCAGACACACCAGGAGGAGCAGCAGCCATGGTGGAGGCAGCATGGTAATGCTGTCGGTAAAAGAGCCACACATTAGCGGCTCATAATGCATCAGTCCTCTTGAATGGAGGAAGCTAATAGTGACCACGCCATGTGCTATGAAAATGGCACACCTCCATAAAAGTCCACAATCATACACAAGACGCCAGTGCAAAACGGTCAACATTTTATTCACAACACCAACAAATAACAACAAAACCCCTCACCAACAAGTAATAAACGTCTCGTTGAAACACCATGTGGGGATTGGACACCGGGGGTGGAGATCAGACACGGGGGGGGGGTGGGGATCGGACACGGGGAGGGGTGGGGGAGGTGATTGTAATTCCAATATTGGACTGTACAGTTACCTGAGAACTCGCTTTTAGAGTGGAAGCAAGTCTTCCTTGATTTCGAGGGACTACCTATGATGATGAGTTGCTTGGTTGATCCCTCTCCCCTTTTTTAAACAGTGAAGCATTGTGTCTTTAATTGAATTGCATATATTATAATTTGTATTTATATTCCAAAAAATCTTCCAATTAAAGATGTAAAATGGAAACAAAAAAAAATCCTTCATCCTGCAGGTGAGCAAGCTGAGCAGATGGCAGTTGTTCACCCCACCCACCTGCAGCCTGAACCTGCTCACTACGCAGCATGTGGTACAGTGACATATTCACCATAGCATCTGTCAGTTCAACCAACCTGGAGACACATTCAGTTGCATTAGCAGGTTGTCGGTATTCCAACTTTTTCAAATTGTATTTTATTTTTAAAGATTTGTTCACATGAGTTCAGTCTGTATCCATTTCCACAGCACAAAAACTGCTTCTAATGAAAAATTTTCACTAACTGGTAATCTCATTCAAAGAGGCCAGAAAGATAGCCAGTGTAGGAAATGGCAAATGTCACACTGAGCATGGCAGGATGCTCTTCTGAAGTTAGGGCTAAGGCACATTATTGATGCAGTGTGGAGGATGTTTTATTCAGCCTCCAACAGCACCATACCAGACCTGGGAGTACTCGATGCTGATACTGGGCGCCTTGATCGACACAAAATACAAAGTTAATAAAAAAGTAAAAGACAGAGGGGCCGAAATTGATGAAAGTTAAGTTCCGCCGTTTTTCGGCGGTACCCGGGCGGTGCTTGCTTTTTTACCGCCCGGTACCGCTGGGGCTGAATGGGTGGGAGATTCACCCGCTTTTCTCGGCGAGAGCGGGAGCGGAGTACAGCAGGTGGTGGCGGGCGGAGGAGGCTTTCCGACTCGGGAACCATCGGCTCCCGAGTTGTGCGCGTGCGCGGCTGTCAAGCTCCGTCCCCAGAGAAGCACCGACGAGAGGCCAGAGCCTCCCAGTGAGAGAGACTGGGGGTGAGAGAGACTAATAACATTTTTATTATAGTTCATTAATAAAGGAGTAAATAAGGCTTCATTAGACCATTTATAAAATAAGATCACTCTAGCGAACACACACAAGTTCCAAACTGAGTGGTTATCATCATCATAGGCAATCCCTCGAAACGAGGATGACTTGATTCCACGACAGAAAAGGATGAGTTCACAGGTGTTTCAATGAAGGACCTAATATTCCAGGTCCTGAACTACATCTTGAAAGGTGGAAGATGCCTGTGGATGGATTTTTTTAACGTGGGGTGGCCGTTGCACATTAGCCACCACATGGGCTTGACAGAGCTAGGTCTTGGTCCAGTGGCAAGGGTTATCCAAGACGACTGGAGACCTGCTCTGCTGCACGGACACATATCGCAGTGTGGGTTGCCCCTGGACCATCGCCTCTTCTGGCCCCAAACTCACGCTTCTTCTGGGCCCCGAGCACGTCGCTCTACATTCTCTCTCCGCTCCTTCGCCCTGACCTCGCCGCTTCTGATGTATCTACCCACGCTCCAATCACCGACCTGGACCTTGATGACGTCGCCCTCCTGCACCAGCTCTTGCTGTACCTTGTAATGGTATACCGCCACGCTGTTCAGGGGCCGCCACTCACCGCTCCTTTTATGGCCCCGACCTGCAGCTGATGTTATATTGCTATTCAAATTGCATTATTGGCTAACACTAGAAAATACTAGAAAACCAATCCATTTAAAAATACATCAAACTGAGGAGAACTATAAAGATCTGTGTAATATCAAACATGCCACACTTCTATGAAACAACTATACCTGTCAGCTCTGTGTCCATATCGCCCACTTAAGATCCACTTAAGGCATCTTCTCCAGGACGGTATGCAGTTCCGGCGGTATGTCATGAAACTTGCACTTTTGGGCTGTATATAGGCAGTTCCATGTGGGTGGATGGTGTACAGACCGCCCGGTGTTATGTCAATCATGAATCTATTGCCGAGCGGTATGTCAATGGTAGGTAACTGTTTTTTGATGAAACTTGTATTTCTCGGTGGTAAGCGGGCGGAAAACAGGCGGTAGTGGGCAGGATATCAATGAATTTTGGGCCCATTGAAAACTGATCACAGCTCAGCTGTAAAAACAGAAGTTCAGCTGAGTCAGCTGAGTCATTGAATATATTGAAGGCTGAGATAGACAGATTCTTGAACTATAGGGAGTCAAGGGTTATGGGGAACAGGCAGGAAAGTGGAGATGATGCCAAGATCAGATCAGCCATGATCTTATTGAGTGGCGCAACAGGTTCGAGGAGCCGTATGCTCCTATTTCTTACGTTCTTATAACGGGCTGGTATAAGTATGCAATGCAAATCTCCTATTACTTATAGCGTGAACAGAAACTCAGTTGATACACTTAGGCTAGTTCCTTCCCTTTCCCACCACCAGCAGTAATAACACTGCATATAAACATACATCATCCAGATGAAATGTATCCCAGGCTGTTAAGAGAAGCAAAAGAGGATATAGCAGAGGCTCTGATCATCATTTTTCAGTCCTCTCTGGCTACAGGTGTGGTGCCAGAGGACTGGAAAACTGTTAATGTGGTACCTTTGTTGAAGAAGGGAGAAAGGGATAAACTGAGTAATTACAGGCCAGTCAGTCTAACCTCAGTTGTGGGAAAATTATTGGAAAAAATCCTGAAGGACAGGATAAATCTACATTTAGAAAGACACAGGTTAATCAGGCACAGTCAGCATGGATTTGTTAAGGGAAGCTCGCATCTAACTAACTTAATTGAATTTTTCGAGGAGGTAACCAGGAGGGTCGATGAGGGTAGTGCATACGATGTAGTGCATATGGATTTTAGCAAAGCTTTCAATAAGGTCCCACATGGCAGATTGGTCACGAAAGTAAAAGCCCATTGGATCCAGGGCAAAGTGGCAAGTTGGATCCAAAATTGGCTCAGAGGCAGGAAGCAAAGGGTAATGGTTGATGGGTGTTTTTGTGACTGGAAGAATGTTTCCAGTGGGGTTCTGCAGGGCTCAGTGCTAGGTTCCTTGCTTCTTGTGGTATACATAAATGATCTAGACTTGAATATAGGGGGTATGATTCAGAAGTTTGCAGATGACACTAAAATAGGATGTGTGGTTGATAATGAAGAAGAAAGCTGCGGACTGCAGGAAGATATCAATCAACTGGTCAGGTGGGCAGAATAGTGGCAAATGGAAATTAATCCAGAAAAGTGTGAGGTAATGCATTTGGGGAGGGCTAACATGGAAAGGGAATACACATTAAATGATAGGACATTGAGAAGTGTAGAGGAATAAAGGGACCTTGGAGTGCATGTCCACAGATCCCTGAAGGTAGCAGGCCAGGTGGATAAGGTGATTAAGAAGGCATACGGAATGCTTGCCTTTATTAGCCGAGGCATAGAATATAAGAGCAGGTGGGTTATGCTTGAACTGTATAAAACACTGGTTAGAGCAGCCCTGGTCACCGCATTACAGGAAGGACATGATTGCACTGGAGAGGGTGCAGAGGAGACTTACAAGGATATTGTCAGGAGTAGAGAATCTTAGCTATGAAGACAGATTGGATAGGCTGAGTTTGTTTTCCTTGGAACAGAGGAGACTGAGGGGAGACCTCATTGAGGTTTATAAAATTATGAGGGATCTAGATATAGTGGATAGAAAGGGCCTATTTGCCTTAGCAGATGGGTCAACAACCAGGGGGTATAAATTTAAAGTAATTGGTAGAAGGTTTAGAGGGGATTTGAGGGGAAATGTCTTCATGCAGAGGGTTGTGGGGGTCTGGAACTCACTGACTGAAAGGGTGATAGAGGCAGAAACCCTCACCACATTTAAAAAGTACTTGGATGTGCACTTGAAGTGCCGTAACCTGCAAGGTAAAGTACCTAGAGCTGGAAAATGGGATTAGGCTGGGTAGCCTCTTGTTGGCCGGCGCGGACACGATGGGCCGAAATGGCCTCCTTCTGTGCTATAAACTTCTATGATTCCATGATTCTACCTCAAATCCACCTTCCTGCACTATCCCTGTTATGTATGAATAAAGAGTCTGACCAGATACTGTGAGCTCAAAGTGAAGTGTGACCTTAGTATTTTATTGCAGGTCTCCAGAGTGCCTCTCCAGCCTGTGAGGCCTCCTTAAGTACAGGTGCTCCCAAGGGATTGTGAGATCCCTTGGGACTCCAGGGGATGAGCCCTCTACTGGTTAAACAAGGTATTTACAGGTTTACATATATAACAACACTCCGTCCACTCCCCTCAAAGTCAATAGTGTACTATTTACAAGATGAGTCGATCTGGGGCCTTTCTTTCCCAGGCTGATCGTCTCGGTGCAAATGCTGGTTTTGGTGAGTCGTTTCTTGGGCCCTTGCTGGGCTGCTGTGCAACTGGCCTTGCTGGGCTGCATGGTGTGGTGAGTCCTGCTGGGCTGCTGCGGGTGACGGGTTCTGCTTCATGGTCAACCGCTGTGTCGGTTGCCACTGGTGTGTGTGTTGGGGGTTCATAAAAGGTAGGTCTAATGTGGATTGCTCTGGATAGTCTGTGAATCTGAGTTTGGTTTGGTCCAAGTGTTTCCTGTAGATGAGTCCATTTGAAAGTTTGACCTGAAACACCCTACTCCCCTCTTTGGCCACGACAGTGCCGGGAAGCCACTTGGGACCTTGTCCATAGTTCAACACAAATACAGGATCATTAATCTCAATTTCGCGTGACACATTTGCGCTATCATGATATGAATTTTGTTGAAGCCGCCTGCTCTCTACCTGTCCGTGTAGATCAGGATGCACTAACGAGAGTCTTGTCTTAAGTGCCCTTTTCATGAGCAGTTCAGCGGGTGGAATCCCAGTGAGCGAGTGGGATCTCGTGCGGTAACTAAGCAGGACTTGGGATAGGCGAGTCTGCAGTGAGCCTTCAGTTACCCTCTTCAAGTTCTGCTTGATTGTTTGCACTGTTCTCTCTGCCTGACCATTGCTGGTTTGAACGGGGCAGATGTAACATATTTGATCCCATTGCAGGTCATGAACTCTTTGAACTTGGAACTGGTGAAACACGGCCCGTTGTCACTCACAAGGACATCAGGCAGGCTGTGCGTGGCAAACCTGGCCCGCAGCCTTTCAGTGGTGGCGGCGGACGTGCTTACTGACATTATCCAACATTCAATCCAGTACGCATCTATAACCAGTAGGAAAATTTTTTCCAAGAAACATAGAAACATAGAAAAATAGGTGCAGGGGTAGGCCATTCGGCCCTTCACGCCTGCACCGCCATTCAATAGGATCATGGCTGATTATTCCCTCAGTACCCCTTTCCTGCTTTCTCTCCATACCCCTTGATCTCTTTAGCCGTAAGGGCAATATCTAACTCCCTCTTGAACATATCCAATGAACTGGCATCAACAACTCTCTGCGGCAGGGAATTCCACAGGTTAACAACTCTCTGAGTGAAGAAGTTTCTCCTCATCTCAGTCCTAAATGGCCTACCCCTTATCCTAAGACTATGTCCCCTGGTTCTGGACTTCCCCAACATCGGGAACATACTTCCCGCATCTAACCTGTCCAGTCCCGTCAGAATCTTATACGTTTCTATGAGATCTTCTTTCATCCTTCTAAACTCCAGTGAATAAAGGCCCAGTTGATCCTGTCTCTCCTCATATGTCAGTCCAGCCATCCCTGGAATCAGTCTGGTGAACCTTCGCTGCACTCCCTCAATAGCAAGAATGCCCTTCCTCAGATTAGGAGACCAAAACTGAACACAATATTCCAGGTGAGGCCTCACCAAGGCCCTGTACAACTGCAGTAAGACCTCCCTGCTCCTATACTCAAATCCCCTAGCTATGAAGGCCAACATACCATTTGCCTTCTTCACCGCCTGCTGTACCTGCATGCCAACTTTCAATGACTGATGAACCATGACACCCAGGTCTCGTTGCACCTCCCCTTTTCCTAATCTGTCGCCATTCAGATAATATTCTGCCTTCGTGTTTTTGCCCACAAAATGGATAACCTCACATTTATCCACATTATACTGCATCTGCCATGCATTTGCCCACTCACCTAACCTGTCCAAGTCACCCTGCAGCCTCTTAGCGTCCTCCTCACAGCTCACACCGCCACCCAGTTTAGTGTCATCTGCAAACTTGGAGATATTACACGTAATTCCTTCATCTAAATCGTTAATGTATATTGTAAAGAGCTGGGGTCCCAGCACTGAGCCCTGCGGCACTCCACTAGTCACTGCCTGCCATTCTGAAAAGGACCCGTTTATCCCGACTCTCTGCTTCCTGTCTGCCAACCAGTTCTCTATCCACATCAGTACATTACCCCCAATACCATTTGCTTTGATTTTGCACGCCAATCTCTTGTGCGGGACCTTGTCAAAAGCCTTTTGAAAGTCCAAATACACCACATCCACTGGTTCTCCCTTGTCCACTCTGCTAGTTACATCCTCAAAAAATTCCAGAAGATTCATCAAACATGATTTCCCTTTCATAAATCCATGCTGACTTGGACCGATCCTGTCACTGCTTTCTAAATGTGCTGCTATTTCATCCTTAATGATTGGTTCCAACATTTACCCCACTACTGATGTCAGACTAACCGGTCTATAATTACCTGTTTTCTCTCTCCCTCCTTTTTAAAAAAGTGGTGTTACATTAGCTACCCTCCAGTCCATAGGGACTGATCAGAGTCGATAGACTGTTGGAAAATGATCACCAATGTATCCACTATTTCTAGGGCCACTTCCTTAAGTACTCTGGGATGCAGACTATCAGGCCCCGGGGATTTATCGGCCTTCAATCCCATCAATTTCCCTAACACAATTTCCCGCCTAAGAAGGATTTCCTTCAGTTCCTCCTTCTCACTGGACCCTTCCGGAAGGTTATTTGTGTCTTCCTTCGTGAAGACAGAACCGAAGTATTTGTTCAGTTGGTCTGCCATTTCTTTGTTCCCCATTATATATTCACCTGAATTCGACTGCAAGGTACCTATGTTGGTCTTCACTAATCTTTTTCTCTTCACATATTTATAGAAGCTTTTGCAGTCAGTTTTTATGTTCCTGCAAGCTTCTTCTCGTACTCTATTTTCCCCTTCTTAATTAAACCCTTAGTCCTCCTCTGTTGAATTCTAAATTTCTCCCAGTCCTCAGGTTTGTTGCTTTTTCTTGCCAATTTATATGCCTTTTCCTTGGTTTTAACACTATCCTTAATTTCCCTTGTTAGCCACGGTTGAGCCACCTTCCCCATTTTATTTTTACTCCAGACAGGAATGTACAATCGCTGAAGTTCATCCATATGATCTTTAAATGTTTGCCATTGTTTATCCACCATTAACCCTTTAAGTATCCTTTGCCAGTCTATTCTAGCCAATTCACGTGTCATACCATCGAAGTTACCTTTCCTTAAGTTCAGGACCCTAGTTTCCGAATTAACTGTGTCATTCTCCATCTTAATAAGGAATTCTACCATATTATGGTCACTCTTCCCCAAGTGGCCTCGCACAACAAGATTGCTAATTAGTCCCTTCTCATTACACATCACCCAGTCTAGGATGGTCTGCATAGTTGACATGGACCCTAGACCACGCTTTGGAAGGCCAAGACCATAAACTTAGTGGCGCCTCCCTGGGTGCATTGCTTAACTGGGAATATGTGTTACATTTGTGCACGCAGGACTCTTAAGTCCGCATCGATACCGAGCCACCACACGTGAGATCTGGCTATCGCTTTTATCATTACAATGCCTGAATGGGTACTGTGGAGATTACTAATGAAAGTGTCTCTGCCCCTTTTTGGTACCACTACCCGATTAGCCCACAGAAGACAGTCTACCTGTATAGACATTTCATCTTTGTGCCGCTGGTACGGCTTTATTTCTTCCTGCATTTCTAATGGGACACTGGACCAGCTCCCATGAAGCACACAGTTTTTTATTAAGGACAGTAAGGGGTCCTGGCTCGTCCAGGATCTAATCTGTCGGACGATAATGGGTGATTGCTCACTCTCAAATGCTTCCATTACCATGACTAAATCTGCGGGCTGCACCATTTCCACCCCCCTGGGCAATGGCAGCCTACTGAGTTTTCTGTGCCTGGCCTGTGGCGGATGGCGTAGTTGTATGTGGACAACCTAAGCCGGCCATCTCTGGATGCGGGCCGATGCATTCGTATTTATCCCCCTATTTTCAGAAAAGAGAGATATCAGTGGCTTCTGGTCGGTTTCCAATTCAAATTTGAGCCCAAACAGATATTGATGCATTTTCTTTACCCCATAAACACACGCTAACGCTTCTTTTTCAATCATGCTGTACGCCGTCTCAGCCTTAGACAGACTTCTGGATGCATAAGCAACTGGTTGCAATTTCCCAGATTCATTAGCTTGTTGCAATGCACAATCGACACCATATGATGGCGCATCACATGCTAGTACCAAACATTTACATGGATCATACAACACATGCAGTTTGTTTGAGCATAACAGTTTTCTAGCTTTCCCAAAGGCGTTTTCTTGGCTTTTACCCCATACCCATTCATCTCCTTTATGCAGTAAGGTGTGCAGTGGTTCTTACAATCTGCTGAGACCCGGTAAGAAGTTACCAAAGTAGTTCAGGAGTCCTAGAAACGACCGCAGCTCCGTCACGTTCTGTGGCCTCGGAGCGTTCTCGATTGTCTCCGTCTTCGAATCGGTGGGCCTGATGCCATCCGCCGCGATTCTTCTCCCCAGGAACTCCACTTCAGGCACCAGGAAAACGCACTTTGAGCGTTTTAACCTGAGCCCCACACGATTGAGCCGACTAAGAACCTTCTCCAGGTTCTGCAGATGCTCGACTGTGTTCTGACCTGTAACCAAGATGTCGTCCTGGAAAACCACGGTGCGCAGGACTGTCTCAGTAAGCTTTCCATGTTCCTCTGGAATATCGCCGCGGTTGATCGAATCCCAAACGGGCATCTGTTGTAAATGAAGAGACCTTTGTGCGTGTTGATGCAGGCGAGACCTTTCAATGATTCCTCCAGCTTCTGCGTCATATAGGCTGAGGTCAAGTCCAGCTTCGTGAATGTCTTTCCTCCCGCCAGCGTCGCAAAAAGGTCATCTGCCTTTGGTAGTGGGTATTGATCCTGCAGGGAGAAATGATTGATAGTTACTTTGTAATCACTACAGGTTCTGACAGCGCCTTCTCGCTTGAGGACTGGAACAATCATACTGGCCTACTCGTTGAATTCAATCGACGAAATGATGCCCTCTCGTTGCAGCCAATCCAGCTCGATCTCCACCCTCTTTCTCATCATGTACGGTACTGCTCTCGCCTTGTGATGGATGGGTCGCGCCCCCGGAATTAGGTGGATCTGCACTTTTGCCCCTTGGAACTTCCAGATGCCTGGTTCGAACAGCGAGAGGACCTGGGCACACGAAGTGTCGTCGACGGACGAGAGCGCTCGGACGTCGTCCCAGTTCCAGCGTATCTTCCCCAGCCAGCTCCTGCCGAACAGCGTGGGGCCATCGCCCGGTACCACGCAGAGTGGCAAATCGTGCACCGCTTCATCGTCGGAGATCTTTACAGTAGCACTGCCAATTACGGGAATCAGTTCCTTTGTGTAAATTCTCAGTTTAGTGCGAATGGGAGTCAGGACTGGCCTTGAGGCCTTGCTGCACCACAATTTATCAAAAGTCTTTTTGCTCATAATGGACTGGCTCGTGTCCGTGTCCAGCTCCATTGACACCGGAAGTCCATTTAATTCAACCTTCAGCATTATCGGGGGACACTTTGTGGTAAATGTGTGCACCCCATATACCTCTGCCTCCTCGGTCTGAGGCTCTAGTTCATCATGATCCGCTGTGGATCTGTCCTCCTCTGTAACATGGTGGTTTGCAGGATTAGCATGGTTTGTAGCTTGCCTGCACATACATTAGAGATGTCCCATTGTTCCACAGCTCTTGCAAACATATCCTTTGAAGCAGCATGAATGGAAACGATGATCACCCCCACAGCGCCAACAAGGTATTAATGGCCTAGCATTCATCATCCTTGATGGTGGACTCTGAGACATCTGCGGACGTGCAGCTGCAGGCATGTACATTACAATTCAAAAACAACATTACTTTGTTCACAGTATTGTAGCAGCATTCGTGTGCTGAGAGATTTACTTGGTATTATCACTGGTGACGATGAACGCCTGGGCTATCGCTGTGGCTTTACTCAAGATTGGGATCTCTACAGTCAAGAGTTTGTCAAGTATTACTTCATGGCCCATGCCAAGTACAAAGAAGTCCCAGAGCATGTTCTCCAAATGTCCTTCAAATTTGCAATGCCCTGCAAGGCTTCTTAGCTCGGCGAGATAGCTCGCCACTTCCTGGCCCTCAGACATCTTGTATGTGTAGAACCGGTACCTCACCATCAGAACACTTTCCTTCAGGTTAAGATGCTCCCGGACCAGTGTGCACAAATCATCATACGATTTTTCTGTGCGTTTCGCTGGAGCAAGCAGATTTTTCATGAAGCCATACGTTGGTGCCCCGCAAACGGTGAGGAGAATCGCCCTTCGTTTGGCAGCGTTCGCTTTTCCTTCCAGCTTGTTGGCCACGAAGTGTTGGTCGAGTCACTCCACAAAGGTTTCCAATCATCTCCCTCTGAAAATTTCTCCAGGATGCCCACTGTTCTCTGCATCGTTGCAGTGGGGTTCGTCATCTGTATCTCGTCGGCAGTTGTTATGTATGAATAAAGAGTCTGACCAGGTCTGTGAGCTCAAAGTAAAGTGTGACCTTGGTCTTTTATTACAGGTCTCCAGAGTGCCTCTCCAGCCTGTGAGGCCTCCTTAAGTACAGGTGCTCACAAGGGATTGTGGGATCCCTTGGGACTCCAGGGGATGAGCCCTCTGGTGGTTAAACAAGGTATTTACAGGTTTACATATATAACAACCCCCATTTAATTCCATTTATTGGTAAAAATTTATCGACCTCTGTCTTGAATATACTCAACGACTGAGCAGCCACAGCTCTCTGGGGTGGAGACTTCCAAAGATTCACAATCCTTTGAGTGAAGAAATTTCTCCTCATCTCAGTCCTAAATGGCCGAACCTTTATTTTGAGACTATGACCTCGTGTTCTAGATTCCCCAGCCAGGAGAAACATATTTTCAGCATTAACCCCGTCAAGCCCCTTTAGAATTTTACCTATGTTTTAATTAGATCACCTCTCATTCTTCTAAACTGTAAGGAACATAGATGTAGTCTACTCAATCTCTCCTCATAGGGCAATCCCCTCATCCCAGTCAGCATGGATTTGTTGAGGGAAGGTCGTGTCTAACGAACTTGATTGAGTTTTTCGAGGCGGTAACCAGGAGGATCGATGAGGTTAGTGTGTTTGATTAGTGTATATGGATTTTAGCAAGGCTTTTGTTAAGGTCACACATGGCAGACTGGTCATGAAAGTAAAAGCCCATGGGGTCCAGGGCAAAGTGGCAAGTTGGATTCAAAATTGACTCAGAGGCAGGAAGCAAAGGGTAATGGGTGATGAGTGTTTTTGAGACTGGAAGGCTGTATCCAGTGGCATTCCGCAGGGCTTAATGCTGGGTCCCTTGCATTTTGTGGAATATATTAATGACTTGGACTTGAATGTTGTGGGTATGATTAAGAAGTTTGCAGATGACACTAAAATAGGCGGCGTGGTTGATAATGAAAAAAGCTGCGGATTGCAGGAAGATATCATTGAAAAACGCAAATTTAACACCCCTATTTAAAAAAGGAGGCAGACAGAAAGCAGGAAACTATGGATCAGTTAGCTTAACATCTGTTGTTGAGAAAATGCTGGAGTACATTATTTAAGGAAGCAGTAGTAGGACATTTGGAAAAGCATAATTCAATCAAGCAGAGTCAGCATGGTTTTATGAAAAGGAAATCATATTTGACAAATTTTCTAGAGTTCTTTGAAGATGTAACGAGCGGGGTGGATGAGGGTGAACCAGTGAATGTGGTGTATTTCGATTTCCAGAAGGCATTCGATAAGGTGACACATAAAAGGTTACTGCACAAGATTAATGTTCACTGGGTTGGGGGTAATATATTAGCATGGATAGATTGGCTAACTAACAGAAAACAGAGGGCTAGAGTTTCCTCTCAAATCGACCATTTACCGCCCATTTACCGTCCAGTTACCAGCCAGAAATACAAGTTTCCTCTCAAATTGCCAATTTACTGCCCATTTACCGCCCGCCGGTAACTTCCACAGTCATTACTGCCAGGCGGTATTCGATACTGTCTGCCCATATATTACTGCCCAAATATCGCCCAAAATGGAAGTTTCATCATTAAGATCCGTTTACCACCGAACCTTAATACCGCCCTGAAAATGCAGGTCTTACTGGATCTTAAGTGGATCTTAAGTAAGCGGTATGGACACAGATCTGACAGGTTTGTTTGATATTACACAGATCTTTATAGTTCTCCACAGTTTGATGTATTTTTAAATGGATTGTAGTATTTTCTAGTGTTAGGCAATAATATAAATGGTCTAATAAAACCTTATTTGCTCCTTTAGTCTACCTCACTCACTAGTCTCACATATTAGTCTCACTCACCCCCAGTCTCTCCCCCCCCCCCCAGTCTTTCTCACCCCCCAGTCTCTCTCACCCCTCAGTCTCTCACCCTCCCAGTCTCTCTCCCCCGCCAAAGCGATCTCTCTCTCCCCTACCCCCGCACAACGATCTCTCGCCCCCCCCCCCCACAGCGATGTCACTCTCTTCCCCCCCCCCCCACCACAATGATCTCTTCCCCCCCCCCCCCCCCCATAGCACTCTCACGCTTCCCCCACCCCCACAGTGATCTCAGGCCGGCCGTCTCTGGCCTCTCATCGGTGCCTCTCGGGGGAGTGATAGTCATGTGCACAACTTGGGAGCCGAAGATTCCTGAGTCGATAGGCCTCCTCTGCCACACACCGCCCGTTCTACTTCGCTCCCGCACCGCTTCGCCGCCGCGACATGGAGCACCCGAAAACCACGGGAGCACGCACCAGCGACATTCCAGCAATTGAAAAAGACGCAACTGCCAGAACACTGCTAAGGATCGGACGGGGGCAATTTAAAAGGAAAATCCAGCCCAGAGAGTCAGGATAAATGGGTCATTTTCCAGTTGGTAATTAGTGGGGTGCCGCAAGGATCGATACTGGGGCCTCAACTATTTACAATCTTAATGACTTGGATGAAGGAATTGAGTATAATGTAGTCAAGTTTGCTGATGATACAAAGATGGGTGGGAAAGCAAATTGTGAGGAGGACACAAAAAATCTGCAAAGGGATATAGACAGGCTAAGTGAATGGGCAAAAATTTGGCAGATGGAGTATAATATGGGAAAATGTGAGGTTATCCACTTTGGCAGAAAAAATAGAAAAGCAAATTATAATTTAAGTGAAGAAAAATTACAAAGTGCTGCAGTACAGAGGGACCTGGGGGTCCATGTGCATGAAACACAAAAAGTTAGTATGCAGGTACAGCAAGTCATCAGGAAGGCAAATGGAATGTTGGCCTTTATTGCAAGGGGGATAAAGTATAAAAGCAGAGAAGTCTTGCTACAACTGTACAGGGTATTGCCGAGGCCACAAATGTGTGCAGTTTTGGTCTCCGTATTTAAGGAAGGATATAATTGCATTGGAGGCTGTTCAGAGAAAGTTCACTAGGTTGATTCCAGAGATGAGGGGGTTGACTTATGAAGATAGGTTGAGTAGGTTGGGCCTACACTCATTGGAGTTAGAAGAATGAGAGTTGATCTTATTGAAACGTATAAGATAATGAGGGGGCTTGACGAGGTGGATGCAGAGAGAATATTTTCACTCATAGGGGAAACTAAAACTAGGGGGCGTAATCTCAGAATAAGGGGCCATTTAACACTGAGACGACGAGGAATTTCTTCTCTCAGAGGGTTGTAAATCTAAGGAATTCTCTGCCCCAGAGAGCTGTGGAGGTTGGGTTATTGAATATATTTAAGGCGGAGATAGACAGATATTTGAATAAAGGATTATGGGGAGCGGGTAGAGAAGTGGAGTCCATGATCAGATCGGCAATGGTCTTATTGAATGGCGGAGCAGGCTCAAGGGGCCAGATGGCCAACTCCTGCTCCTACTTCTTATGTTCTTATATTCTTATGTACTGGTCAGGTGGACGGAACAGTGGCAAATGGAATTCAATTCGGATAAGTATGAGATAATGCATTTGGGGAGGTCGAATAAGGCAAGAGAATACACATTAAATGGTATGACACTGAAAAGTATAGCGGAACAAAGGGACTTTGGAGTGCAGGTCCACAGATCCGTAAAGGTAGCAGGCCAGGTAGATAAGGTGGCTAAGAAGGCATATGGAATACTTGCCTTTATTAGTCGAGGCATGGAATACAAGAGCAAGGAGCTAATGCTTGAATTGTATAAAACACTGGTTTGAGCACAGCTGGAGTACTGTGTATAGTTCTGGTCACCACATTACAGGAAAAATGTGATTGCACTGGAAAGGGTGCAGAGGAGATTTACAAGAATGTTGCCTGGACTGGAGAATATTGACTATGAGGAAAGATTGGAGATGCTGGGTCTGTTTTCTTTGGAACAGAGAAGGCTGAGGGGAGACCTGATTGAGGTGTATAAAATTATGAGGGGCCTGGATAGAGTGGATTGGAAGGACCTGTTTCCCTTGGCAGAGAGGTCAACAACTAGGGGACATAGACTTAAAGTAATTGGGGGGAGGTTAGAGGAGATATGAGGGGAAATTTCTTCACCCAGAGGGTCGTGGGGGTTTGGAACTCACTGCCTGAAAGGGTGGTAGAGGCAGAAACCCTCATCACATTTTTAAAATGGATGCGCAATTAAAGTACAGGGCTACGGACCAAGCGCTGGAAAGTGGGATTAGGCTAGATAACTCTTGGTCGGCCGGTGCGGACATGATGGGCCAAAATGGCCTCAATCCATGGTGTAATTTTCTATGATTCTATGCTATCTATCAATTTCATTTCAAACTGAAACAGAAAATGAATGAATTTTCTGTTTCCCAGTTTTCCAGCATTTACAGGTTTTCTTTTCTGATCTTAAAGCTTGATCCTTGAAAAAAACGCAAAAAACGCAAAGACAGAATAGTATCTGAATGGCGGCAGATTAGGAAAAGGTGAGGTGCAACGAGACCTGGGTGTAATGGTTCATCAGTCATTGAAAGTTGGCATGCAGGTACGGCAGGCAGTGAAGAAGGCAAATGGTATGTTGGCCTTCATAGCTAGGGGATTTGAGTATAGAAGCAGGGAGGTCTTACTGCAGTTGTACAGGGCCTTGGTGAGGTCTCACCTGGAATATTGTGTTCAGTTTTGGTCTCCTAATCTGAGGGAGGACGTTCTTGCTATTGAGGGAGTGCAGCGAAGGTTCACCAGACTGATTCCCAGGATGGCAGGACTGACATATGAGGAGAGACTGGATCAACTGGGCCTTTATACATTGGAGTTTAGAAGGATGAGAGGGGATCGCATAGAAACATATAAGATTCTGACGGGACGGGACAGGTTAGATGCGGGTAGAATGTTCCCAATGTTGGGGAAGTCCAGAACCAGGGGACACAGTCTTAGGATAAGGCGTAGGCCATTTAGGATTGAGATGAGGAGAAACTTCTTCACTCAGAGAGTTGTGAACCTGTGGAATTCCCTGCTGCAGAGAGTTGTTGATGCCATTCATTGGATATATTCAAGAGGGAGTTAGATATGGCCCTTATGGCTAAGGGGATCAAGGGGTATGGAGAGAAAGCAGGAAAGGGGTACTGAGCGAATGATCAGCCATGATCTTATTGAATGGTGGTGCAGACTCGAAGGGCTGAATGGCCTACTTCTGTACCTATTTTCTATGTTTCTATGTTTCTACATATGAATGAAATACACTCAGTGTATTGGAATAAGATTCATACGCAGTACAGAACGTAGACACATCCGAATTATTGTCTTCAACTGCATAAATCTAGTGCTTGACTGCATTTATCTCTCTACATATTGTAATCTTGGGCCTTTTTTTGATACGTTGCTAAATTGGATTTCCATCACAATGCAAAAAACAGTTTACTGGTGTTGGAAGTTTTACACACAAGGTACAGCCTAATTTATATCTTAAAAGTTGTTCATAGAAAATGTCTGTTATAAGGTTTAAGTAATTCCCATGTGTGCTTACATGCTACCATGGGATTATTGCTTTCTTTCCAGCCCAATATTCAATAGAATTCTCTTCTTCCAATCTCACCCCCTACCGTGTTTTCACTGTCCCCTCTGATCTGCCTCTCTCTGACCCTGAACGATCAGTCCTCAGCAAAGGCCTTAACTTCATCCTCTTATGCCCCCACCTCAATGAATTTCGAGCTCGGCACGATGCTGAGCTCTTTTTCCACCACCTTCGCCTCCATGCCCACTTCTTCGGCCAGGAGTCTTCCCCCTGCACAGCTGACCCTTTCTCCTGTTTTCAGAATTCTCGCTCTAACTGAACCCCCCCCCCCCTCTGGCCTCTTACCCTCTCTAGACCTCTTCATTGTAAACGGCCGACAGGACATCGGCCATCTCAATTTCTCTGCTCCCTTCACTCACTCCAACATACCTCTCTCTGAACTTGCAGCATTCCGCTCGCTCAGATCTAACCCCAACCTTGTCATCAAACCTGCTGAGAAGGGCGGCACTGTTGTTGTTTGGCGAACTGACCATTACCTTGCAGAGGCTGATTGCCAACTCTCTGACACCTTCTCCTACCTCCCCTGGACCATGACCCCACTACCGAACATCAAGCTATAATTTCCCAGACCGTCACTGACTTTATAGTTCCCCAATCCCATACAGCCCGCTTCTATCTCCTTCCCAAGATCCACAAACAGGACTGCCCCGGTAGGCTCATCGTTTCAGCCTGTTCTTGCCCCACAGAACTTATTTCTTCCTATCTCGACTCTATTTTTTCTCCCCTTATCCATTCTCTTCCCACCTACATCCGTGACTCCTCCGACGCCTTCCGTCACTTTAACAGTTTCCAGTTTTCCGGCCTTAACCATCTCCTTTTCATCATGGACGTCCAATCCCTCTACACTTCTATCCCCCGCTAGGATGGCCTAAGGGCGCTCCACTTCTTCCTCGAGCAGAGGCCCAAGCAGTCCCTGTCATGTATGTAACCTTTATGTAACAACACTGCAATACTGTATGAAATGCACACCTTGACCACAGGGAGTGAACTTCTGGGAGACACTCCTCACCTGGTCACCCAGGTATATAAAGGGATGTCCCATGCAGGGTCATCACTTCTTGGTCCTGTGAATAAAGGTACAGGTCATGGAGTGACCTTGTCCATAGAATGTGCCTCGTGTGGATTTGTGGTATTACACCCCCATCCACCACCACCCTCCTCCACCTGGCTGAACTTGTTCTCACATTGAACAACTTCTCCTTTAACTCCACTCACTTCCTGGGAACTCACTATGCCTGCCTTTTCGTGGGATATGTGGAACATTCTTTGTTCTAGTCCTACTCAGGTCCCCTCCCTCACCTTTTCCCGCTACATTGATGACTGTATTGGTGCTGTTTCCTGCTCTCGCCCTGAACTAGAAAATTTCATTCACTTTGCATCTAATTTCCTCCCTTCCCTCACCTTCCCATGGTCCATCTCCGACTCTTCCCTTCCCTTCCTCGACTTCTCCGTCTCCATCTCTGGAGAGAGGCTTTCGATCAGTACCCATTATAAGCCCACTGACTCCCACAGCTACCTGGACTACACTCCCTCCCACCCCGCATCTTGTAAAGGCCTATAAAAGGCCCAGCGGGAGCTCGAGAGTCAGCGGCAGTTGGCAAGAGGCGGGAGCAGCGTCGGAGCGGCCTATAAAAGGCCCAGCGGGAGCTCGAGAGTCAGCGGCAGTTGGCAAGAGGCGGGAGCAGCGTCGGACCGGCCTATAAAAGGCCCAGCGGGAGCTCGAGAGTCAGCGGCAGTTGGCGAGAGGTGGGAGCAGCGTCGGACCGGCCTATAAAAGGCCCAGCGGGAGCTCGAGAGTCAGCGGCAGTTGGCAAGAGGCGGGAGCAGCGTCGGAGCGGCCTATAAAAGGCCCAGCGGGTGCTCGAGAGTCAGCGGCAGTTGGCGAGAGGTGGGAGCAGCGTTGGACCGGCCTATAAAAGGCCCAGCGGGAGCTCGAGAGTCAGCGGCAGTTGGCGAGAGGTGGGAGCAGCGTCGGACCGGCCTATAAAAGGCCCAGCGGGAGCTCGAGTGTCAGCGGCAGTTGGCGAGAGGCGGGAGCAGTGTTGGAGCGACCTATAAAAGGCCCAGCAGGAGCTCGAGAGTCAGCGGCAGTTGGTGAGAGGTGGGAGCAGCGTTGGAGCGGCCTATAAAAGGCCCAGCGGGAGCTCGAGAGTCAGCGGCAGTTGGTGAGAGGTGGGAGCAGCGTTGGAGCGGCCTATAAAAGGCCCAGCGGGAGCTCGAGAGTCAGCGGCAGTTGGTGAGAGGTGGGAGCAGCGTTGGAGCGGCCTATAAAAGGCCCAGCGGGAGCTCGAGAGTCAGCGGCAGTTGGTGAGAGGTGGGAGCAGCGTTGGAGCGGCCTATAAAAGGCCCAGCGGGTGCTCGAGAGTCAGCGGCAGTTGGTGAGAGGTGGGAGCAGCGTTGGAGCGGCCTATAAAAGGCCCAGCGGGAGCTCGAGAGTCAGCGGCAGTTGGTGAGAGGTGGGAGCAGCGTTGGAGCGGCCTATAAAAGGCCCAGCGGGTGCTCGAGAGTCAGCGGCAGTTGGTGAGAGGTGGGAGCAGCGTTGGAGCGGCCTATAAAAGGCATACCGGTGCAGCTACAGCGGGAGAGAAAGCAAAAAAGAAGTAGAAAGGAATCAAAAGGTCACGTCACAGCCAATGGGGTAAGTGATTGGCTGGTGATTGGTGAGTAGCTTTTCTTTTTCTTTTTATATCAGTAAGTAAACTGTAACATTGTTATTACCAATTTAAGGGTATCTAAGAGTTAAGGCATGGCAGGAGAGATCGGTCACGTGATATGCTCCTCCTGTGCCATGTGGGAACTCAGGGACACTTCCGGTGTCCCTGATGACTACGTGTGTAAGAAGTGTATCCGCCTCAATCTCTTGATGGACCGCGTTGCGGAATTGGAGCTGAGGGTGGATTCACTCTGGAGCATCCACGATGCTGAGAATGACATAAGCGGCACGTGTAGTGAGTTGGTCTTACCGCATGAGAAGGATCCACAGCCAGCTAGGGAATGGAAGACCAGCAGGAAGAGTAGTACAAAGAAGGTAGTGCAGGGGTCCCCTGTGGTCATCCCCCTGCAAAACAGATACACTGTTTTGAGTGCTGTTGAGGGAGATGACTCATTAGGGGAGAGCAACAGCAGCCAAGTTCATGGCACCGTGGCTGGCTCTGTTGTACAGGAGGGCATAAAAAAGAGTGGGAGAGTGATAGTGATAGGGGATTCAATCATAAGGGGAATAGATAGGCGTTTCTGCGGCCGCAATCGAGACTCCAGGATGGTATGTTGCCTCCCTGGTGCAAGGGTCAAGGATATCTCCGAACGAGTGCAGGACATTCTGAAAAGGGAGGGAGAACAGCCAGTTGTCGTGGTGCACATTGGTACCAACGACATAGGTAAAAAAAGGGATAAGGTCCTACGAGACGAATTTAAGGAGCTAGGAGTTAAATTAAAAAGTAGGACCTCAAAAGCAGTAATCTCGGGATTGCTACCAGTGCCACGTGCTAGTCAGAGTAGGAATCGCAGGATAGCACAGATGAATACGTGGCTTGAGCAGTGGTGCAGCAGGGAGGGATTCAAATTCGTGCGGCATTGGAACAGGTTCTGGGGGAGGTGGGACCAGTACAAACCGGACGGTCTGCACTTGGGCAGGAACGGAACCAATGTCCTAGGGGGAGTGTTTGTTAGTGCTGTTGGTGAGGAATTAAACTAATATGGCAGGGGGATGGGAACCAATACAGGGAGACAGAGGGAAACAAAAAGGAGACAAAAACAAAAGACAGAAAAGAGATGAGTAAAAGTGGAGGGCAGAGAAACCAAAGGCAAGGAACAAAAAGGGCCACTGAATATAAAAGGGCTGCAGGAGGGGTAAAAACTAAAAATCATGGTTTAAAAACTAGGATGAAAACACTCTACCTAAATGCACGCAGCATTCGAAATAAAGTAAATGAGTTGACAGCACAAATCATTACAAATGGGTATGATTTGGTGGCCATTACACAAACATGGTTGCAAGGTGGCCAAGACTGGGAATTAAACATACATGGGTATCTGACGATTCAGAAAGATAGGCAAGAAGGGAAAGGAGGTGGGGTAGCTCTGTTAATAAAGGATGATATCAGAGCAGTTGTGAGGGATGATATTGGCTCCAATGAACAAAATGTTGAATCATTGTGGGTGGAGATTAGAGATAGTAAGGGGAAAAAGTCACTGGTCGGCGTAGTTTATAGGCCCCCAAATAATAACTTCATGGTGGGGCGGGCAATAATCAAGGGAATAATGGAGGGATGTGAAAAAGGAACGGCAGTAGTTATGGGGGATTTTAACCTACATATCGATTGGTCAAATCAAATCGCAGGGGGTAGCCTGGAGGAGGAATTCATAGAATGCATACGGGATTGTTTCTTAGAACAGTATGTAACAGAGCCTACAAGGGAGCAAGCCATTTTGGATCTGGTCCTGTGTAACGAGACAGGAAAAATAAACGATCTCCTCGTAAAAGATCCTCTCGGAATGTGTGATCACAATATGGTTGAATTTGTAATACAGATTGAGGATGAGGAAGCTGTGTCAGAAACAAGCGTACTATGCTTAAACAAAGGGGACTACAGTGGGATGAGGGCAGAGTTGGCTAAAGTAGACTGGAAACAAGGACTAAACGGTGGCACAATTGAGGAACAGTGGAGGACTTCTAAGGAGCTCTTTCATAATGCGCAACAAAAATATATTCCAGTGAAAAAGAAGGGCGGCAAGAGAAGAGATATCCAGCCGTGGATAACCAAGGAAATAAAGGAAAGTATCAAATCAAAGACCAATGCGTATAAGGTGGCCAAGGTTAGTGGGAAACTAGAGGATTGGGAAAATTTTAAGCAACAGCAAAGAATGACTAAAAAAGCAATAAAGAAAGGGAAGATAGATTACGAAGGTAAACTTGCGCAAAATATAAAAACAGATAGTAAAAGCTTTTACAGATATATAAAACGGAAAAGAGTGACTAAAGTAAATGTTGGTCCCTTAGAAGATGAAAAGGGGGATTTAATAATGGAAAATGTGGAAAGGGCTGAGACCTTAAACAATTATTTTGCTTCCGTCTTCACAGTGGAAGACACAAAAACCATGCCAAATATTGCTGGCCATAGGAACGTGGGAAGGGAGGACCTTGAGATGATCACTATCACTAGGGAGGTAGTGCTGGACAGACTAATGGGACTGAAGGTAGACAAGTCCCCTGGTCCTGATGAAATGCATCCCAGGGTATTAAAAGAGATGGCGGAAGTTATAGCAGATGCATTTGTTATAATCTACCAAAATTCTCTGGACTCTGGGGAGGTACCAGCGGATTGGAAAGCAGCTAATGTAACACCTCTGTTTAAAAACGGGGGCAGACAAAAGGCAGTTAACTATAGGCCGGTTAGTTTAGCATCTGTAGTGGGGAAAATGCTTGAAACTATCATTAAGGAAGAAATAGCGGGACATCTGGATAGGAATAGTGCAATCAAGCAGACGCAGCATGGATTCATGAAGGGGAAATCATGTTTAACTAACTTACTGGAATTCTTTGAGGATATAACGAGCATGGTGGATAGAGGTGTACCGATGGATGTGGTGTATTTAGATTTCCAAAAGGCATTCGATAAGGTGCCACACAAAAGGTTACTGCAGAAGATAAAGGTACGCGGAGTCAGAGGAAATGTATTAGCATGGATAGAGAATTGGCTGGCGAACAGAAAGCAGAGAGTCGGGATAAATGGGTCCTTTTCCGGTTGGAAATCAGTGGTTAGTGGTGTGCCACAGGGATCGGTACTGGGACCACAACTGTTTACAATATACATAGATGACCTGGAAGAGGGGACAGAGTGTAATGCAACAAAATTTGCAGATGACACTAAGATTAGTGGGAAAGCGGGTTGTGTAGAGGACTCAGAGAGGCTCAGAGAGATTTGGATAGGTTAAGCGAATGGGCTAAGGTTTGGCAGATGGAATACAATGTTGGAAAGTATGAGGTTATCCACCTTGGGAAAAAAAAACAGTAAAAGGGAATATTATTTGAATGGGGAGAAATTACAACATGCTGTAGTGCAGAGGGACCTGGGGGTCCTTGTGCATGAATCCTAAAAGGTTAGTTTGCAGGTGCAGCAGGTAATCAGGAAGGCAAATGGAATGTTGGCCTTCATTGCGAGAGGGATGGAGTACAAAAGCAGGGAGGTGTTGCTGCAACTGTATAAGGTATTGGTAAGGCCGCACCTGGAGTACTGCGTGCAGTTTTGGTCACCTTACTGAAGGAAGGATATACTAGCTTTGGAAGGGGTACAGAGATGATTCACTCGGCTGATTCGAGAAATGAGGGGGTTACCTTATGATGATAGATTGAGTAGACTGGGTCTTTACTCCTTGGAGTTCAGAAGGATGAGGGGTGATCTTATAGAAACATTTAAAATAATGAAAGGGATAGACAAGATAGAGGCAGAGAGGTTGTTTCCATTGGTGGGGGAGACTAGAACTAGGGGGCACAGCCTCAAAATACAGAGGAGCCAATTTAAAACCGAGTTGAGAAGGAATTTCTTCTCCCAGAGAGTTGTGAATCTGTGGAATTCTCTGCCCAAGGAAGCAGTTGAGGCTGGCTCATTGAATGTTTTCAAGTCAAAGATAGATAGATTTTTAAGCAATAAGGGAATTAAGGGTTACGGGGAGAGGGCGGGTATGTGGAGCTGAGTCCACGACCAGATCAGCCATGATCTTATTGAATGGCGGAGCAGGCTCAAGGGGCTAGATGGCCTACTCCTGTTCCTAATTCTTATGTTCTTATGTTCTTAAAGACTCCATTCCATTCTCCCAGTTTCTCCGTCTCTGTCGCATCTGCTCTGACGACACCATCTTTCACAATAGTGCCTCTGACATGTCTTCCTTTTTTCTCAATAGAGGATTCCCCTCTGCCGTGGTTCCATTCTATTTCTCACACCTCTGCTCTCACCCCTTCCCCTACCTCTCAGAACCATGACAGGGTTCCACTGTTCCTCACTTTTCACCCCACCAACCTCCACGTTCAATGGATCATTCTCCGCTATTTCCGCCACCTCCAACATAATCCCACCACCAATCATATCTTCCCCTCCCCTCCCCGCTCAGCATTCCGAAGCGACAGCTTCCTCAAGCGACACCCTGGTCCATTCCGCAGTCACCCCCAGCACCCACTCCCCTTCCCACGGCACCTTTCTGTGCAAGCGCAGGAGATGCAACACTTGCCCTTTTACCTCCTCCCTTCCCACTATCCAGTGCCCCAAATACTCCTTCCAGGTGAAACAGCAATTTACTTGTATTCTTTCAATTTAGTATACTGTATTCGCTGCTCACGATGTGGTCTCCTCTACATTGGGGAGACCAAGCGTAGATTGGGTGACCGCTTTGCAGAGCACCTCTGTTCAGTCTTCAAGTGTGACCCTGAGCTTCCGGTCGCCTATCACTTTAATTCTCCACTGCATTCCCACTTTGACCTCTCTGTCCTCAGTCTCCTATACTGTTCCAATGAAGCTTAACGCAAGCTCGAGGAACAGCACCTCGTTTAGGCACTTTATAGCCTTCTGGACTCAACAGCATAGCCTCTGCCGATCTTTGGCTCCCTTTCCCCCTCTCCCGCCCCCCGCCCCCCACCCTCGAGACGGTTTCTTTTTTTGTCCTTGTCTCTAATGGCAGCTGGTCATTATCTCGCCATTCACACTCTATCTTGAGTAATATTTTTCTAACTCCTGGCATTACAATTTTAATTTGGCCCATCATCCCTTGTGTCTCTCTAATCTCTCCTGCCTTCCACCCTATCATAGACCTTCCTTTTGTTCTTTCTTCCCCTCCCCCTTTCAGTGCTTGTTAAGAATGTGTTCTTTCCGAACACATTCCAGTTCTGACGAAGGGTCGTCGACCCGAAAGGTTAACTCTGCTTTCGCTCCACAGATGCTGCCTGACCTGCTGAGATTTCCAGCATTTTCTGTTTTTATTCCAGATTCCAACATTCACCGTACTTTGCTTTGTTTCAATAGAATTCTGTGTGGTTACTGGAACATTCATTATATTAGGAATACAAAGTCAATCTAGTGACAGGGTGTTTAGGCTTAGCCCACAGCAAGAAGAAAGAAAAATAATGATTTGCATTTATATAGCACCTTTCACAGGACGTCTCAAAGCGACGAGAAACTATGGCTTGGTCTTGCGCGGGCAGTAAACAATGAGGGGTGGAACAAGGTGAGGTGCGTGAAGGAGGAGAAGGTACCAGAGGAGTAGAAAAAAAACCAAGTTGTGATTTGATGATAAGGGCCATCTCCGCTACGGCAGTTTGGGTGAGGTAAGTAGTGGAAAGTATAGCCAGGTGGAGAGACTTTGGTTAGGGACAAAGTGTCACCACCCATGAGGCCAAGATGCCTTCCTACCTTTGCTCCTGCAGCTGCTGCACTGAGAGACTCCTTATCCTTAGTGATTTCAAATCTTCATCTCAGTTCCTCTTACCCTCTCTACTCTGAATTCATGGACCTCTATAACCTCTCCCACCTGTACTCGTAGCCACCTCCTTGACCTTATTGTTTACTGTGGCATCTCTACTCCTATCGTGTCAATCAATAGGCCACCTCCAACCACTTTTTTGTATCCCTCACCACCCACATGCCCAGACCCACTTTCAACCTCACTTCCTTCTGTGTTTGTCTCTGGAAATATGTTTCCCCCAAGACACCTACAAATTCACTTTCTAAATCCACTACCTATCCTTTGGCCCTTCACTCGTCACAATACTTCAGCAGCTTTCAATCTGTTTAACCACTCCCTCACATTCACCTTTGTTGCCATTGTCCCTAGCAAAACATTTACCATCTCCCATCCTGATCGATCCCCCAGGTATGGCCCCCGACTTAGCTCACTCATGTCCAAGAGTTAAGACCAGAATTGGTTTAACCATCCATCATCAGATCTGTCTGGATTATGATAAATGCTATCGGCTCTCATTCTCCCTTGCCAAAACTTCATGCTATTCCAGGATCATTCTGAAGAGCAAAGATAATCCATAAGAAAAGCAGAATTAGGAATGGCCAGCCCCCTGAACTACTGGTCGGATCTCATAAAAATTAGGGCTCTGGTGTAAACCAGCAAGTACCAGATTAGGAATTTGTCAGGACAAGAGAGTCTACCCTACTTTTTCAGGGCATGGCTGGTGAACTGAGCCTCAACTTTTCAGGTGGCTTCAGATAGCTTCACCAACCAAGACTATGGCCTGGAACACATAGTGAAGGGGCAGGTACTGCAATACTTTACATTGTGTGACACAGTGAGGTTCACATCATAGCATTGGTGGATTAATAGAAAGGGTCCTCACCCGCTCTGCTCAGAGTGCAGAGTTGGAACTGCGCATGCGCATACTTATCATGCCACGCCTTTAAGAATTGGCTGGGCCTGGGATCTATAGCGGTCTTCGGAGCATGCGCATTTCTCCTTCCATTTTAGCACTGAGATTTTCGGTTGAAGCACCCGAGGAGAGTTGTGGAATGCCTGATTTAGTAACCCCTTTCCCTCTTGGTGCGATTCAACTAAATTTCTTGGTCGGAGGCACAAACTCTTCAAGGGCGCTTTACTTACCGCCCCGCCAGGAATAATGCCTCAAAATGGGTGGTACTGAATTTCCAGCCCCGTATTGGGGATTGGTTAATGGACAGAAAACAGAAAGTAGGACTTGTTGTGGCAAGCACGGGGTTAAGGTGAATGTTGTTTTGAAACATAGTAGCTTTGTTACAAGGCACGATGGGAAGCTTTGGCAAAACAGACAGAAGTATAGTGTCAACAGTTAATACATAACAGTTGGTATAAAGATGTTTCATAATACATTGCTACAGAGGCAATGGGTAAAGATGAAACCTTGTTACAAAGACAATGGATAAAGATGAAACCATGTGACAGAGGCAATGGGCAAACAGAAGACAGTTGAGAGAACAGAATACATCTACTGAGAGCTTACGTGATTAACAATTGACAGTTGCTCAGTTGTTGATTGCGTAAGCTCTTAGCTTGTCAACTGTCGTTTCTGCTTGTTTATATATAAATACATTGCCATGACTACTTAAAACTGAGAAACTTCGGGACTTGAATTCGGGATGCCGAATGCTCTCCCCTGCATGCTTATATTAAAGAATTCTTGTATCGTGGACTATAAGTGATTTTGAGTGGTGTTTTTTCCCACAGCAATAGGAATAAACGGGACTTTTTTGCATTGGCAGGCTGTAACTAGCAGGGTACCGCAAGGATCAGTGCTTGGGTCTCAGCTATTTACAATCTATATTAATAACTTGGATGAAGAGACTGAATGTAACGTACCCAACTTTGCTGATGATATGAAGTTAGGTGGGAAAGTAAGCTGTGAGGAGGATGCAAAGAGGCGACAGAGAGATATAGACAGATTGTTGAGTGGGCAAGAACTTGGCAAATGGAATATAATGTGGGGAAGTGTGAAATTATCCAATTTGGTCGGAAAAACAAAAAAGCAGAATATTTTTTGGATGCTGTGAGACTGGGAAATGTTTGCATTCAGAGGGACCAGGTTGTCCTTGTACATGAATCACAGAAAGTCAACTTGCAGGTACAGCAAGCAATTAGGAAAACAAATGATGGCAAGAAAATTGCGGTTGGAGGCTTCTTGCGGGCGGATGCCTCCAATCACTGAATGCAATCTGCACCTACATTTAGGCTCTGTGCCTTCAGTGAATTCTGTTTTCAACCGGCAGGTTCCTGGGCAGCGGATGATGTCATGCGCCCGTGAAGCCCGTGGCTTCGTTCGTAAAATAGCCCCACCCACAAGACCTGTCAAAAAAGCTAATTTGAATAGGCCGCCCCCGATTTTTCTTCAACACTTCACAGCCTTCAGCATTGAAAATCACTGGAAAGCCTTCAAGTTAAGATGTTCTTATAGTTTTTAAAGACTTTATTTGTCATGTATCTTACATTATTATATATAACTGTATCCTAACATGCTATACATGACTGTAATAAGATATGACCTGTAACCACCAGCATACCTTACCACCAGGGGTGCACTTGCAGGAGACACTGGATACCTGTCCCAGACAGGTATATAAGGACAGGTCTCAGGCAAGTGCAGCATTCCAGAGTGAAATAAAGGTGCAGGTCCAGAGTGACCTTGACTTCACTACATGCCTCGTGTGAATCTGTACTGAGGGGACAGGACTTTACAGTGGCAACGAGTTACGGGATTACAGAATCCACAGAATGGCGAACAACGGATCAGATGAAAAGTATAATGCTGGAGACAATTGGGCGGACTTTATAGAAAGGCTTCAGCAAAGCTTTGTAACCAAAGACTGGTTAGGAGACGACAAAGCAGACAAGAGAAGAGCCCATCTCTTGACCAGCTGTGGCTCGAAAACATACGCTTTAATAAAGGATCTGCTGGCACCCGAGAAACCAGCAAGCAAGTCGTTTGAAGAATTGAGACACTGGTAAGAGACCACCTGAAGCCAGCAAGCAGCCTACACATGGCCAGACATAGGTTCTACAACTACAGATGCTGTGTGAGCCAGAGCATACCCGACTTCATGGCGGAACTTTGGAGGTTGGCTAGTTTATGTGAGTTCTCCGATGAACTGAGGAGAGAAATGCTGAGAGACTTTTTCATTGAAGGAATAGACCACGCAGGCATATTCCGAAAGCTCATGGAGACCAAGAATCTGACCTTAGAGGCAGCAGCACTGGTTGCACAGACATTCTTGGCAGGGGAAGAAGAAACGAGGTTGATTTACAATGCAGGTACGACAACTAACTAAATATCGGAACAAAGAGTTCACAGCATGAAACAAGCTGCTACCCCCACACACAGACAAAAGCGGGAGAGCAGGCCCTCGACAGCAGGCAGTGGCTCCAGAAGCCATCAAGGGCCACAGGAACGGCCGTTCACACCACCATCAACACACATCGAGGCCTTTTCCTGTACAATCGATGCCCATTCGGCATCAGGTCGGCAGCTATCATATTCCAGCGCAACATGGAGAGTCTGCTCAAGTCCATCCCGGGACGGTTGTATTTCAAGATGACATACTTATCACGGGCAGGGACACCGACTCCCATCTCCGTAATTTGGAGGAAGTACTAAAGCGGTTGGATCGGGTAGACCTACGAGTTAAGAAATCCAAGTGCCTGTTTCTCGCACCTGAGGTTGAATTTTTGGACAGAAGGATTGCCGCTGATGGGATCCGCCCAACAGAGTCCAAAACAGAAGCAATTCGCCTGGCACCCAGGCCCCGGAATGTCTCAGAACTGCGCGCCTTTCTCGGGTTACTCAATTACTTTGGGAACTTTATGCAGAACTTAAGCACGCTGCTGGAGCCTCTTCATATGCTACTCAGAAAGGAGTGCGATTGGTTTTGGGGGGACGCTCAGGAACGCGCCTTCAATAAGGCATACAACCTTCTGTGTTCCAACAGTGTTTTGACTTTCTTTGATCCAGGTAAAAAGCTAGTTCTCACATGTGATGCATCAGCGTATGGGGTCGGGTGCGTTTTACAATATGTCAATAGTGCGGGCAAATTACAACCTATAGCTTATGCCTCCAGGTCACTTTTGTGGGCGGAGTGCGGGTACGGAATGGTAGAGAAGGAGGCGCTCGCGTGCGTTTACATTGTCAAAAAGTGCACCGATACCTTTTCGGGGCCAAGTTCGCATTAGAAACTGACCACAAGCCCCTCACATCCCTCCTATCCGAGAGCAAGGCAATAAATGCCAACGCCTCAGCGCGAATTCAATGGTGGGCACTCATGCTGGCGTCCTACGACTATACAATAAGGCACAGACCAGGTACAGACAACTGTGCCGACGCGCTCAGCAGGCTACCCCTAGCGACCACGGAAGGGTCTGACGAACAGGACTGTGAGATAGTCATGGCAATCAATGCCTTTGAGTCCACAGGTTCGCCCATGATGACTCACCAAATCAGAGCCTGGACGGCCAACGACCCCACATTATCCTTAGTAAAAATATGTGTCCTAACCGGTGACTGGGCAGAGGCTCGCGATGCCTGCCCCGAGGAATTAAAACCCTTTCACAGGCGCATGCATGAGCTATCACTACAAGCGGACTGCCTGATGTGGGGCAGCTGAGTAGTCATGCCTCTGCGAGGCAGAGAGGCATTTGTCCGGGAGCTCCACCGTGAGCACCCGGGGATCGTTCTCATGAAGGCCATAGCCAGATCCCACGTCTGGTGGCCTGGTATTGACGCGGACTTGGAGCTCTGCGTCCGATGGTGCACCATTTGTGCCCAACTCAGCAATGCCCCCAGGGAGGCTCCCCTGAGCCCCTGGCCCTGGCCCACCAAACCGTGGTCGCGGGTGCACGTAGACTATGCGGGCCCATTCATGGGCAAAATGTTCCTCGTAGTTGTAGATGCATTTTCAAAGTGGATCGAATGCACCATTTTAAACTTGAGCACAACCTCCACCACTGTGGAGAGCCTCGCAACCATGTTTGCAATGCACGGAATCCCTGACATATTGGTCAGTGACAATGGTCCGTGCTTCACCAGCGCAGAATTCCAAGATTTTATAATTGACCATGGCATAAATCACGTCAAGACGGCACCGTTCAAGCCGGCCTCCAACGGCCAGGCGGAGAGAGCAGTGCAAATCATTAAACAAGGCATGCTTAAAATCCAAGACCCCACGCTGCAGGGTCGCCTGTTGCGACTGCTGCTGGCATATAGATCTTGTCCGCACTCATTGACTGGGATCCCCCCGTGCAACTGTTGATGAAAAGGACTTTAAAAACAAGGCTCTCATTAATCCTCCCAGACATGCACGAAATCGTTGAGGCAAAGCGCCATAAGCTGACTGAGTACCATGACAGAAATTCGAGGGGGAGATGGAATGAGATAGGGGACAAAGTGTTTGTATTAAACTATAGCTGGGATCCCAAATGGCTTGCAGGGACAGTAAGGGGCAAGGAAGGAAACAGGCTACTGGTGGTACAAATGGACAATGGCCAAACCTGCCGGAGGCATGTCGACCAAGTCAAAAGCAGATTTACCAACAACGCTGCGGAACCAGAGGCAGACTACAATGTGGAACTCGCGCCACACCTGGTGGACAGACAGAGAGAACAACCTGAAGAAAGGGCAATCCCAACAGACAACCCAGGCGAGTCAACAGCAATCACACCAATCAAAACAGACAGCCCAGGCGAGATACCAGCAACCACACCCAAAGAAAAACAGACACCAAGGCAAACAACTGAACCACAACTCAGATGCTCCACCCGAGAGCGTAGACCACCTGAGAGACTGAACCTATAAAGGGAATAAGATCTTGGGGGAGGGTGATGTCATGTATCTTACATTATTATATATAACTGTAACCTAACATGCTATACATGACTGTAATAAGATATGACCTGTAACCACCAGCATACCTTACCACCAGGGGTGCACTTGCAGGAGACACTGGATACCTGTCCCAGACAGGTATATAAGGACAAGTGCAGCATTCCAGAGCTGTGAAATTAAGGTGCAGGTCCAGAGTGACCTTGACTTCACTACATGCCTCATGTGAATCTGTACTGAGGGGACAGGACTTTATATTATTAATCTTTGAGGACATTTTATTTTAAAGACTTTCAAATTGATTTGAAACATTTTTAATAGTTTTAAAGACTTTCAAAGAGATGTAAAGCAATTTAAAGACTGTAGAATTTACCAATATCTCGCAAAGATTCCAGGTACCTTTCCCCTACAGAGGAGAAGAATCCCTTTCTGGGCTTTTAAAATGAGTTTAAAGGGGCAGACGAAGCCTACGGGGGATAAAAGGGGATGCATTCATGGAGACCACCCCCCCCCCCCCAGTGTTTGGACTCATAGGAAAGGGAATTCAAAATGGACCTAAATTACAGAAGCTTGAGATCTCCTAAACATCTATGGGAAGGGGCATATCAATTTTAAGATTCTACAACATTTTGGCTGCAAAAAAAAGAAGAGTTACCAAATACAGGAGGTGGGGCCAAATTCGTGTATTAAAGACCCCAGACTGTCTGGGGGAACTATTCACCCTCTAAGAGATAATCGAATTACCCAATCAAGCACAATGGAAATCATGGTCAAGAAACTGGACAATTCTAAAACAATGCAAAACCAGTGATAGCACATTCTCACACCCTAATCGAGTTACTGCTGACAAAGGAGACATTTGAAAATCAGTGGACAGTACAGTTTAAACAGAGCCCAAGAGATTTGATGGGAGATAACGGAGCCTTTTTTTGGAATATATCTATCCCCCAGTTTTACAAGGAAAGACCAGCAAGGAGCAGCACGCAGACTAGCAGAACACAGAAACTAGCAGAAGACAGGAGAGAAGCAGAGCACAGACTGGAACACAGACACAGACACAAGCAGCTGGAGCTGGGGAGTGAAGAAATGGAGCAGTGAAGGAAACTACTAGAACTCATCAAGAACTGACTGAGCACGAGGCCCACGAAATGGAAGGTTATCAGCAACCAAATTGACAACCCGGGCCACCACAACCAGCAAAACGACCAACCAAAACCAACTCAGCAAAAACCAAAGAATCGACATTTATTTCCACTCTACAGTCTACTTTGGAACGACCAACGGGTGAGAAATTACCAAAAAGGACTAACTAAAACTATTCCTAACCAAAGAAAGTGGGTATTTACCCCATACATCCAAAACGCAACTTACTGCATCAACGGACACACCCCAACCGAAGTCCTCTTCTCCGTCCGGGGTACGGCTCACCTAGAAGGCCAAGTGCAGCGAACCCCGAAACCGTGATTCACCGGCAACTGTCTAAAGGGATTGGTGAGCATAGCCCCTGAACCCCCCAGAGCTATAACTTCGTTAGTTAGGGGAATTGGGAGGAGGGAGGCTGGGATAACTTGTGTAAATGTATCTGCATTCTCCTTTTTACCCCATTTAGAGTTTAAGCTGTATTCTTTTCCCCACAGACTGTATTTGGACAATTTATTCAATGTGTTGTACCCTTCAGTGTGTATTGGTCTGTGTGTTTTATTAAAGGTGTGCCCTTTTACTTCTTTTTAAACACAATAAAGCCATACCTGCTTCCTACCTTGAAACCGATTGTCTGTCCAAGTCTGTCACAGTCCCTTCATAATTCCAGTGTCTAGAACCAAGGGTGTGGGAGCGATTCAGAACTGCTTATATAAGGTCAGAAGGGAAAGCTGACCCCCTGCAAACCACCCCTTACAAGACTTTTAAATACCTTGAAATAATTTGCCATAGAAACATAGAAAATAGGTGCAGGACTAGACCATTCAGCCCTTCGAGCCTGCACCACCATTCAATATGACCATGGCTGATCATGTAACTTCAGTATCCCGTTTCTGCTTTCTCTCCATACCCCTTGATCCCTGTAGCCGTAAGGGCCACATCTAACTCCCTCTTGAATATATCTAACAAATTGGCCTCAACAACTTTCTGTGGTAGAGAATTCCACAGGTTCACAATTCTCAAAGTGAAGAAGTTTCTTCTCATCTCGGTCCTAAATGGCTTACCCCTTATCCTTAGACTGTGAGCCCTGATTCTGGTCTCCCGAAACATCGGGTACATTCTTCCTGCATTTAACCTGTCCAATCCCGTCAGAATTTTATATGTTTCTATGAGATCCCCTCTCATTCTTCTAAATTCCAGTGAATATAAGCCTAGTCAATCCAGTCTTTCTTCATATGTCAGTCCTGCCATCCCGGGAATCAGTCTGGTGAACCGTCGCTGCACTCCCTCAATAGCATGTCCTTCCTCAGATTAGGAGACCAAAACTGCACACAATACTCAAGGTATGGCATCACCAAGGCCCTGTACAACTACAGTAAGACCTCCCTGCTCCTATACTCAAATCCCCGAGCTATGAAGGCTAGTATGCCATTTGCTTTCTTTACAGCCTGCTGTACCTGCATGCCTACCTTCAATGACTGATGTACCATGACACCCAGGTCTCGTTGCACCTCCCCTTTTCCTAATCTGTCACCATTCAGATAATATTCTGCCTTCCTGTTTTTGCCACCAAAGTGGATAACCTCACATTTATCTACATTATACTGCATCTGCCATCCATTTGCCCACTCACCTAACCTGTCCAAATCACCCTGCAGCCTCTTAGCATCCTCCTCACAGCTCACACTGCCACCCAGCTTAGTGTCATCGGCAAACTTGGAGATATTACATTCAATTCCTTCGTCTAAATCATTAATGTATAATGTAAATAGCTGGGGTCCCAGCACTGAACCTTGCGATACCCCACTAGTCACTGCCTGCCATTCTGAAAAGGACCCGTTTATTCTCACTCTTTGCTTCCTGTCTGCCAACCAGTTCTCTATCCACGTCAATACATTACCCCCAATATCATGTGGTTTGATTTTGCACGCCAATCTCTTGTGTGGGATCTTGTCAAAAACCTTTTGAAAGTCCAAATACACCACATCCACTGATTCTTCCTTGTCCACTCTAATAGTTACATCCTCAAAAAATTCTAGAAGATTTGTCAAGCATGATTTCCCTTTCATAAATCCATGCTGACTTGGACCGATCCTGTCACTGCTTTCCAAATGCGCTGCTATTTCATCTGTAATAATTGATTCCAACAATTTCCCCCACCACCGATGTCAGGCTAACCGATCTATAATTCCCTGTTTTCTCTCTCCCTCCTCTTTTAAATAATTATAATTAAACAGATCATAGAATTTAATCATACAAATTTACAGCATGGAAGGAGGCCATTTCGGCCCATCGTGTCCGCGTCAACCAACAAAGGACTATCCACCCACTTTCGGGAGTCGGGAGCAGCGTCGAGGAGGTGCGTGGAGAGGCGTGAGTTCCGGCGTCGGCGAGAGGCCTACAAAAGGCCCAACGCGGCGGCAGTCGGGAGCAGCGTGTGGAGGTGCGTCGCTGAGTCGGGAGCAGCGTCGGAGGTGCGTGGAGAGGCAAGCCGGTGCAGCTACAGGGAGAAGGCAAAAAAGAAGTAGAAAGAAACAGAAAGGTGACATCACAGCCAAGGGGGTAAGTGATTGGCTGGTGATTGGTGAGTAGTTTTTCTTTTTTCTCTTCTATAACAGTGAGTAAACTTTAGCACTGTTGTTGCCTATCTAAGGATTAAGTCATGGCAGGAGAGCTCGGTCATGTGTTATGCTCCTCCTGTACCATGTGGGAACTCAGGGACGCCTCCAGTGTCCCTGATGACTACATGTGCGGGAAGTGTATCCGCCTCCAGCTCCTGACAGCCTGCTTTGCTGAGTTGGAGCTGAGGGTGGATTCACTCTGGAGCATCCACCATGCTGAGAATGACGTGTATAGCACGTTTAGTGATTTGGTCATACCGCAGGTGAAGGGTCCACAGCCAGCTAGGGAATGGAAGACCAGCAGGAAGAGCAGTGCAAGGAAGGTAGTGCAGGGGTCCCCTGCGGTCATCCCCCTGCAAAACAGATACACCGTTTTGAGTACTGTTGAGGGGAATGACTCATCAGGGGAGGGCAGCAGCAGCCAAGTTCATGGCACCGTGGCTGGTTCTGCTGCACAGGAGGGCAGGAAAAAGAGTGGGAGAGCGATAGTGATAGGGGATTCGATTGTAAGGGGAATAGATAGGCATTTCTGCGGCCGCAACCGAGACTCCAGGATGGTATGTTGCCTCCTGGTGCAAGGGTCAAGGATGTCTCGGAGCAGGTGCAGGACATTCTGAAAAGGGAGGGTGAACAGCCAGTTGCCGTGGTGCACATTGGTACCAACGATATAGGTAAAAAAAGGGATGAGGTCCTACGAGATGAATTTAAGGAGCTAGGAGCTAAATTAAAATGTCAGACTTCAAATGTAGTAATCTCAGGATTGCTACCAGTGCCACGTGCTAGTCAGAGTAGGAATCGCAGGATAGCTCAGATGAATACGTGGCTTGAGCAGTGGTGCAGCAGGGAGGGATTCAAATTCCTGGGGCATTGGAACCAGTTCTGGGGGAGGTGGGACCAGTACAAATCGGACGGTCTGCACCTAGGCAGGACCGGAACCAATGTCCTAGGGGAAGTGTTTGCTAGTGCTATTGGGGAGGAGTTAAACTAATGTGGCATGGGGATGGGAACCAATGCAGGGAGACAGAGGGAAACAAAAAGGAGACAAAAGCAAAAGACAGAATGGAGATGAGTAAAAGTGGAGGGCAGAGAAACTCAAGGCAAAAAACAAAAAGGGCCACTGAATATAAAGGGGCTGCAGGAGGGGTCAAAACTAAAAATCATGGTTTAAAAACTAGTATGTAAACACTCTACCTAAACGCACGCAGCATTCGAAATAAAGTAAATGAGTTGACGGCACAAATCATTACAAATGGGTATGATTTGGTGCCCATTACAGAAACGTGGTTGCAGGGTGGCCAAGACTGGGAATTAAACATACAGGGGTATCTGACAATTCGGAAAGATAGACAAGAAGGGAAAGGAGATGGGGTAGCTCTGTTAATAAAGGATGATATCAGGGCAGTTGTGAGAGACGATATTGGCTCTAATGAACAAAATGTTGAATCATTGTGGGTGGAGATTAGAGATAGTAAGGGGAAAAAGTCACTGGTGGGCATAGTTTATAGGCCCCCAAATAATAACTTCACGCTGGGGCGGGAAATAATCAAGGAAATAATGGAGGCATGTGAAAAAGGAACGGCAGTAATCATGGGGGATTTTAACCTACATATCGATTGGTCAAATCAAATCGCACGGGGTAGCCTGGAGGAGGAATTCATAGAATGCATACGGGATTGTTTCTTAGAACAGTATGTCACAGAACCTACAAGGGAGCAAGCTATCTTAGATCTGGTCCTGTGTAATGAGACAGGAATAATAAACGATCTCCTAGTAAAAGATCCTCTCGGAATGAGTGATCACAGTATGGTTGAATTTGTAATACAGATTGAGGGTGAGGAAGTAGTGTCTCAAAAGAGCATACTATGCTTAAACAAAGGAGACTACAGTGGGATGAGGGCAGAGTTGGCTAAAGTAGACTGGAAACACAGACTAAATGGTGGCACAATTGAGGAACAGTGGAGGACTTTTAAGGAGCTCTTTCATAGTGCTCAACAAAAATATATTCCAATGAAAAAGAAGGGCGGTAAGAGAAGGGATAACCAGCCGTGGATAACCAGGGAAATTAAGGAGAGTATCAAATTAAAAACCAATGCGTATAAGGTGGCCAAGGTTAGTGGGAAAATAGAAGTTTGGGAAAATTTTAAACGACAGCAAAGAATGACTAAGAAAGCAATAAAGAAAGGAAAGATAGAGTACGAAGGTAAACTTGAGCAAAACATAAAAACGGATAGTAAAAGCTTTTACAGATATATAAAACGGAAAAGAGTGACTAAAGTAAATGTTGGTCCCTTAGAAGATGAGAAGGGGGATTTAATAATGGGAAATGTCGAAATGGCTGAGACTTTAAACAATTATTTTGCTTCGGTCTTCACAGTGGAAGACACAGAAACCATGCCAGAAATTGCTGGTCACAGGAATGTGGGAAGGGAGGACCTGGAGACAATCACTATCACTAGGGGGTAGTGCTGGACAGGCTAATGGGACTCAAGGTAGACAAGTCCCCTGGTCCTGATGAAATGCATCCCAGGGTATTAAAAGAGATGGCGGAAGTTATAGCAGATGCATTTGTTATAATCTACCAAAATTCTCTGGACTCTGGGGAGGTACCAGCGGATTGGAAAGCAGCTAATGTAACGCCTCTGTTTAAAAAAGGGGGCAGACAAAAGGCACATAACTATAGGCTGGTTAGTTTAACATCTGTAGTGGGGAAAATGCTTGAAACTATCATTTAGGAAGAAATAGCGGTACATCTAGATAGGAATAGTGCAATCAAGCAGACGCAGCATGGATTCATGAAGGGGAAATCATGTTTAACTAATTTACTGGAATTCTTTGAGGATATAACGGTGGATAGAGGTGTACCGATGGATGTGGTGTATTCAGATTTTCAAAAGGCATTCGATAAGGTGCCACACAAAAGGTTACTGCAGAAGATAAAGGTACGCGGGGTCAGTGGAAATGTATTAGCATGGATAGAGAATTGGCTGGCTAACAGAAAGCAGAGAGTCGGGATAAATGGGTCCTTTTCGGGTTGGAAATCGGTGGTTAGTGGTGTGCCACATTGATCGGTACTGGGACCGCAACTGTTTACAATATACATAGATGATCTGGAAGAGGAGACAGAGTGTAGTGTAACAAAATTTGCAGATGACACAAAGATTAGTGGGAACGCGGGTTGTGTAGAGGACACAGAGAGGCTGCAAAGAGATTTAGATAGGTTAAGCGAATGGGCTAAGGTTTGGCAGATGGAATACAATGTCGGAAAGTGTGAGGTCATCCACCTGGGGAAAAAAAACAAAAAAAGGGAATACTATTTGAATGGGGAGAAATTACAACATGCTGCGGTGCAGAGGGACCTGGGGGTCCTTGTGCATGAATCCCAAAAAGTTAGTTTGCAGGTGCAGCAGGTAATCAGGAAGGCGAATGGAATGTTGGCCTTCATTGCGAGAGGGATGGAGTACAAAAGCAGGGAGGTCCTTCTGCAACTGTATAGGGTATTGGTGAGGCCGCACCTGGAGTACTGCGTATAGTTTTGGTCGCTTTACTTAAGGAAGGATATACTGGCTTTGGAGGGGGTATAGAGACGATTCACTAGGCTGATTCTGGAGATGAGGGGGTTACCTTATGATGATAGATTGAGTAGAGTGGGTCTTTACTCGTTGGAGTTCAGAAGGATGAGGGGTGATCTTATAGAAACATTTAAAATAATGAAAGGGATAGACAAGATAGAGGCAGAGAGGTTGTTTCCACTGGTCGGGGAGACTAGAACTAGGGGGCACAGCCTCAAAGTACGGGGGAGCCAATTTAAAACCGAATTGAGAAGGAATTTCTTCTCCCAGAGGGTTGTGAATCTGTGGAATTCTCTGCCCAAGGAAGCAGTTGAGGCTAGCTCATTGAATGTATTCAAGTCACAGATAGATAGATTTTTAACCAATAAGGGAATTAAGGGTTATGGGGAGCGGGCGGGTAAGTGGAGTCCACGGCCAGATCAGCCATGATCTTGTTGAATGGCGGAGCAGGCTCGAGGGGCTAGATGGCCTACTCCTGTTCCTAATTCTTATGTTCTTTTGTTTCCAGCGCTTGGTTCGTAGCCCTGTACGTTACGGCACTTTAACTGCACATCAAAGTAAAATTTAAATGTGATGAGGGTTTCTGCGTCTACCACCCTTTCAGGCAGTGAGTTCCAAACCCCCATTACCTTCTGTGTCAAGAAATTTGCCCTCAAATCCCCTCTCAACCTCCTACCAATTACTTTAAATCTATGTCCCCTGGTTGTTGACCCCTCTGCTAAGGGAAATAGGTCCTTCTTAGCCACTCTTTCTAGGCCCTTCATAATTTTATACACGTCAATAAGCTTTCCCCTAGCTTCCTCTGTTGCAAAGAAAATAAGTTCAGCCTATCCAATCTTTCCTCATAACTAAAATTCTCCAGTCCAGGCAACATCCTCGTAAATCTCCTCTGTACTCTTTCTCGTGCAATCACATCTTTCCTGTAACATGGTGATCAGAACTATTGGAAACTAAAGATGCCCAAACATGTATATGGTTATGCGATTGAAACTGTGATGCGAAAAATGCTGTTTAAACTCTGATGTTCAAATTGCAGATGGAAAATCTCTTCGGATCAAAAAATGCTTCGAAATGCTAATGTCTTTGTTTCCGAAGGAGGATCTAGTTCTTTGTATTATATATAATCTCCCTGTTGCTAAGCGACTATCTGTTGTTTTTAAGTAAAGACTTTAATCTTGTTTATGTATTTTATATATAATGCTAAAGGTAGGGTTTAAAGTTAGCTTAACAAAACTGCTGGTGAAGATAATGGAAGGAAGTTCGTAGCATTTAACGTAAACACAGGCAGTTTGCTACGTCGTAAAAAGTCAACGGCCAGTTAAAGTGAGAAAGCTCTGCTTTGGGCTTTATCGTTCATAGGGTGGAGGACTTGGCTTTATATTGATTGTACACGAGAGAATAGGGACAGAGAGAGATTAAAGGAATTCCACAGAAAAGCATCTTTGAGAAGGTATAAACAAAGACATGTGGCCAAAAGACATCTGAAACAAGAATCGAGACAAAGAGCATGATACGGTACTGGATACCAAGGTTTTAAGGGACTCTCCATTGGTCAAACGGTCTTGTCAATATTCTGGTTCAGGCGCACCCCTAAAAATAGGTTAAAAGTGACCACCTGGAAGCTTGTACTCACAGACAGAAGCAAGAGAGAGAGAGAGAAGGTGGCTCACAGAAGAAAGAGAGAGAGTGAAGGAAGCCCTGGATGAAAGGAAGAAGAGAAATGCTCACGTGTGTCAACCGCCTGTCCGATTGGATCGGTATCAACTATTGTCACGGTTGTAAATTTTTGCTGTATAACTAATGTGTTATATTCCGTCTTAAACTCTGATTAAACACAATATACCCACCATATTGGTTTGCACCCGAACCTGATTATTTAAAGTGACCAGAGATAGTCATAAAGAGATTCTTTCTAACAGAATTGCATGCAGTACTCTAGCTTTGGCCTAACTAGTGTTCCGCTACACTTCTCACTGTCCTACCATTTCATGTGTATTCCTTTGTCTTGTTAGCCCTCCCGAAATACATTGCCTCACACTTCTCCAGAAAGAATTCCATTTGCCATTGTTCTGCCCACCTGACCAGTTGATTGATATCTTCCTGCAGTCTATGGCTTTCTTCATTATCAACCACACAGCCGATTTTAGTATCATCTGCAAACTTCTTAATCATACTCCCTACATTCAAGTCTAAATCATTGATATATACCACTAAAAGCAAAGGATCTACTACCCCATTGGAAAGAGTCTTCCAGTCACAAAAACACACATCGACCATTACCCTTTGCATCCTGCCTCTGAGCCAATTTTGGATCCAACTTGCCACTTTGCCCTGGATCCCATGGGCTTTATACTTTCGAGACCAGTCTGCCATGTGGGACCTTATCAAAAGTCTTGCTAAAATCCATATAACTGCATCAAACGTACTACCTTCATTGACCCTATTGTGTCTATAAGCACTCAATAATGACTCCACGAGGTAAGGTATTGCACTTGAACTGTTGTGACCTTAGTCCATTTATTGCAGCTCCTGACTGAGGGTACAGTAAGATGGGCTCCCTTTTATACCTGGTTACCTGCGGTGTGTAGGTGACCCTTAGGTCTCCACCAGTTGCACCCTCTGGTGGTACAAGCATAGTGTATACAGTGTGACGGTACATTCAGCAGTCTTATGTAACTGTACATTGAGTGTACAGGGAGTATACTTATGTTATACATACACAACATCACTTCCCCCTAAGTCTTGTGCCACTGGCCTTTGCACAGTGTGCTCTGGCCCTAGACTTGAGTGCCCAAAGCCCTTGCACCTTGTCTGTGCTTAGGAACAGCTCTCTCCCTGTAGATCCCAAGTCCTTATTGCCACAACATTGGGAAATGGTCAGCAGTGGACGGTTGGAGGTTGCAGTGGGAGTTGAGTGGGTTCTGGGTGTGATCCATGTGTGTCCATAGCTACATGCATCCATTCCCCCACCGCTCCCCCATACAGAGACCATGTGTGTGGCTCAACACCTGCATGTGCATACATGTACAGAGAAAAAAAAGAAATAGGATTAGTTACATCACTGTTTGGGTTCAGCAGTAGTGGAACAAGTACATTTTACAGGTAAGGTACATATGTGGTATCATAGGGCCCAAGTTTCCACAGGATAAAAAACGGGCGCCCCTCCGAGCTGGGCACCCATTTTTCGCGCCTAAAACGGCGCCTAAAAAAAAAACCTCGCAATTCTGGAGCGTTCTGCAGCTCCTTGTCTGTTTGGCGCGGCGCCCAGGGGGGTGGAGCCTACACTCGCGCCGATTTTGTAAGTGGGAGGGGGCGGGTACTATTTAAATTAGTTTTTTTTCCTGCCGGCAACGCTGCGCGTTGGAGCGTTCGCGCATGCTCAGTGTGAAAAAAACATTGGCACTCGGCCATTTTTGTAGTTCTTTGTAGCTGTTTAATTTTTGAAAATTTTTTTTAATAAAAGCACATTAGCACTTGCAGCCTTCTCACTGTCTCCTTCCCCCCCCCCCCCCACGGGAACGAAACGGCTGTTTAATTCCCCCCCCTCCCCTCCACAGGAACGAACGCCTGCAGAATTCTCTGTGCCTGAAGCACTTTCACACAGGTAGGAAGATGGTTTATTTAATCTTTTCTTTGCTTATAAATGTTTATTCAGGTTGGATTTATTTGTATAATATTTGTAGAAGTATAAATAAGGATTTATTGTAGAATTTAATGAGTTCCCCCCCCCTCCCCCCACCTCACCTCGTTCTGGACGCCTAATTTGTAACCTGCGCCTGATTTTTTAATGTGTAGAACAGGTTTTTTCAGTTCTACACAAATCTTCACTTGCTCCATTCTACTTTAGTTTGGAGTACGTTTTCACTGTGGAAACTTTCAAATCAGGCGTCAGTTGCCGGACACGCCCCCTTTTGAAGAAAAAATTCTGTTCCAAAGTAGAACTGTTCTACCTGACTAGAACTGCAGAAAAAAAAATGTGGAGAATTGCAATTTCTAAGATAGTCCGTTCTCCACCAGTTGCTCCTGAAAATCAGTTGCAAATCATGTGGAAACTTGGGCCCATAGTCTTTCCCCTGGGGTGTAGGTGTAGGTGGGTGAGGACGCTAGTTCCAGAGTCACCGGACTGTGTCCAGGTTGTCTGATGGCGGCGCCGTGCCCCCTGCCAGCTGGGTGGGCTCGGTTTGCTCACCTGGCTGAGTCTCAGGGTCTTTGCCATTACCTAATGGCGGGCAAAGCCACAGGAATGTGTGGCCTCCCTGTCCTCCTTTGAGGGCTGCAGAGTCTCCCTGCTGCCCTTCAGCGGTAGTGGGAGCCTGGTCATCCTAGGTCCCGTCGGGAGGGTGCTAGCCTCTTGCTCCCGGTACTTGCCCTGGTGGCTAGAGAGGTAGGGCCGATCTGGGGCAGGGTGCCAGTAGTGGTGCCTGTGCCATCCGCTGATCGCAGGCCCTGCAGTGGGTATGCTCCCTTTGTGTGTGTCCACACTCCTGGGCATCACATTGGTCCTGGAGGCGCAGGCTACATGATCGGGTAACCCGCTGGACCTGGGTGCTTCCGACGGGAGGTTGCCCTTGGTTTTGTCGGCGCACATGTAGAATCCGGCATCGCACATCATTTCTTCATTTACAGTCATAATACATTGGCTCCGACCGCAATCACCCGACTCAACATTGTTAGTTGTCTTTACGTATTCGCATTTGTCAATTACATCTTTTCCATGTGTACTACCGGCTTCGCTTTACAAGGTTACATTTAGATATTCGCATTTGTCAATTACAGCTTTTCCATGTGTACTACCAGCATCGCTGTTCAAAGGTACATTTAGATACTTGCATTTGTCAATTACATCTTTTACATGTGTATTACCAGCATCGCTGTACAAAGAGTGGAACCGTCCCTTTAATTGTGCTGGGTTGCTGGTCTTCCTTAAGAGGGCCTTGCAATCTTTACCCCAATTCAGTTTGCTGCTCAGCATCACGTGTTGCTCCCTCAACACTGCCCTTCGTGGTCTGGTCGTGGCCATCTTGACTTCAGGCACTTCACCACGTGATGCGGGCGCCATCTTCTTTCTCTCCATGAGATAGACTGCGGTGATCCTTTTCTCCCCAGGTTCTGCCACGGAAGCAGGGAAGTTACCTTCTGCACTGATCTTCTTCCTCCAGAGTCGTACCACTGGATCCTGGAAGGTGAGGTCTGGTCATTCAGATTGGATCATCCTGCCATTTGGTTGAGCGGACTGTGTCGTCGCCGCGCAGTCGAGTTGGACGGTTGGATTTTCAGGTGCTGCGATGGATCCAAATTTAGGGCCACATAGGACGTCGATCGCTGGGGCCTGGAGGCTTTCCCAGCTCCAACAGATTTGAATTTGTTTCATCCATCTTCTTCCAAGCAGCGTTGGACCATCACCAGCAATGATCCACAGAGGTAGCTTGTGCATCACACCGCCATGGGACACCTGGACATCCACGCTGCCAACGACCGGGATGGTGTCATTTGTGTAAGTGAGCAGCTTCACCTGGATCGGGAGCATTTTAGGTCGTTCGATTGGATTGTCCCAGAGTTACTCAAAGGCCACCTGATTCATCAGCGATTGGCTCGCCCCTGTGTCGACCTCCATCGAGACTGGAACACCATTGATTTCAACTTCCATTTTCAACGGAGAACTCTCGGTGGAGCAGGTAAACACTCCATATACCTCTCTCTTCATGAGGCTGAGCTGCCTCCTGGTCTCTTCCTCTTCATCAGCGTTGGAGCCCGGGTGATCGGCCAACTCTTCAGTGACTTGGTGAGTAAAATTTCTCTTGCACATTCACTGGAGATGGCCTTTCGCGTTATAGACTTTGCAATTATAGTCTTTGTATCGGTACTGGTGGGTTCTGTGATTTCCTCCTCAGCGCCAGCATGGGGCTGGCCGGTTGGCCCCATGTGGCAGACTCAGGGTTGCGTGACTCGGGGTAGCAGCCTTGCCTCAAAAGGGCGCCAGTCGGTTCACAGTACTTGCCGGGTTAGAGACCTGGAGGTGAGTCATCATCCTCTTGGAATCACAGGCCGAGATCGTGAACGCCTGGCTGACGTTAATTGCCTTCTGCAGGGTGACCGTGGTGTCCGTAGAGAGCAGCCTGTGGAGGAGGCCTTCGTGGCCGATTCCAATAACAAAGATGTCCCTCAGTGCTTCGGTGAGGTGGTCGCCAAAATCACACGGAACAGCCAATCGTCTCAGGTCTGCAGCATATTTTGCGATTTCTTGGCCTTTGGGTGTGTGTCGAACCGGTGTCTGGCTGTGAGCATGCTCTCTTTAGGTTTGGGCTGTTCCTGTATCATTGTTGCAAGCTCCACATATGTTTTGGTTGTCGTCTTTTCTGGGGCGAGCAAGTCCCTGACAAGGTGGGTCCACAACTGCTGAGCAGGATAGCTCTGCGCTTATCAACCAGAAAGGTCAGTGTCTCCAGCCAGGTCGCTTGCGATGAAAAAGTGTTCAAGCCTTTCCACAAAGGCATTCCAATCTTTCCCATCAGCAAATTGTTGAAAGTTGCCAAGGTTAGCCATTTTTTGCGTGGACATTCATAATCTCGTCGCTAGCTATTGTGTCTGTAAACACTCTAGTAATGATTCCACGAGGTAAAGTATTGGATTTGAACTGTTGTGACAGTCCATTTATTGCAGCTCCTGAATGAGGATACAGTGAGGTGAGCTCCCATTTATACCTGGTTACATGGATTACAGAGACATGGCTCCAGGATGATCAGGGCTGGGAACTCAACATCCAGGGGTATTCAACATTCAGGAAGGATAGAATAAAAGGAAAAGGAGGTGGGGTAGCATTGCTGGTTAAAGAGGAGATTAATGCAATAGTTAGGAAGGACATTAGCTTGGATGATGTGGAATCTATATGGGTAGAGCTGCAGAACACCAAAGGGCAAAAAACGTTAGTGGGAGTTGTGTACAGAGCTCCAAACAGTAGTAGTGATGTTGGGGAGGGCATCAAACAGGAAATTAGGGGTGCATGCAATAAAGGTGCAGCAGTTATCATGGGTGACTTTAATATGCATACAGATTGGGCTAACCAAACTGGAAACAATACGGTGGAGTAGGATTTCCTGGAGTGCATAAGGGATGGTTTTCTAGACCAATATGTCGAGGAACCAACTAGGGGAGAGGCCATCTTAGACTGGGTGTTGTGTAATGAGAGAGGATTAATTAGCAATCTCGTTGTGCGAGGCCCCTTGGGGAAGAGTGACCATAATATGGTGGAATTCTACATTAGGATGGAGAATAAAACAGTTAATTCAGAGACCATGGTCAAGAACTTAAAGAAGGGTAACTTTGAAGGTATGAGGCGTGAATTGGCTAGGAAAGATTGGCGAATGATACTTAAGGGGTTGACTGTGGATGGGCAATGGCAGACATTTAGAGACCGCATGGATGAACTACAACAATTGTACATCCCTGTCTGGCGTAAAAATAAAAAAGGGAAGGTGGCTCAACCGTGGCTATCAAGGGAAATCAGGGATAGTATTAAAGCCAGGGAAGTGGCATACAAAATGGCCAGAGATAGCAGCGAACCCGCGAACTGGGAGAAATTTAGAACTCAGCAGAGGAGGACAAAGGGTTTGATTAGGGCAGGGAAAATAGAGTACGAGAAGAAGCTTGCAGGGAACATTAAGACGGACTGCAAAAGCTTCTATAGATATGTAAAGAGAAAAAGGTTAGTAAAGACAAATGTCGGTCCCCTGCAGTCAGAATCAGGGGAAGTCATAATGGGGAACAAAGAAATGGCAAACCAATTGAACAAGTACTTTGGTTCGGTATTCACTAAGGAGGACACAAACAACCTTCTGGATATAAAAGGGGTCAGAGGGTCTAGTAAGAAGGAGGAACTGAGGGAAATCCTTATTAGTCGGGAAATTGTGTTGGGGAAATTGATGGGTTTGAAGGCCGATAAATCCCCAGGGCCTGATGGTCTACATCCCAGAGTACTTAAGGAGGTGGCCTTGGAAATAGCGGATGCATTGACAGTCATTTTCCAACATTCCATAGACTCTGGATCAGTTCCTATGGAGTGGAGGGTAGCCAATGTAACTCCATTTTTAAAAAGGTAGGGAGAGAGAAAACAGGGAATTATAGACCGGTCAGCCTGACATCGGTAGTGGGTAAAATGATGGAATCAATTATTAAGGATATCAGAGCAACGCATTTGGAAAGAGGTGACATGATAGGTCCAAGTCAGCATGGATTTGTGAAAGGGAAATCATGCTTGACAAACCTTCTGGAATTTTTTGAGGATGTTTCCAGTAGAGTGGACAAGGGAGAACCAGTTGATGTGGTGTATTTGGACTTTCAGAAGGCTTTCGACAAGGTCCACACAAGAGATTAATGTGCAAAGTTAAAGCACATGGGATTGCGGGGTAGTGTGCTGATGTGGATTGAGAACTGGTTGGCAAACAGGAAATAAGGAGCAGGAGTAAATGGGTACTTTTAAGAATGTAAGAACTCGCAGAGATATGGGAAGGAGGCCTTACCCCCCCCCACGAGTTTACAGGGAACAGCGCTCATACCTGCAGCTGTCTGAGGCACAGTGCACTCAAAGACTGCATTTTTGAAAAGAGGTGGTCACAGAGATATGTCAACTCATAAAGGCAGACTGACAGTATACCAGCGGGAACAGGACTACACTTCCCCTCGAGGTGAAGGCGACTGCGGCACTTGCCTTCTATGCCTCTAACTCCTTTCAGGCATCAGCAGGGGACATATGCTGCATCTCGCAGTTCGCTACACATAGCTGAATTTGCCAGGTGACTACCGCACTGTACGCACGCAGGATGGATTTTATAAACTTCCCAATGACCGGGGAGGCACAGAATGAGAGGCTATAGGTTTTGCATGAATTGCTGGCTTCCCCAAGGTTCAGGGTGCTGACTGTATGCACATCGCCCTGCAAGCACCTTTAGAGGAGCCAGAGGTTTACCGAAACCGAAAGGGATTCCACTTGCTGAACATACAGATCGTCTGCGACCATACTCAGCGCATCATGGCAGTCAATGCCCAGTTTCCAGGGAGTACCCATGATGCTTTCATCTTGCGTGAGAGCAGTATCTTATATCTGTTCGAGCGTCAGCCACAAGGCCACTACTGGATGCTGGGGGAAAAAGGTTATGGCCTCGCCACCTGGCTCATGACCCCCCTCTAGAACCCCTAGACAAAAGCCGAGCAAAGCTACAATAACAGCCATAGAGCCACACGCAATATCGTCGAGAAGACAATTGGAATGCTCAAGCAGCACTTTGATGCCTGGACCACTCTAGAAGCAGCCTGCACTATTCCCCTCAGCAGGTCGCTGTGTTCATGTGATGTGCTGCATGCTACACAACTTAGGCATCATGAGGGGACGGGAATTGCCACTGGGGGGACTGTAGGACCACCTGAGGAGAGAGGGGAGGAGGAGGATGATGAGGAGCCTGGCGATGAACCCATGCCACCACTACCACCACCACGACAGGGGAGGTCTCGTGGAGCTTTTGCCACTGCAAAAGTCTTACATCAGCAGTGCATAAATCAATGCTTTGCTTGTATAGTGAACAACGTGTTTCACCTTTGCCTGCCCACTTTATTCCACCATGTTGAATGTTACTCCTCTTATTCTACAAGTGAAACACTGCACAAGAATGGTTAAGCAATCTATGACATGTCCGCAGATTGTGTCACAGATTGTGTAGCGATGTTGCCGGAAATGCCATCCAGGGCCTGGAGGAGCTCTCGACCGAGTTCAACGCTCTCCCTTGACAGTGGATGTGGTGTATTTGGACTTTCAAAAGGCTTTTGACAAGGTCCCACACATGAAATTAGTGTGCAAAATTAAAGGACATGGTATTGGGGGTAATGGATTGACGTGGATAGAGAACTGGTTGGCAGACAGGAGGCAAAGAGTAGGAATAAACGGGTCCTTTTCAGAATGGCAGGCAGTGACTAGTGGGGTACCGCAAGGTTCAGTGCTGGGACCCTAGTTATTTACTATATACAACAATGATTTAGATGAAGGAATTGAATGTAATATCTCCAAGTTTGCAGATGACACTAAGTTGGGTGGCAGTGTGAGCTGTGAGGAGGGTGCTAAGAGGCTGCTGGGTGACTTGGACAGGTTAGGTGCATGGACAAATGCATGGCAGATGCAGTATAATGTGGATAAATGTGAGGTTATCCACTTTGGTGGCAAAAACAGAGAGGCAGAATATTATCTGAATGGTGACAGATTAGGAAAAGGGGAGCTGCAACGAGACCTGGGTGTCATGGTACATCAGTCATTGAAAGTTGGCATGTAGGTACAGCAGGTGGTGAAGAAGGCAAATGGAATGTTGGCCTTCTTAGTGAGAGGATTTGAGTATAGGAGCAGGGAGTTCTTACTGCAATTGTACAGGGCATTGGTGAGGCCACACCTTGAATATTGTGTACAGTTGCCTCCGATGGGACAAAGCCTATAAAAGTGACTTTCTCCGAGGAACTTGTGGCTGCAGCTAAAAGACATGCTGACTACATCGCCCCCTCCACCTCCTCCACTCCCTCCATCCCCAGCACCACCTACATCCCCCCATCCACACCACCCCCTCTCCCCACATCAGCCCCTCCATCCCCCCACACCTACCATTCCCTCTACCCCCTCCACTACCTAGCAGCCCCTCCACCCCTCCATCCACCCCCCACCCCCCTCTATCCCCTCCTCACCCAGCACCCCCTCCACCCCAACACCCCCTCCAACACCTCCTCCACCCCCCACCTCCAACACCCTCTCCACCCCCCACCCTTAGCACCCCCAACCCCTCCACCCAACACCCCCTCAACACCCCTTCCAAAACCCGCTCCACCCCAACACCCCTCCACCCCAACACCCCCTCCACCCTCTCCAACACCCCCTCCACCCCAACACCCCTCCACCCTCTCCAATACCCCCTCCACCCCAACACCCCTCCACCCCCTCCAACACCCCCTCCACCCCAACACCCCTCCACCCTCTCCACCCAAACACCCCTCCACCCACTCCAACACCCCCTCCACCCCCTCCAGCCCAACATCCCTCCACCCTCTCCAACACCCCCTCCACCCCCAACACCACCTCCACCCCCTCCAACCCAACACCCCTCCACCCTCTCCAACACCCCCTCCACCACCCCCTCCAGCCCAACACCCCCTCCACCCCCAACAACCCCTCCACCCTCTCCAACACCCCTACCACCCCTCCACCCTCTCCAACACCCCCTCCACCCCAACACCCCTCCACCCTCTCTAACACCCCCTCCACCCCAACACCCTCTCCACCCCAACACCCTCTCCACCCCCTCCACTCCCAAAACCCCATCCATCCCAATACCCTCTCCACCCCCAACACCTCCTCCACCACCTCCACCCTCAACACCCCCTCCACCACCCCCCCACCCCCACTAACAACCCCCCCACAGTTTGAGGAAGTTGTTCCTCCCATGGAAGGTCCCCAGCACGCCCCTCATCTTCCTCTTTGACCCACATGCGATGGATGAGATGGAGGCTTACATTTTTGCTTTCCAATCCCAGCTTTACTCCCCTCCCTACTGAATCTATTCTCAGGTTCCCATCCCCCTGCTGAATTAGTTTAAAGCCTCCCCAACAGCTCTCGCAATTCCCCCACCACCCCCTTTCCCCTGCAAGGATGTTGGTCCCGGCTCTGTTGAGGTGTAACCCGTCCGGCTTGTACAGGTCCCACCTCCCGCAGAAGCGGTCCCAATGACTCAGGAATCTAAAGCCCTCGCTCCTGTACCATCTCCCCAGCCACGCATTCGACTGTTCTATCCTCCAATTTCTGTATTCACTAACTCATGGCACTGGGAATAATCCGGAGATTACTAACTTTGAGGTCTGCTTTTTAATCTCTCTCCTAGCTCCCTAACTCTGCCTGCAGGACCTCATCCCTCTTTCTACCTATGTCATTGGTCCCAAAATGGACCACGACCTCTGGCTGTTCACCCTCTCCCCCCAGAATGCCCTGCAGCCATTCAATGACATCCTTGACCCTGGCACCAGGGAGGCAACATACCATCCTGCAGCCATGATCTTGATGAATGGTGCAGCAGACTTGAAGGATAATGGCCTACTCCAGCTCCTATTTCTTATGTTCTGTTCTTATGTTTCAATTAATTTTATTGGTTGTGCCCATTTAAAAGGAGGCATTTGCTTCCTTTTTTTTTACAGGTAATGACTCAAGCTATCAATCACTGAAATTAACCAAAAAGAGAGTGCAGATCGCATTATTATAATTATTAAACACTTGCCAGTTTCAGATGGGCAAATACACAATGAACAAAATGCCTGACTGTTAGATCTCTTAATTTCCAATGAAATATGAACTCCGGTTGTAGTTTTAATATAACTTTATTCTGGCAGCAGCAACAAGTTTCTGGCTTTAAGCCAGGCCTTTGTCCTTCTGAGACCACATGGCCAAAATGGCTGTACTTATATCTGGTTCAATTTACAGAAAAGAGCTCTCCTTCTTTGACCTTATTGGCTCAATTGATAGTTTGTTAACCTTTAATTGGCTCGCTACCCAAGATCCTAAAATGTCAAGTTGATTGATGACTTAATGCAATGTGGTCTGTGTTTTCTCAAAACTGTAGCCAGGCTGCAGAGCTTGAATTCTCTATCAATCCCCCCTTTGATTCTTTCACAAACTGAATCATAAAACATCAGCTATCACTAGTTAAACATAATAATTTCAAAATAATTTCATACATGTTAATAGAGTTTCCTTCTAAAATTTGTTGATGTGTTTCGCCACATGTCCGGTCTAGTAGCTTCCACACAAATTTACACCAACCCGAGTTCCATCGTGGCCACAATGGAAGTCTGGTTTTAGTAGGTTAATTAACCTTATTCCAATTTAATCTAAATCAATATCTTAATTCAACCAGTAAACAACCTTCCCTTAAGCATAACATACCCCTGTGCCACGTACAGACAGTCTGCTGGGACCTGCAAGGTGTCTCACCTGCGGGACAGCATCTACAGCCGCCTGGTCGCAACAACATTTAATCAACATAAACAAACAATACAAAAGTAAAATAATTACAATGAATAGAATTAAACCTTCCACCAATGAAGTTCCTATTGAACCTAGCCATTCAGTGGCTCCGCTCCACAAAGTGAATGATGGGGGTTGCTTAAGTTTTTCTACCTCCTTTTGGATATGCTCCGCTAAGTGGGTAATTTCTTCGGAGCTATCTGGGATATATGTGCAACAATCAGTTCCGAGTAGGGTGCAAGTACCTCCCTTTTCAGCCAGGATGTAATCAAGGGCCAGTCTATTCTGTAGGGCTACTGTGCGGATTACTACCATTTCTGCATTGATTTTAACTAGGGCCTCTGAGGTATCATTGGCTACCCGTTCCACAACGGATGCCATGTTAATGGATTCCCTTGCCAGTCTGGCGGTCCCATACCTGGGGATCAGAATGGCAAAGAACCTCTCTGTTCCTGTGATAGCTCTCTTAGGACGGTGTAAATGTTCTGACAGTGACTTTATATGATACATATAAGGCACAATATAGGCTAAATAGCAGGATCCCATCCACTTCTGGGGCAGCCAAGAGTAGGCCTTATGGCCACACACCCAATAGGTGCCATTATAGGCAATGAAGGTTAGCTGTTTCTTTGTCAGCAACACTCCGGGGCCTGTCCAGGCTTTTCCATCTGTTTTATTCAGAATCCCTGTTGCGTTAAAAACTCCCACATCGGCCCAGTTTGGATGGTTCCGTGGCTTGATTACATTATAATTCCGGGAGCAGTTACTACACCCCATATTTTGGCCTCCTTTGATGTTTCTAATCAGACAGACCGATTCCCCCGGTCTTCCTATTCCCGTTGTATTAGTGATAACAAAAAATGGGGGCCGTTTAGAATTACTGTAGCACGGTTGGTATTCCCCCTTCAAAGGTAGTCAGATTATAACCTGCTGACTTCCATTTACATGCCCAGTTTTCCGTATCCTGAAACGCATTGCCTGTTTTGTTTCGATTAATTATCCACTCAGCCATTTCCGAGATATTCAAGGGAACTGGCCTCAAGGGAATCCCTCCCTTTGAGTGAATAGGAATATGCGCACATACCCAACAACTAGAAATGTTACCTTGTTTGGCATAAATGTATGACATATATAAAAAGGTATTTACATGTAATTCCCTTGCTACCCTACTATTTCACTTTGGTGCAGAGGGTCGGCTAGTAAGAAGTAGGCAAATGCTTAGAATACCTACAATCAGTAATACAGTAAATTTATACATTTTGGCAAAAAGTAATTGTCCTTATTAGATTTCAGCTTCAGTTACGGGTGCTTGTTTAACGTGTGAAGCGTGGATCCAGGGTTCCTTTCCTTGGACTTTAACAGCTGCCTGGGTGGTGAATAACACTTGATAAGGTCCCTCCCACTTGGCACCCAAAGGTTCTTTATGCAACTTTTTCACGTACACCCAGACTCCCGGGATGATGTCGTGTCCTCCTTCGGGTGGATTACCCCAAGCTGCCGATACCTGTCGGAAAACAGAACTAATAGCATTGGTTAGGTTCTGACAGTATGATAACAAAGTGTCACTCATTAAGTGAACATCAGCTTTCCTTAAATCGATAGTTCCTAGCAGCGACATGGGTCTTCCTGTTATAATTTCAAATGGGCTTAGATCTGTAGTTCTGTTCAGGGTTGCCCTAATGCTACATAGCACTATTGGTAGTGCCTGGGGCCATGGTGTTCCTTCTTGGTGATATTTGGCAAGCTGTTGTTTCAGAGTTCGATTCATTTGCTCTACTTGTCCTGATGATTGTGGATGATAAGGACAGTGTAAATACCACGTAATGTTCAGTAACCTACAGACTTCTTGGCAGACAGCACCTGTGAAGTGTGTTCCCTGATCTGAGTCAATGCTACTCAGGACTCCCCATCGGGGAATGTAATCCTTACACAAGACCTTTGCAGTGTGATTGGCTGTGGCTCTTTTAGTTGGGACAGCTTCTACCCATCTAGAGAATCTGTCGACCATTACAAAAGTGTTAGTGTATCCTTGGCATGAAGGAAGAGATATATAATCAACCTGCAGATGCTGGAATGGTCCGACAGGGGCAGGGGGCCTCAGTTGGGGCATTACCGTGATGGGTCCAAAATTATTTTTCTGGCAGACCACACAGCGGTCTGCTACCAGCTGGGCATGTTTTTTAAATCCCCGACCCCACCAGCTTTTCTGGAACCGTGCCATCATCTGTTGTGAGGCCAAGTGTCCCCACGAGTGGATCTGTTGGGCTAAAAAAGGCATAAGCGCTTGTGGCGCGACTCGCTTGTCGGTAACTCTTTGTCTCCAGACACCATCTTCGCATAGCTTAATTCCTGCCTCAATCCATGTCCATTTTTCCTCTCGGGAGCACTCGCCTTGCATTGTTTGAAGGTCTCGTGTCAGAGTCCTGAGTGCTTTCAATCTGCACATCTGTGTTGGTTCTTCTGGGGGAACGCCCTGTGAGGCGGCATTTTAGCTGCCTGGTCGGCTAGGGCATTTCCCTGTGCTTCTGTGGTATTTTCCTTGGTATGGGCCTTACACTTCAGGATGGACACTTCCTGAGGTAATTGTATGGCCTCCAGTAAGTCTCGGACTTCTTTTCCATTTCAGATAGGTGTACCAGTAGCAGTGAGGAATCCTCTTTTCCGCCATAACAGGCCAAAGTCGTGAGCGATTCCAAAAGCATAACGCGAATCTGTGTAGACATTAGCTGTCTGTCCTTCTGCTATTCGACATGCTTCTGACAGGGCCTGTAACTCGGCCTGTTGTGCTAACGTTCCTGAGGGTAAACATCCTTTTGCCACTACCTCATATAAGGTTGTAACTGCCCATCCTGCTTTTCTGGTACCATTGTCAACAAAGGAGGAACCATCTGTAAACAGGATGAGGTCTGGGTTGTGCAGAGGCTCCTCTGCTGCTAAGGCTGCTTCTTCTATTTCTTTTAAAATCTCCACGCAGTCATGTTCTTCACATTCTCCCCCCTCTTGCTCCCTCGATTCTGACATCGGGAGCATAGTTGCGGGATTAATCGGGCTGGCCCAGACGATATGGAGATTAGGAGCTTCCAAAACTGCTGTCCAGCGGGTCCATCTAGCTGCCGTCACCTGAGACATTCTATTCATAGACAGCAAAGCGCGTACGGTGTGGGGACACTTGACAATCAGCTTTTGGTCGAGGACTAGACCCGCAGTGATCATTACCGCTCGATATGAAGCTTCCATGGCCCTTAGGCAACTTCTCCATCCGAGGGCTACCGCATCCAGTTTTGCCGAATCATAGCCAATAGGTCTTTGTCGATCCCCATGTTCTTGTGTCAGTATAGCTGTCATGTATTCTTCTTTCTCATGGACAAACAGGGTAAATGGCTTACCACTGTCGGGGATTTCCAGAGCCGGTGCCGAACACAAAGCCTTTTTCAAACTCAGGAAGGTCTCTTGCTGTTCCTTAGTGAGGATGATGGCTTCTTTAGAGGCACGTTTCCCCTTTAAGATATCATTCAGTGGCTGAGCAAACTGTGTGAAGGAGTCAATCCAATTTCTGTTAAAGTTATACAATCCCAAAAAGGACCTTAGTTCCTGAATAGTGGTGGTTTTTTTTAGCAGCCCGAATGGCTGCAGTTCTATCCTGGGTAAGTTCTCTCTCTTTTTCCTTGTGAAATCTTTTGTCCCAGGTATACAACCTCTTCTTGGGATATTTGTGCTTTGTCGATGCTGGCTTTATGTCCTTTCAGCCAAAGGTGGTCCAGCAAAGCTCGTAAATCTTGTTCATGCTGTTCTTCCGTGTTTGAAGCTAGCACGATATCGTCTACATATTGGATGACTGTGGATGACATAAAGAAACATAGAAAATAGGTGCAGGAGTAGGCCATTCGGCCCTTCTAGCCTGCACCACCATTCAATGAGTTCATGGCTGAACATGCAACTTCAGTACCCTATTCCTGCTTTCTCACCATACCCCTTGATTCCCCTAGTAGTAAGGACTTCATCTAACTCCTTTTATAGAAACATAGACAGGGGAGGTAATTCTCGCAAATGGCTTTGTAAAGCCATGTGGAATACCGTAGGGCTGTTGTGGAAACCCTGCGGTAACCGGGTCCAAGTATACTTTTGTCCTTGGACAGTGATAGCAAACCAGAGGCACCGACCAAAATCCATTGGCCATATCTATAACCGAGAAATATTTATGTTCCGGTTTGAGGGCATTAAAAATGGTGGCGGGATCTGCGACCAAAGGAGCTTTTTGATCAATACACTGGTTAGCTTTCCTATAATTGACAGTCAAACGCCAAGTCTCATTAGATTGCTGTACCGGCCCACACGGGGCTATTGGAGGAGCTATGCGTTTTAATAAGCACCCCTTGTTTCTCCAATTGCTGACTAACCGGTAAGATTCCCGCGATGGCAGTTGGACTGATGGGATACTGTTTAGTACATGGAGGCTTGGTCCCGGTAAATGACGCAGGCTCCATCTGAAGTAGGCCACAATCGTTCTTATCTTTAGCCCATCTCGGGTGTTCCTTCAATTCTTCTTTCTTCAAAGTTCTAATTGACCATGTCACCCGACCATTCTCGAAATGCAACGATAAATCTATTTGGATTAGAACATCCATTCCCAAAAGGGGTTGATCTACTGGGCCTATCCAGGCCGGCGTGGTTCGTTCATGTGGACCCAGCCCTATAAGTACCGGTGTTGTCCTTTTAATTTCCATTTTATGGCCCCCAACTCCATAGGCTGTACGTGCCCTACCATCCAACGACTAAAAGTCTCCATATTGTAGGGGTCAGCATGTTAATTTCGCCCCTGTGTCTAAAAGACAGTCTACATCCTTATCGCCCACCCTCACAGTTATATATAGCCCATCTCCCCTTTGTTGTATTAGTGCGAGGAGGGGGGCCAGGGTGGGCTCTAATCGTTTTTTGCTATCCCAAGTAACTCCTTCTGTTGTTGTATTGTCAGTCGCTTAAATGCTTCTATGAGGTCGTTATCTTGTGACAAGCCTGGCTTGTTGGCTGAATTGTATCCCTGGCTGCGTCCTCTTCCTTTCTGTTTTGCCCTGCACGTCTTGGCCCAGTGACCTTCTTTCCCACAATAATGTCATTTTCCAGGTAATTTTCCTAATAACTGTTTATCGGAATCCTGGGATTTCCATCCCACAGCCTGCAGGGCTCGGACTTTAGCTCCCATATCCCGATCTAATTGGTTACATCGATCCACCAATGCTGCAAAGGTAGTTCCTCTACCTTCCCAGTCCGGTAACACTTTGGACAGTTCTGGCTTTAGACCTGCCACGAAAGCTGCTTTCAGGGGTCCAAACAGTTGTTCATCCATTTCCTCATCCGTATTATTCATACCCGAATGTTCTTGCCACGTGCATCTAAACCGCTTGCCATACTCCAGGACCTCCTCTGTTCCTTTCTGTTGGCAGGCTGCAATTTTTCCCCAGTCTGTCTTAGCTGGACTGAAGGCTTGCAGCCAGTGTTTAATTGCCTCCCATCCTGCGTTTAATTCTTGCTTATCCGGCCCCAAAGCTTCTTCTACCTTGTCGTGCAATTTTCTTCCTTGTGTTTTTGGCACCATTATGGTCAAAATTTGCACTCTGTCCCAGGGATGAAGTTGATATATATTTCTTAAGCGGTCCAATTGGTCCCACGTTTTTACTCCCCCTTTCTTTGGATTGGGCAATTCCTTGGACCATTTATCAATTTTCTCTGGGTCTGCCGGATCATGAACTAAGTATTCTGCATGCACCCTTTTCCTCGTTTTTTTTGGTTCCGCCCTCATCCGCAGTCTCTTCTGATTTGATTACAACTCGTCTTTTTTTAAATGGGGCAAAGCCACCTCTAATTCTTCATCCTCCGACCCTGTATCGTCGGAGGATTCAGAATCCGTATCTATTGCTCGGTCGTGTCTTCGGGTTTGCGCTTTTAACTTATCCAAACATGGGTACCCTGGGAATTGACCGATACATTTTCCTTTTTCTATTACTGTCTCTTGACCTAATAATTTTTTCCATTCTTTAATTTCACCTTTAAGATCTTTAACTTCTGCTTCCGACTTTTCAAGTTCAAGTCTTTTCTGTCGCAGTTGTGCACAAACAGCTTGCAATTGGTCCTTTGTACTGGTCAGTTCTCGCTCATATTGGGAACGCATTATAATTTCATTCCGCTTTCGGATCTGTCCCATAACGGCTAGGGACCATCTAATTCGCTCTTTATTTTTCATACGGGTCGTTTTCCCCTTTTAATCTCGTCCAAGGACCATTGTCCTTTGAAGGTTCCGTACTTTTGTTCGATCTTAATGCAGGTTTTAGATAAGTTGAATTGTTGCTCTATGTATTCTTTCAACTGTTCGAGGATTTCATCTATCGAAACCTCAGGTGGTGCCCGCCCGCCTTTAACAGTTGTAGGCAATTCTTTGCTCTTATCTCTTGCTGCCATAATACTGATTTCTTTACTGGGGTCTCGAGTCGTAGGCTTTCCAGCCGATCAGTAGGTCGGTGATTAATTAACTAACACACTGCTGAAGTTAGACGTCTATGGGACCTTGAGCCGACCACCAACCGGAGAGTTCGCAAACCGGAGGCTTTCAGAATCGCGTAGGAGAGGCGAATTTAGACTTTTGACCGAGGACTTTTATAAAGAGGAGTCCTTACTTCAGTCTGTAGGTTCAATGTTCAAAATTCAGTTTCTTCCCTCAGCGATCCTGTTCGTGACGCCAAAATTGTTAGATCTCTTAATTTCCAATGAAATACGAACTCCGGTTATAGTTTTAATGTAACTTTATTCTGGCAGCAGCAACAAGCTTCTGGCTTTAAGCCAGGCCTTTGTCTTTCTGAGACCACATGGCCAAAATGGCTGTACTTATACCTGGTTCAATTTACAGAAAAGAACTCTCCTTCTTTGACCTTATTGGCTCAATTGATAGTCTGTTAACCTTTAATTGGCTCGCTACCCAAGGTCCTAAAATGTCAAGTTGATTGATGACTTAATGCAATGTGGTCTGTGTTTTCTCAAAACTGCAGCCAGGCTGCAGAGCTTGAATTCTCTATCACTAACTGAAAAAAGGGGACTGGGTGGTCATATTTTCAGAGGGAATATGTGAGGATTACAAGTATCCTTGCTAACTGGTTATATATTTTTCAGAGGATATACATTTTTAAAAATTGTAGTCAGCTAATGTTTACATTCAGGTGATGAAGGTTGAACAGGTTCCCACTGGTTCTGTAGTTTAGTTCAACTCCAGCGGGGAGCTTGTTGAGTGTGAGGTGGAGCATTGCAGCGAGGAAGATCTAGAAGAGGGTTGGCGCGATGACGCAGCCCTGCTTGACCCTGGTCCGGACATGGATTGGGTCTGTGGTGGATCACGGTTTGCATGTCGTTGTGGAGCAGGCGGAGGATGGTGACAAACTTTTCGGGGCAGGCTAAACGGAGGAGGATGCTGTGACAGAGACTAATTTCCTACTGTTCAGTCACCTAAGGACTCAAGTTTAGAGTGGGAAGCAAGTCTTCCTCGATTTCGAGGGACTGCCTATGATGATGATGATGATGACGTTCAGGCATTAAGACCCACCTACTAATGATGAGTAATACAGTTTACCAGCAGCAGTCAGCGCCCTTTCAACGGGCTGACTCTTATATTGGGGTTATCAACTGAGTGAGGCAGTCACACGGTGTCCGGTAGACAGACTGTGCCTGGGGATGGCCAAGGCGGTGCTGCTCGCTGTTCTCATGGCTCTACTCGCTGTGCTCGCCTACCGGCTCTTAGATTTGTGGTGAGTTCTGCAAACGTTCCCAGGAGTTGGGCGAAAGTGAAAGCGAGTGGCCGCGAGGACGGGGATTGCGTTTGTTTTCGCTCCTGGGGGATTGCGAGGTCCGGGCGGAGGGCTGGGTGTCCGGAGAGAGCCCGGGATTGGCTCACTCAACGGCGGCTAGAGTTTGTAGGTTTTGTTTAATTAAAAGAGACACTTTTAGCGCATGACACAAGGCGGCCAGCTTTTTGTCCAGACTGGGGTTGCAGCCTGGGAGCTCCCCGGGAGGTTTCGCTACGCTCTGAAACTGCTGGAGTGGGAGGCGAGCCCTACCTCTCCCAATCCGCACCGTCTCTCTGACCTGACACAGCTCGCCTCTCATCATAACCGTGATTGGCAAATGCAAATCCTCCTTTCCTGCCAGTACATGGCTGCCGGCCATACTCGGGCTAAGTTTAGGAGGTGGTGACGGGAAAAGGTGGCCTTAACTGGAGTTTGAACCGGATGGGGTGTGGAAGAGTGTCCGTGAAGACCGGCAAATAAGTGGGGCTTAACTTTCTGGAGGACTGCAGAGTCCTGACCGAGGACTCCGTCCCTCAGGATGCTGTGCTGGGAAGGTTAGCAGGTGGTGTTTAGCAGACAGGGAAGGAGTGGTGGTTTGACTAACTTGGGCACTCGGAGGAGAAGGTGGCAGATGAAGGAAGAGCAGGAGCATTGGCTAGTGGTTCTTTGGGCAGGCTGAGAGATGATAGGCAACGGGGCAATGTGGATGGAGGAGGGGAAGGTGGGAATTGGGCAAATGGCAGGATGGGCCATGAGGAGCTGGAGTGAGTAGGTGTCTGTGGTGCTAATGGTTGGCACAAGAGTCAATGAGGAAACATAGAAACATAGGAAACAGGTGCAGGAGTAGGCTATTCGGCCCTTTGAGCCTGCACCGTCATTCAAAAAGATAATGGCTGATCATTCACCTCAGTATCCCTTTCCTGCTTTCTCTCCATACCCCTTGATCCCTTTAGCCGTAAGGGCCATATCTAACTTCCTCTTGAATATATCTAATGAACAGGTGTCAACAATGCTCTGCGTTAGGGAATTCCACAGGTTAACACCCCTCTGAGTGAAGAAGTTTCTCCTCGTCTTAGTCCTAAATGGCATACCCCTTATCCTTAGACTATGTCCCCCGGTTCGGGACTTCCCCAACATCGGGAATATTCCTCCTGCATCTAACCTGTTCAGCCCTGTCAGAATTTTATATGTTTCTATGAGATCCCCTCTCATCCTTCTAAACTCCAGTGAATAAAGGCCCAGTTGATCCAGTCTCTCCTCATATGACAGCCCAGCCATCCCTGGAATCAGTCTGGTGAACCTTTGCTGCACTCCCTCAATAGCCAGAACGTCCTTCCTCAGATTAGGAGACCAAAACTGAACACAATATTCCAGGTGAGGCCTCACTAAGGCCCTGTACAACTGCAGTAAGACCTCTCTGCTCCTATACTCAAATCCTCTTGCTATGAAGGTCAACATACCTTTTGCCGCCTTCACCGCCTGCTGTACCTGCATGCCAACTTTCAACGACTGATGAATAATGACACCCAGGTCTCGTTGCACCTCCCCTTTTCCTAATCTGCCGCCATTCAGATAATATTCTGCCCTCGTGATTTTGCCATCCAAGTGGATAACCTCACATTTATCCACATTATACTGCATCTGCCACGCATTTTCCCACTCATCTAACCTGTCCAAGTCACCCTGCAGCCTTTTAGCGTCCTCCTCACAGCTCACACTGCCACCCAGCTTAGTGTCATCTGCAAACTTGGATATATTACACTCAATTCCCTTATCCAAATCATTAATGTATATTGTAAAGAGCTGGGGTCCCAGCACTGAGCCCTGCGGCACCCCACTAGTCACTGCCTGCCATTCTGAAAAGGACCCGTTTATCCCTACTCTCTGCTTCCTGTCTGCCAACCAGTTCTCTATCCACGTCAGTATATTACCCCCAATACCATGTGCTTTAATTTTGCACACCAATCTCTTGTGTGGGACCTTGTCAAAAGCCTTTTGAAAGTCCAAAGGGGGGTTGTGTGGGGGGGATGGGTGGGGGAGCATGGGGTGTGGGTGGTGGGGGGGGATGGGTGGGGGAGCATGGGTGTGGGTGGTGGGGGGGGATGGGTGGGGGAGCATGGGTGGGGTGGTGGGGGGGGATGGGAGTGGGATGGGGATGGGAGGGGGTGTGGGTGGTGGGTGTGGGATGGGGATGGGAGGGGGTGTGGGTGTGTGGGGGGGGAATGGGAGGGTGTGGGGGGGGAATGGGAGGGTGTGGGGGGGGAATGGGAGGGTGTGTGGGGGGGATGGGAGGGTGGGTGTGGGGGGGATGTGAGTGGGTGTGGGGGGGGGATGTGAGTGGGTGTGGGGGGGGGGATGTGAGTGGGTGTGGGGGGGGGGATGTGAGTGGGTGTGGGGGGGGGGGTGGGAGTGGGTGTGGGGGGGAGTGGGTGTGGGGGGGGGTGGGAGTGGGTGTGGGTGTGGGGGGGGGTGGGAGTGGGTGTGGGGGGGGGGTGGGAGTGGGTGTGGGGGGGGGGTGGGAGTGGGTGTGGGGGGGGTGGGAGTGGGTGTGGGGGGGGATGGGAGTGGGTGTGGGGGGGGATGTGAGTGGGTGTGGGGATGGGAAGTGGTGTGTGGGGGGGATGGGAGGGGGGGATGGGAAGGGGGATGGGTGTCGGAGGGGGGGATGGGGGGGTGTGTGTGGGGGGGGGGATGGGAGGGGGTGTGTGGGGGGGGGGATGGGAGGGGGTGTGTGGGGGGGGGGATGGGAGGGGGTGTGGGGGGGATGGGTGTGGGGGGGGATGGGAGGGGGTTTGGGGGGGGTGGGAAGGGGTGTGGTGTGGGAAGGGGGATGGGGGATGGGAGGGGATGGGGAGGTGTGGGGGGTTGGTTGGGAGGGTGCGGTGGAGGGGTTGGGGGAGGGTGGGAGAGTGGGGGGGGAGCGGAGGGGTTGGGGGTGGAGGGTGTGGGAGAGGGTGGGGAGAGGGGGTGTGGGAGTTGGGGGGAGGGGGTGTGGGAGGGGAGTGGTTGGGAGAGGGGTTGGGAGGGGGTTGTCGGAGGGGAGGGGTTGGGAGAGGGGGTGTGGGAAGTGTTGGGAGGGGGGAGGGGTTGGGGGTTGTGGGAGGGGATGGGTGGGAGGGGTTGTGGGAGGGGGTGGGAGGGGAGGGGATGGGAGGGAGTGTGGGGAGTGTTGGCATTGGTGAACGGGTATTGCCTCATGAGTCACCACAGTTCTCAGCCAGTGTTTCGTTTGATGGAGTGATTAGCGATAGTGTGGGTACTTCTAGTTTTCGGTTGACTAGTGATGTCATCCTGTGCATGAGCCAGGCCACTTGATGATGTCATTGTCAGCGGATGCTGAAAATCTACAGTTCTGCTCGTGATGACACTTGCAATGACGTCGACCTCACCTGTTCTCGTTGAATGGAATGTGCCACACTGCACCAACCTTGCAGCTTAAATTCTGTAAAATAGTCAATGCTGTGGATTTGTGAAATTCAGCCTCCGAGAAACCGCTACAGAACCCCACATGATCTTGCATCACCTGTTCATGAGATCACATTTTTGACGGGGTCCACAAGTCAACTTGGCATTGGTGAACAGGTATTGCCTGATGGCACCGTTGCTGATTCCTACTATCAATCTGCTGATTCAAAAATAAAATTCTGCAGATGCTGGAAATCTGATATAAATTGCTGGAAACACTCAGCAAATCAGGCGGCATTTACAGAAAGAGAAACAGTTAATGTTTCACGTTCTGATGAAAGGCCATCGACCTGAAACGGTAACACTTTTCTCTGTCCACAGATGCTGCCTGGCTTGCTGAGCATTTCAAGCATTTTATGTTCTAGAAACATAGAAATTCACAGCGCAGAAGGAGGCCATTTCGGCCCATCGTGTCTATGCCGGCTGATAAAGAGCCACACGGCCCTTTGTCAGCAGCCTGAAGGTTACATAGAAACCCATGAACAATAACGAAAAGGTAAAGAGCATCCAGCCCAACACAACTGCGACACCCCTTATGCTGAAAATTTTACACTCCACCCCAACTGGAGCCATGTGATCTCCTGGGAGAGGCAAAAACCAGATTAAAAACCCAGACCAATTGGGTAAAATAAATCTGGGAAAATTCCTCTCTGACTCACCCAGGCGATCAAAACTAGTCCAGGAGATCACCCTGGCTGTATTCGATTCCCTGCAGTACATATCATTGTATCTGCGCCAGCCAACAAGAGGTTATCCAGTCTAATCCCACTTATCAGCTCTAGTTTCATAACCCTGCAGGTTACGGCACTTTAAGTGCCCATCCAAGCACCTTTTAAATGTGGTGAGGGTTTCTGCATCCACCATCCTTCCAGGCAGTGAGTTCCAGACTCCCACAACCCTCTGCGTGAAGAAATTTCCCCTCACATCCCCTCTGAACCTTCCACCAACTATCTTAAAATTATGCCCCCTCGTAATAGACCCCTCCACCAAGGGAAATAGGCCCTTGCTAGCCACTATATTCAGGCCCCTCAAAATTTTGTACACCTCAATGAGGTCTCCTCTCAACTTCCTCTGTTCCAATGAGAACAAACCCAGCCTATCCAATCTGTCCTCATAGCTAAGATTCTCCATTCCAGGCAGCATCTTAGTAAATCTTCTCTGCACCCTCTCTAGTGCAACCATGTCCTTCCGATAATACTGCGACTAGAACTGCACACAGTACTCCAGCTGTGGCCTAACCAGAGTATTATACAATTTAAGCATAACCTCCCTGCTCTTGTATTCTGTGCCTCGGCCAATGAAGGCAAGCATTCTGTGTGCCTTCTTAATCACCTTATCCACCTAGCCTGCTACTTTCAGGGATCTGTGGACAAGCACTCCAAGGTCCCTTTGTTCATCTACACTATTAAGATGGCCTAACACTTAATGTGTATACCCTTTCATTATTAGCCCTCCCAAAGTGCATTATGTTATGTTCAGAATAAATCCACAAGACTGTACTGTAAGTTCAAACTGTTGTGACCTTGTTCTGTTTATTCAGACTCCAGAGTGAGGAAGCAGCATGGTGGACCACCTTTTATACCTGCGTGCACAGGTGACCCTTAGGTCTCCCATAGATGTGTCCCCTAGTGGCAAGTCTTACATATTGGTGTGGTTTACATACATACCTAACATTACTCCCCCCCCCCCCCCCCCCCCCCCCAAAAGTCTTATGTACAAGTTACTTGCAAGTTGAGGCAATCTGGCACCCTACGTCCCTGGGTCGATTGCCTAGGTCTGGCCTCTGCGGTCGTGTGGGCCCTGCCCTGTACAGTTCTGCCTGCTGAAAACATTATTTTATGCATAGTACTTGCCTCTGAGCTTGGATTCTGTGAAGATATCTGTTTTGTGTTATCGCTCGTGGATATGAAGGCTTGAGCTATCGTGATGTCCTTGCTCCGATCTAGGGATTTGGCAGACAACAGTTTGCGAAGAATGACCTTGTGGCGATTCCAAGCACAAAAAAGTCCCCCAACATTTCCCCCAAAGTTCCTGAAAATTCGCACTGTCCCGCAAGGCGTTTTAGGTCGACGACAAAACTCGCCACGTTCTGGCCCTCGGAGCGATGGTGCGTGTAACAGCGATATCTGGCCATTAAGATGCTTTCCTTCAGCTTGAGGTGTTCCCACACCAGCTCTGTGTAAGTCTTGTCCGTTGGTTTGACCGGTGCCAGCAGATTTTTGACAAGGCCATATATCGAAGACCCACATTCGGTGAGGAGAATCGCCCTGCGCTTGATCGCCGTCTCAGCCTTGTCCAGTTCGTTAACCACGAAGTGCTGGTCGAGACCTCGACAAAGGCTTCGCAATCATCACCCTCAACAAATCTCTCAAGAATACTAATGGCAGCCATTACCGCGTGAAAGTTTGTGATCCGTTACTCGTTGCCAATTTGTTATGTTCAGAATAAATCCACAAGACTGTATTGTAAGCTCAAACTGTTGTGACCTTGGTCTCTTTATTCAGACTCTAGAGTGGGGAAGCAGCATGGTGAATCACCTTTTATACCTGCTTGCCCCAGGATGCACAGTTGACCCTTAGGTCTCCCACAGGTGTGCCCCCTAGTGGAAAGTCTTGCATATTGGCGAAGTTTACATGCATACATAACACATTACCTTACATTTCTCTGAATTAAATTCAATTTGCCACTGCTCTGACCAATAGATTGATATCCTCCTGCAGTCCATGACTTTCCTCTTCATTATCAATCACACAGCCAATTTTAATATCATCTGCAAATTTCTTAATCATACTCCCTATATTCAAATCTAAATCATTGATATACACCACAAAAAGCAAGGGACCCAGTACTGAGCCATGTGGAACCCCACTGGAAACATCCTTCCAATCATAAAAACATCCATCAACCAGTACCCTTTCCTTCCTACCTCTAAGCCAATTTTGGATCCAACTTGCCACTTTGCCCTGGATCCCATGGGCTTTAACCTTCATGACCAGTCATGACCAGACCTTATCAAAAGCTTTGCTAAAATCCATATACACTACATCATGCGTTCTGCCCTCATCGACCCTCCTGGTTACCTCCTCAAAAAATTCAATCAGGTTAGTCAAACACGATCTTCTCTTAACAAATCCGTGCACACTGTCTCTAATTAATCCTTGCCTTTCCAAATGTAGATTTATCCTGTCTTTCAGGATTTTATTCCAATACTTTTCCCATCACTGAGGTTAGGCTGACAGGCCTGTAATTACTCGGCCAATACCTTTCTCATTTCTTAAACAAGGGTACTACATTAGCAGTCCTCCAGTCCTCCAGCACCATGCCCAAATCAAAAGAGGACTGGAAAATGATGGTCAAGGCCTCTGCTATTTCCTCTTTTACTTCGCTCAATAGCCTGGGATGCATTTCATCTGGGCCTGGGGTCTTATCTACTTTCAAAGCTGCTAAACCCCTAAACCCCTCTCTCTATGTTTTTCATCCAGAATTTCACACTTCGCCTCGAAAGCAGTATCTGCATTGCCCCTTTCCTTTTATGAAAACAGATGCAAAGTATTTATTAAGAACCATGTCAACATCTTCTGTCTCCACACAGAGATTACCCTCATGGTCTCTAATAGGCCCTACCCTTTCTTGTGTTATCCTCTTGATATATGTATAAAACATTTTAGGGGTTTCCTTAATTTTACTAGTCAAGAACTTTTCTTGCTCTCTCTTAGCATTCCTAATATCCTTTTTAATTTTACCTATTAACTTTCTATATTCCTCCAAAGATTTGATAGTATTTAGCTGTCGGTATATAACATAAGCTTCTCTTTTTTTTCTTTATCCTCCCCTTTGTCCATAGACATCCAGGGGGCTCTAGAATTGTTGTCCCCACCCTTTTTCTTTAAGGGCATATGTTTGGCCTGAGCCTTCCGGATCTTCTCCTTGGATGCCTCCCACTGTTCCGACACTAATTTACCTACAAGTAGCTGTTTCCAATCCACTGTGGCCAAATCACACCTCAACTTAGCAAAGTTAGCTTTTCCCCAATTTGGGATTTTTATTCCAGGTTACCCTTGTCCTTATCCATAGCTAACTTGAATCTGACTGAATTATGGTCACTGGCACCCAAGTGCTCTCCCACTAATACCCCTTCAATCTGCCCAGGTTCATTCCCCAAAACTAAATCCAAAACTGCCCCTTCTCATGTTGGGCTTGTAACATACTGACTAAAAAAAAGTTCTCTTGAATGCATTTTAAGAATTCTGCCCCCTCTATACCCTTCACACTATATTTGTTCCAGTCAATATTTGGATAGTTAAAATCCCCTACTATTACTGCCCTATGGTTTTTGGACTTCACAGCAATTTGCCTACATATTTGCTCCTCTTATCTCCCTCCCACTGTTTGGGGGTCTATAATACATGTCCAGCAGTGTGATCGCCCCTTTTTTATTTTTCAATTCGACCCATATGGCCTCATTTGATGATCCTCTAAAATATCATCCCTCCTCAGTGCTATAGTAGTTTCTTTAATCAAAACCACGACCCCCCCCTCCCCTTTTTACCCCCCTCTCTGTGTTGTCTAAAAATCCTGTAACCAGGAATATTGATCTGCCAACCTGCCCCTCTTTCATGTCTCTGTAATGGCTATAATGTCAACTCCCAAGTGTCTACCTGTGCTCTTAGCTCATCTGCCTTATTCGCTATACTACTTACATTAAAGTATATATCATTTAGCACAGGAAGACCTCCTTGCTTACTACTTACTAACCCTTGTTTCCTCTGTCTTACAGATTCGCTTTCTAAATTCTTGCTATCCAATTTCTGCTTTACTTCCTTCCCTATTGAATTTGTTCTCAGGTTCCCATCCCCCTGCCAAGCTAGTTTAAACTCTCCCCAACAGCACTAGCAAAACTCCCCGCGAGGATATTGGTCTCGGCGCTGTTGAGATGCAACCTGTCTGGTTTGTACAGGTCCTATCTCTCCCAGAAGCAGTCCCAATGCCTCAAGAATTTAAAGCCCTCCCTCCTGCACCAACTCTCCAGCCATGCATTCATCCTCTCTATCCTTCTATTCTTGTACTCATTAGCATGTGGCACCAGTAGTAACCCGGAGATTACTATCTTTGAGGTCCTACCCTTTAATTTTCTTTCTAGCTCCCTAAATTCTGCCTGTAGGACCTCATCCCTCTTTCTATCTATGTGATATGGACCACGACCTCTAGCTGTTTACCCTCTTCCCCCCAGAATGCCCTGCGTCTGCTCAGTGACATCCTTGACTCTGGCACCAGGGAGGCACCATACCATTCTGGAGTCACGTCTGCGGCCGCAGAAACGTCTGCCTGTTCCCCTAACTATAGAATCCCCCATCACTCTTTTATTCTTTGTCCCTCCCCCCTTGAGTTCTATAACTCAACTGATGATTGGGAGGAGGGAGGAGGTCGACCATATTAACAGATAGATGTCCCTGCCATGGCTGCATTGGAGTAGCTTTGAGCCAGCCTGTGACATTACACATTGCAGAGACCTTCAATTACTTTACAGCAGGCAGGATCTAATGACACATTCCAAACAAACTGTTTGGTCTCCTTGGAGGACAAGACACACCAATCAGAAATCTGATCCAACCCACTTGTGCAAATAAATGCAGTCAGCATATCTAGTGAAGACAGCAGTCCAGGTCTCAGGTTTTCCAATTGGGATGCATCTCCAGTGGGATACAGTCTGTCATGGACACACCGCCTCTCTTCTACCCCCCCCACCACTAATGTTCTAGTCATGGATTCATTTATAGTCTAAAGGTGGACTCCTGGGGGGCGGGGGGGGGGGATGGGGTTGCTTCTGAGTTGGCTGAAAATTCAACAGATGTTTTCAGAAAAATTCTTAAAACTTCTCTTGGGGTCTATTGCTCAGCAATGTTCAGAGCGATTGAACAGACTAGTCCTGAGAGGGAAAGAAAATGCTCTTAAACCTCCTCTGCTGACCTTTGAAAGCCAGGGTCCACCAGATGTTATTGGCATCTAGCATGCGAAGAGGGAAAATGTTGGGAGACGCAGTGAAGTACATGAAATCAGATTTGTATGGACCTCCCACATTTGGGAAGGGCAGATATTATACAATGGAGCCCTGCCTCTGGAAAAAGAAGCACGGATGCGATGGAATAATTACAATTTAAATTATGGTCCAATTTTCCCAAAATATGCCAGAGAATAGGTTTGGGGTGGTGGGGAGAATGGAAAGCCTTGGCATTGCCTTTTTCATTTTGATCTGACTACTAAATTTAAGGAGACCAGTCGAATGAAATCTGATAACCTGCAGATTTAAGCTGTAATAAACTATGATGTGACCGCTTGAATATTTTTCCCAGTAATAAAAACAAACATGCTGGAAATATGGGAAGTGTGTCAACATCTGTGAAGAGCAAAGACAGGTTAACATTTCCGGTACAGATCTTTTAAAATCAGAATTGAAAGATTAAAAAAGCCCATAATTAGTGTTGGGCATAAAAAGAAGTGGGTGATAAGGAAGAGGGAGATGAGAGAAATGGGATTTTGAATCACAGAGGAAGCTGGTGGGTTAAAAGCAAGCTGCTTATTCAAAAAATGGAAATACGGAGGACATGAAAAGTCATCTCAAAGAACAAATGAATGTCAAAATAGCTGGAACGATATAAAAATGTCTACCATTTATCTTTTCAAATGCCGGTGAACCTGATGTTTGTTTCCAAGTTAGTTTCCAGCATTTTCATTTCAGATTTCTAGTATTTGTACTTTATTTTAAAAAAAAACTTTGTTCATTAATTGATTTATAACAAAGTGACCATTATGATCTGATTATTCTTCTGCATATTGTCTTCTTTAGCAATGTGATTGCTCAATATTTTCACAACCATCTTATTTAAACTTTAGTGAATAAATAACTGTTGGTGATTAGGCTTGGAAGGGTGACCTGTGTTGGGTGACTGTGTAATGTGCTTATTTGCTCTTGGGTGCAAGTTCCACTGTGGTTCAGCCACTATATTGAAAGAGGAAATATTAAGAGGGAAACATCTTAATCCCAGTTACTTCCCTCTGACCAGAGTCTGTTCAGTACTATTGCATGGTATTTCTTTCTATCCATTATTCATATGTGTAAGAAAGGTCTCAATTTTTGGGTTTTTTGCATTACACTCCCTGATTTCATGCCTCCTGTAAGTGGACCTGTGGATCTTTCCTGCCAGATAACTGGTTAAACAATAGGAATCATAACAGAACTAGTGTTCCATATACCGTACTGAAACTTCATGTGTTGTCACGTGCATTCACTTTTTATGAACGGTGGATTGAAACCTTTCGAGAAAAGGAACAACATTAAATGAAAATTGGTTTATTTAATCTGTACCAAGTACTTTGAATTAGCTGCGATAGCTAGTAATTAACATGTCCAGCCAGCTGTCAATGACTCATGAAATGGGCACAATATGTATACGATCATAGCTGAGAAGTTAAGACAAGGTTAATATTTTGAACATTGTTGGGGAGTTGGAGATCAGTGTTGATGTGGTCGTAGAAATCAATAAATTTTACAGGTTAATCATAGTTAACTATGTCAGTCATGGCTCAGTGGGTAGCACTCTCACCTCTGAGTTAGAAGGCTGTGGGTTCAAGTCCCACTCCAGAGACTTGAGCACAAAAAATCTAGGCTGACACTCCAGTGCAGCAGCGAGGGAGTGCTGTATTGTCAGAGATGCCGTCTTTTGGATCAGACGTTAAACTGAAGCCCTATCTGCTCTTTCGGGTGGATGTAAAAGATCCCGTGACACTATTCAAAGAGCAGAAGAGTTATTCACGTTGTCCAGGCCAATATTTATCCCTCAGTCAGCGTCACGAAATAACAGATTATCTAGTAATTATCACATTGCTGTTTGTGGGAGCTTGGATGCGCAAATTGGCTGCCACATTTACGATATTACAACAGTGACTACACTTTTTTTTTTAAGTACTTCCCGTCCTGTGGTCATGAAAGGTGTTATATAAATGCAGGTCTTTTTTTAAATGGTGGTAGGTAAGCAGAGTTGGAGTGCTATCAAGGGGAAGAAGGAAATATAAATTCTGGTATAGTAAAGAAGTAGGATATTTGGAGGCTTTTGAAGATAAGGAAAGATAACTCGGCAGGGGAGAAATGTACAGAGTTGAAAGAGCGGAGGGTGTATGCCAGACTGGAACTTGGTTAGAAAAGGCTCCAGAGGTAGGGTAAAGCAAAGTTGTTGAAGGGTTTTGAAAATTAAGCCAAGCATTTTAAAGTTGATGTGCTGGAATTTGGCGACAACAGATGTGATTGTGTATAGTTTACGGGGAAGGATATGTGCTGTAGAATTTTGGTAGACTGATGAAGTCTTATTAGTCCACATGAGCTAGAGGGGAGGTAGGGGTGGTTGTATTTGGGAACTGGCTGATGTAAAACGTCTAACGTAAAATGCATCTATGAAAATTAAAAACACCATAAAAGTAAAAGTGTCTGGGGAAAAATACCTTGGGTAAGAAAAGGCATTTGTTTATAAACATTAAAGTATGCTGGTAAACATTGTTTCTGTGTGAAATTAAATGTGGTTCAAGTTCAGCACCTAAAATCCGGAACCCTCAGAACCGAGGCTGTTCTGGATTCCGGTCTTTTCTGGACTTTCGATTTGTTTTCTGACGTCACGTATTTCGGAATGTCAGAAAGGGGAGTGGGGGGTGTAGTGTCCCTGCACTTTACTACAAACTCACACGAGGCATATATATATCAGACACGGTCACTCTGTGACCTTCACCTTTATTCCCAGGACCAAGGAGTGCTGACCCTGGGTGGGACCTCCCCTTTTATACCTGGAAACCCAGGTGAGGAGTGTCTCCCGCAAGTTCACCCCTTGTGGTCAGGGTGTGCATTTCTAGGGTACAGGTACAGTGTACATAAATTACAGTTACATGACATCACCTCCCCCCTCAAGTCTTTTTGTTTCAGAGGTTAAGTCTGTCAGGTGGTCGACGCTCTCTCGTGGAGCGCCGCAGTTGTGGCTCTGGTGGCTGAGCCTCGGCATGCGTCTCTGTCACTTGAGGTGATTCCGGCCTGTCTGGGCTAGCCACAGGGACTGTGCATGCTGAGGGCTGTCTTTGTTGCCCGTCCGTTGGCAGTGGTGTGGGTGCCATCTCATGCTCTTCTTCAGGTTCCTCCGTGTCTATGCTGAACCTTTTCTTTACTTGGTCCAAGTGTTTGCGGCATATCTGCCCATTGTTTAGTCGGACCACCATGACTCTATTTCCTTCTTTGCCAATTACGGTGCCCTCAAGCCACTTGGGTCCCAAAGCATGGTTAAGAACAAATACCGGGCCATCTACTTCTATACACCTCCCACTTGAGTTTCGATCATGGAGCTCGGTTTGCAACTGGCGCTTGCCCTCAACAATGTCTGCCAGGGCTGGGTGAATGAGGGACAGCCGCGTCTTGAGCGTGCGTTTCATGAGGAGTTCCGCTGGCGGGACTCCCGTGAGCGAGTGCGGGCGGGATCTGTAGGCCAGCAGGAGGCACGATAGGCGGTATTGAAGGGAGGGTCCTTGGATGCGTAGCATGCCCTGTTTTACGACTTGGACCACCCGTTCCGCCTGGCCATTGGAAGCCGGCTTGAACGGCGCTATCCGGACGTGCTTCGTACCATTGCCCGACATAAACTCCTGGAATTCATGGCTGGTGAAACACGGGCCATTGTCGCTGACCAGGATGTCCGGCAAGCCATGGGTCGCGAAAACCGTATGCAGACTCTCCATGGATGTCGTGCACGAGTTCAATATGATGCACTCAATCCACTTCGAGTATGCATTGACAATGATCAGGAACATTTTCCCCATGAACGGCCCCGCATAGTCTACGTGACCATAGTCTGGTGGGCCAGGGCCACGGGCTAAGTGGGGCCTCCCTGGGGGCATTGCCTAGCTGGGCACACGACGTGCACCTGTGAACCCAGTGTTCCAGGTCTGAGTCAATCCCCGGCCACCATACATGTGACCGGGCAATGGCCTTCATTAACACGATGCCAGGGTGCTCACTGTGGAGTTCCCTAATGAGCGCTTCCCTTCCTTTCTGGGGCATGACTTCCCGGCTGCCCCATAGCAGCCAGTCGGCTTGGATGGCGAGTTCATCCATCCGTCTCTGAAACGGCCTGACTTCCTCGGGGCATGCCCTGTGTGCGGGCGCCCAGTCCCCAGTCAGGACACATTTCTTTATCATGGATAGGAGGGGGTCTCTGTTGGTCCAGAGTTTGATCTGGTGGGCTGTGATGGGGGAGCCCGCAGTGTCAAAAGCCTCAACGGCCATGACTATCTCAACGCTCTGCTCCGACGCCCCCTCGGTAGTGGCCAGTGGGAGCCTGCTGAGCGCGTCAGTGCAATTTTCAGTGCCTGGCCGGTGCCGTATGGTTTAGTCATATGCAGCCAGCATGAGGGCCCAGCGCTGTATGCGAGCTGACTCATTGGTGTTGAGAGCCTTGCTGGATGTTAATGGCTTGTGGTCCGTCTCTAGCTCGAACTGTCTACCAAAAAGGTACTGGTGCATCATTTTCACACCGTAAACACACGCGAGTGCTTCCTTCTCGACCATTCCATATCCACGCTCTGCCTGGGAGAGCGACCTGGAGGCGTAAGCCACCGGTTGGAGTCGGCCATCATCATTACCCTGCTGTAACACACACCCAACCCCGTAGGATGATGCATCGCATGTTAAAACCAATTTTTTACTGGGCTCATACAAAGTCAACAGTTTGTTGGAACACAGCAGGTTCCTCGCCTTATTGAAAGCCCGTTCTTGACAGTCCCCCCAAAACCATTCACAACCTTTACGGAGGAGCATGTGTAACGGCTCCAACAATGTGCTTAAGTTCGGCAGAAAGTTCCCAAAATAGTTCAAAAGTCCCAGGAATGATCGCAACTCCGATGTGTTGCCGGGCCTGGGCGCCCGGCGGATCACCTCCGTTTTTGACTCAGTGGGCCGGATCCCGTCTGTGGCAACCCTCCTGCCCAGGAACTCGACCTCTGGGGCCAAAAACACACACTTGGCCTTTTTCAGCCGCAAGCGTACCCGGTCCAATCGGCGTAGCACCTCCTCCAGGTTGTGGAGGTGTTCTTCGGTGTCTCAACCCGTTATGAGAATGTTGTCTTGGAATACGATCGTTCCAAGAATGGATTTGAGCGAGCTTTCCATGTTTCTCTGAAAGATGGCTGCTGCCAAACGAATGCCAAATGGACACCAGTTGTAGACAAATAATCCCTTGTGCGTCGTGATGGTGGTCAGAAGTTTGGATTCTTCAGCCAGTTCCTGAGTCAGGTAGGCTGAAGTGAGGTCCAACTTCGTGAACAGCTTGCCACCTGCCAGCGTGGCAAAAAGGTCCTCCGCTCTCGGAAGCGGGTATTGGTCTTGCAGCGATACTCTGTTGATGGTGGCTTTGTAGTCGCCACAAATCCTAACCGAGCCATCTACTTTGAGGACGGGAACGATGGGACTTGCCCAGTCGCTGAATTCAGCGGCCAAAATTATGCCCTCTCTGAGCAGCCTGTCTAGTTCACATTCAATTTTTTCACACATCACATACGGGACCGCTCTGGCTTTGTGGTGCACTGGTCTGGCGTCCGGAGTGATGCTTATCAGTACTTTGCCCTTGAACGTTCCGACACCAGGTTGAAACAGTGACCCAAATTTTTGCAGGACCTGTGAGCATGAACTTCGCTCCACAGATGAAATGGCGTGCACATCCCCCCATTTCCAATTCATCTCAGTTAGCCAACCCCTCCCCAAAAGCGCGGGGCCATTTCCCGGAACGATCCAGAGTGGCAGCCGGTTCTGTGATCCATTATGTGTTACCACCAAGTTCGCACTGCCCAGCACTGGGATGATTTCTTTGCTGTACGTCCGTAGCAGTATCTCAATGCGTTCCAGTTTGGGCCTGCTAGCTCTGTGTGGCCATAGTCTCACAAATTGTTGGGCACTCATGAGTGACTGGCTAGCTCCCGTATCCAGCTCCATGTGCACCGGGATACCATTCAATTAGACTTTCATAATCATGGGTGGCATTTTAGTGTATGAGCTGTCATCAGCCACATGAACCCGCTGAACTTCAGCATCTATGGCTTTACCCCGGGCCCCATCTTGCATTGCAGACCCCTTGTCTGGTTCCTCTGTCTCGCAGATTAGCCTCGCTACTGCCTTTTTGCACATCCTGGCCAAGTGTCCACTGACATTAAAAATCCTACAGGTATATTGCTGGAACCTGCAGCTTCTCGCAGTGTGTCTACCCCCGCACCTCCATCATGAGCTGAGATTGAGATTGCTGTTAACAAAAGGACTATTACCAGGCATTCTTCTCTGATTGCCCATTTGGCTGTTTCTAAGCACTTTGATGGTGGGTGTTAATGGTTGTTAGCGTTAATGTTTTCTCAGAAGAATCACTCAACACTCAGTCGGTTCCAATGCTGATGCGGCCTTTATTACGCTTAGCGGGGAGGAAATCACAAGACTGAGTCCAGGCTTCTCTCCACAGAACAAAGGGTTACATTCACTTTTATATGTTTCACAACAGTTACAAACAGTTTACTACAGTTACACAGCCCATCACGGCTGGACACAAGCCAATCACAACGATTATAGATTACATATAGGTTCTTTTAACCCAATAGAATTCCCCTTATGTCTCAGGAACCATGTGTTCGTCTCTTGTCAGCTTGGGCTGATTGATATAGGTTCTCTCACTAGTTCTTTCTTGGTTTATAACCTTGTTTACAGGAGATGGGTTCTCTTATCTCTTTCTTCCTGGGGAATTAATTGGTTTATGGCCTTGAATACGGGAGATGGGTTCTCTCCTCATTATTCTTATCCTGCATCCAAGGCATTCCTATAGTGGGCCTCACAGGGTTATTGCTCAGTCATTGAAATTCAACAGTTCACAGCTTGACTACCTGATATCCCATCATGCCTGGGCAGCCATTTTATGTGTGGCCACTTTAAACTTATATGCGTTTAGATATATCTAGCAGGTGCCTAATGCCTAGTATTCTGGTATATTCTAAAGGTGCCTACCTCCTACAACAACTCCCCCTTTCGGTAAAGGGACTAGTCCTAGTCCCCTTTTAACCGACCATTCGACTTTTATTAGATTTTATGCACGGCCCTGTACTCCCTGCCCCAACGTGCTGGCCAGTCACGCGGTTTCAGGAGTCCCGGTTGCTTAAATCGAATTGACAAAGGCCAAATCCTCCTGCCCCATTATAAAACAGGCTTGTTTAGTATCCGGGGAACGGTGATTTGTCCGTCTTCGTTGTGCGTGGTGTCTGCATGCCTGGCAGGCCATTACGCCCCATGTTATTGCTAAGATCAATTGTATCCCGACCAGTATATGTGAAATTATTCGAATCCATGGGTGGATGTTCACATTTATTCCCCAGTCCCAGACCTTTCTCCACCAACTCTGACTTTGTAAGTCTACCTTGGTATCTTCTTCCAGTACTTTGATTTTAGTTTGTAGTTGGTGGTAGAGCTTTACGGATTGACCCACTCTGAGCCTCAACTCTCGTAATACTTCGGTTAGATGTGGGATAAGGACCTGATCTGGTTCGTCATAATCCTGTAAATGATCATGGAGCTGATCGGTTAACTCAATAACTTCGGACTTGTCGAAATCTCGACCTCCGAAAAGAATGACTCCGACACTTACAGCTCCGGTAGAAGTTTCCTTTTTAATTTACTTGCTCGCAAGGGGTAGGTCACACTCAGTCAAGGGCTAAGTGAACACCTCCGAAATGGTTCAGTTTAACAAGATATTTATACAGTAAAACCAAAGTTCTGGCCTCTCCCTGTGTATTGCTCTGTCTCACAGTCAGTGAATACAGATAAAGAGTTAATTACTATATCCTGGTCCTGACATGGTTTACAGATATTTCCTTTTGTCAGGGTAATCAGGAAGCCAAACGGCCATTACTCCATGAGTCATAGGTAATGGGCTATCACCTGTCTTGTATTGTGTCAGGATTGTTCCAATTTCCTGGTCAGTTTATCTGTTTGCATCAAATGGATGAGGTCTCGGAAAGAGATAATGGCTAGAAGATAAGGGTGGGGTGACATGGAACTCCTGTAGTGTAGACAATAGGAGAGCACCATGGGGGGTTACTTGTCTCAGCATGACTTGTCTCCTAGCTGTCTGATGGCCATCAGCCATCTAACAGCAGGTTTAGCTGTTTATGCAAGCTGACTGCTAAAATGCAGAAAGTTCTGGAAGGGCCAGGACTCCATTTTAATCAAAAGGCACACAAATACCGTATGGTATCAGCTTAGATAAAAATACTTTCCACATTCCCCCATTTTGTCCTTCACAAGGACAACTCAATCCATTCTGATCTTGTACAGTCTCTCCATTTCCATTTCCACACAAGAGCCTTCAGCAGTTGTTGCTACCATAACTCTAGCCGTGGTCTCGGTAGGTAACATAGTTTCTCCCACCCTGGCACAGCAACACTTAACGATGACAAATAATAGATACAGGGCGAAGACTATCAGCAGGAATATGATCAAACCCTGTACCACAGATTTCCCCAGGGCTCCCAACCATCCTGATGTTTTCAGCTAGCCTGCCGATATCTTCTGATTTATCTGGGATATACGTACAGCATTCTCCACCTATTAATGCGCATGTTCCTCCCTCCTTGGCTAGGAGATAATCTAAGGCCATACGATTTTGGAGAGCCACTGTTCGAATAGCTACCATTTCGTCATTTATCCCTTCAAAGGCTTGGGAAGTTGCGTTGGCTACTGATTCTACTAAGTTAGCCAGTTCCCGTAACTGCCATTCGGTCGATGCTATTCCATAGGGTGGCACCATTACCTTGAATATTCCGTTTAGCCATGTCAAATCCCGTTTAAATTTGTGACTTCCATAGGCCTCCCTTAGAGTCCTTACTGATCTGATAAGGGGTACCACATATCCTAAGTAACAGGACCCTGTCCAGTTGGCTGGTAATCATGGGTAGGCTTTATGGCCACAAATAAAGTAGGTGCAATTATAGGGCGTCAGCTCCTGGTCATTTCGCACTATCCCTACTCGAGTGGTCTCACCTTCCCACCCTTCACCTGGGGCTTTGTTATGGACCGTTGTCCAGCCAACGGTTGCTATCTTTCTCTCGGTGGGATTAGTTGTGGCTTGCCATTTAGTCATTTGGGAACACTTGCTGCATCCCATTTCTGGTCCTTTAGTTTCATTACTCACTAGGCATAGTATACCTTCAGGATTTCCTATTCTGGGAGTAATGCTTAGGAAGGGAGGCTGATGGTTATTATCATAATTGGGCTGGTACCATCCCTGGAAGGCTGTAAGTTTATACCCTGCCGACCTCCATTCTGTTTGCTCCTTCGTTTCTGGCCCCTTAGTTAGTTTTGTCCTGTTTTGCACTGTCAACCATTCTACCATTTCTGATTCGTTAAAGGGGACAGATCTCAGGGGAATACCCCCCCTGGAGTGAACAGGTACATGGGAACATATCCAACAACTCGACAAGTTTCTTTCTTGAGCATACCTATGACTCAGTGCCATAAATACGTTTACGTTCAATTCCCTTCGGTGGCGGGTCTGTATCCCTGGTGTAATCAATAATGTGAAGTAAAACCCTGTCAAGCCCAGCACCATCAGTCCCCATAGTCCATACAGTTCCTTATTCAGTCTTCCGTTTTCTGTTCCTCTGATTCCTTCGTCCCTTCCTCCTGGTCGGGTGCCCGTTTGCAATGGGATGCGTGGATCCATGTTGGTCTTTCCTTTACCTTGATTGCAGTATTGGTCGCCAGCAAGACCTGGTATGGTCCTTCGAATCTTGGCTGTAGACTGCTTTTTCTTTTAAAAATGTTGATGTAAACGAATTCCCCTGGCTCCAGGTTATGACACTTCCCTTCCGCTGGCTTGACTTGGGCTTCCTTTACCTGTGAATGAAAGCTGGAAATACATTTGGTTAGTGCAATACAATAATTCAACATATTTTCCTCCATTTTGTGGATGTCCATCTGTTTTGCAGTAAATGGTGCTGTAAAAGGTAGTCGTTGGGGACGTCCCATAACTATCTCATGCGGTGACAGGCCTGTTGTTCTGTTGGTTGCAGATCGCATTACCATCAAAGCTAAGGGCAGCAGTTCTGTCCATTTCAGTCCAGTGTCATTGCATAGTTTTGCCAGCTTATTTTTAAGCATTCCATTATATCTTTCAACAAGTCCAGCTGATTGTGCATGATAACTGCAATGAAAACGTTGATTAATCTGCAAAGCTTTACACATTTCTCTTATAACAGTTCCCGTGAAATGTGACCCGTTATCACTAGAAAGCTTAGCAGGGATTCCGAAGCGCGGTACAATTTCTTTTAACAAACATTTAGCAACGGTAGTGGCATCGGCCTTTTTACATGGAAAGGCTTCAATCCATCTAGGGAACACATCTACAATAACTAATGCATACTTGAATCCCATACACATAGGTAATTCAATAAAATCCATTTGTAAATGTACAAAAGGCCCGACTGGATTTGGGTGGGAGGCAGATTCTACTTTTTCCGTCTTACCCGGATTCATTGTCTGACAGGTAACACAATTTTCACAGATTTGTTTTGCAATTGCCGAAATACCTGGTGCATACCAAGTTGCCAAAATATAATCTGCCAATCCCCCTTTGCCTGCATGTGTGAATGTATGAACACATCGGGCAATCCATGGAAGTAAGGATCTAGGGGCCACCACGTGGCCGTCATGGTGAACCCATATTCCTTCTGGATTTTTATAACATTGATCCTTCGTCCAGGTCACCACCTCCTCCGTACTGACCTGTGTCTGAAAGGCCAGCACGTCATTAATAGTGGGTGGCGGGTCTGAGCAATTATTTTTCCTTAGTGGGAACAATGACACCTGCATCCCCCCTTTCGACAGAGCTGCTGACTTAGCTGCATTATCAGCTCTGGCGTTCCCAAGTGCCACCTCATTCGACTGGCCTGTATGTGCTTGGCATTTGATAATGGCAAGTTTCAAAGGGCATTGAATGGCTCGCAGGAGATTTTCCACTTGTTCTGCATTTTTGATAGGGGTTCCTGAAGAAGTCAGGTACCCGCGAATCTTCCAAATTTGTCCATAGTCACGTGATACCCCAAAAGCATACCTGGAGTCAGTGTAGATATTAACTGTGTGTCCTTCAGCCAGAATACAGGCTCGAGTTAACGCAAACAATTCGGCTTGTTGGGCTGAAAAGGAGTCTGGAAGAGAGGCTGTTTCGACAACATTAAACTGAGTTACAATTGCATAAGCCGCTCTAGGTTGGCCCCTATCATTTCGTAAGGCTGATCCGTCAACATAGTACACCAAATCAGGGTTACACATTGGTACATCTGTTAGATTGATACGTGGTTTAGTCACTAATTCGGTTACCATTTCACATGAATGGGGTTCGCCGTCATCTTCCGTGGGGAGTAGAGTGGCTAGATTTAAGGTAGTGCATCTTTTGATAAGGTTCGGATTTGATAACAGTTCGACCTCGTATTTAGTGGTTCTTGCGGAGGTTAGGTGTTGGGTGGCACATTTAGTAAGTAAAATCTCGACAGAGTGTGGGATATACAAAATGGTCTGATGATTTAGAGTTATTGTCTGAGCCTGTTGCATAGCATAATAAGCTGCTGCCAACAAAGGAAGACATCCTGGTAGTCCGCGTGTTACTGGGTCTAGTTGGGTACTGAAATATGCTACCGGTCGCTGCCTGTCCCCATGTAATTGAGTCAAAACAGATTGTGCAAAACCCGACTTGTGATGCACAAATAAGTTGAATAGCTTCGTGTAATCTGGTAATCCCAAGGCTGGTGCTGAAGTGAGGGACTGCTTAAGACTCTGGAAAGCATTCCGGGATACTTCATTCCACATCCTTTAAGCATTGTGAGAATATAGTAGATTCATTCACAGCTCGTAGGTCATGGACACACCTCCATTTGTGTGGGCTTCTGAACTGGACGAATCTGTGTGTTACACGGACTTCTCGTTTATGCTTATAGTGATTCCCAGATCACAGAATGTAAAGTACTTGTTTTCTAATTTTATTAAAAGGCTTCCAAACCCAAGATTTTTCCAATACACCCAAAATGTTGATCAAGGAGATCACCTGAAATATCTCAAAATCCCAATTCAAATATTGTACTGCCATTCTTTATCCAAAAAAATCCTCTTACTGAGCTAGAAGCTTTTGTACCAAGATTTTACACCAAGGACAATGAGAGTGTACTCCCCCAGCCTGCACCTCGAGAGACCCACAAAGGCTTTTTAAAAAAAAAAAGTCATTACAACTTTTAACCACCAGGACCATGTCTCAACAAACCTATCCTTTGTGCATTTCCTAGCTCCGTAACTTCTCATCCGAATAAATCCACACCTGCGCTTCTAACTTAAAATGTCTTAAACTTCCCACATACAGGACAACACTATGAAGGGTTAAAAAAACTTCACTTTGTTTGAAAAAGTGGGTGGAGCTAAAACAAACAGGCAGCTCCACAACCTTTCCAAACAGGTTTCCAGACACAAGGAAAAAAGACAGAAGCACTCTCATTCAAAGACAAGACATTCAAGCACTCTCATTCAAAGACAAGACATTCACAAGTCTCTCTCCATTCAATAAAGCTTTTTCTTTTGCTAGCTTCATTTTTTTTTTGAATCCATAAGTCACTATCAGGTTCTCTTTTTTTTTTAATTTACTTCCTCTGTTAATTTTACATGGGCTTGAAGAATCGGAACCCAGGCCTTTTCTATTACTTTCCTTTTTTTTTCCTACCTGGATCTCTGTTTATAAGACACTCCTCTAGACATGTTGTTCTCTCTAAATTAAATGAACCATCGGGTGGAAATGGCCTGTTTTCACCCTTAGTCCACTTTACCGGTTTTTGTTTCTTTGGTCAATTGAAGACTGACCACAATTCTGGAGCATGACATAGGCTGGTGTGCCTTTTGGTGGTGGTTTACTTGCTCCAGCCCCCATTCTGGATGATTTAAGATTTTTTTCCACAGTTTCTGATCTCACAATCCTTTCGGCCAACCGAGTTCTCTACGCCCACTTCTCCTGGCCGTTACGTGGCCTGAAAAGGCTCTTAATTCGGGCTCAGTCTGGGTGTGTGAGATATGTTGGCACGAACCAACCGTAGTTGATCAATCAGTTACTGTTTCTTTTCTTAATCAATCCTTGTGTTTTTTTTTCAAATCACAATTTTCCCTAGTGACTCTTCCCGTTTCTCTAATGGCAATGACTCACAAAGGTATTGCACACGACAGTAATACAAGGACAACAAACAATATTCCCGCGAGTACACAAATCATAACCTCTAAACAAATTCTCAGTCTGCGTTGTACGCCACTACAGACCGAGTCCTTAACTTATCCTAATAAAAAACTGATAAAACTTAAGGTTCCGTACCCAAACTCTTTGATCGATTGCGCTTTCTTTTTTTTTATAGTCTTATCACATAAGAACCCCTTCCGAATTAAAAACAATAAAAATCTTATCACATAAGAACCTGGAACCCTCTTCGATCGACTAGCGCTCCCTTACTTACTGAAACCTTCCCCGGGCTGTCTCGAGATTTTTTTTCCAGAACCTGTTCTCTTCTGCTGGCGAGCTGAGAAAGAAATGGTTATAAAAAAAATACCTTTAACTTTTAAATGCCGAGTCTTGTAGATGCAGTACCTCCGCTGTGGACAACAGATTACATCTGCGATTCAACAGTGAAGAAACCTCTTGTGAGCAAAGGCTCACCTTGTTTGGCCACCGAAGCCTTTCACTGGAGAGGCACTATGCCTGTATCCGTTTTACTCACAGGACAGAGAGTATGCATCTCGGTGGAACCTCCAATAACTGTCGAAATCTCGACCTCCGAAAAGAATGATTCCGACACTTACAGCTCCGGTAGAAGTTTCCTTTTTAATTTACTTGCTCGCAAGGGGTAGGTCACACTCAGTCAAGGGCTAAGTGAACACCTCCGAAATGGTTCAGTTTAACAAGATATTTATACAGTAAAACCAAAGTTCTGGCCTCTCCCTGTGTATTGCTCTGTCTCACAGTCAGTGAATACAGATAAAGAGTTAATTACTATATCCTGGTCCTGACATGGTTTACAGATATTTCCTTTTGTCAGGGTAATCAGGAAGCCAAACGGCCATTACTCCATGAGTCATAGGTAATGGGCTATCACCTGTCTTGTATTGTGTCAGGATTGTTCCAATTTCCTGGTCAGTTTATCTGTTTGCATCAAATGGATGAGGTCTCGGAAAGAGATAATGGCTAGAAGATAAGGGTGGGGTGACATGGAACTCCTGTAGTGTAGACAATAGGAGAGCACCATGGGGGGTTACTTGTCTCAGCATGACTTGTCTCCTAGCTGTCTGATGGCCATCAGCCATCTAACAGCAGGTTTAGCTGTTTATGCAAGCTGACTGCTAAAATGCAGAAAGTTCTGGAAGGGCCAGGACTCCATTTTAATCAAAAGGCACACAAATACCGTATGGTATCAGCTTAGATAAAAATACTTTCCACAGACTTCCGGCGCCTAACCTGGTTGATATGCGCTTGCCCGATCGCGACAGGTCTTAGTGGTGTAAAGCAAAAGTTTGGCTGTGGTATCGGGCACTGCAGGTCATTATACTGGTCTGAACGCTCTGTGGTAGAGACGCAGTATCTTCCCTTCCCTCCGTAGCCTGCCCTCGCGAAGTGCATGTGTGCGGGCACTATTTCTAGTACACACCCGTCGGTTCGGTTAAATCCGCACTCGCCTAGCTCCCCTCTGCCCACCGGGTGAGGGCATACTGTGATTTCCCCCTTTTGCTTGCAATCTGCTAGGGAAATCCCTGTAAGTATGTTGTTTCGACGAACGGCAGAGGTGGTGGTCAGGTAGTAGCTTTTGGAGACATTTTCCGTATTACTCCGATATTCTCTAGTTGGTATAGGGGGAACGGCCCTGAGTCCGGCGTGGCTATAGGGATCATCAGGACTATCCCTATCCCGGTAGTCCTACCCATCTGGCAATCTGGAATTGCTGGGTATACTCTGGTCAGTCCCTTCAGAGTACAATTATCCAGTGTCCCCCTCTGGTTAGCCAACTGAGCTAAATGTGAACTGTCTGTCCAATCGGGTACTTCCCCGCGTTGGATCTGGTCGAGATTGTGGCGGATCTGTCCCACCATCCACAGACCATAAGCGTGACAGAGTTGCCCCTGTCTTTGCTTTCCCTGTATCTTCTTTTTCTCTATCAATGAGGTGATTGATGGTTCTGGCGTGAGCTTCCAGGACTGAGATGCCATCCAGCTGGATTTTGGCACCCTCCTTTCCTAGGTTGGCTTGGTCTTCCTGGTTTTGCTCCACCCTCTCCAATAACCCCTTAATCACCCCTCTAAGCTGTTCCACCCTCTCATTTAATCCTTGTATGTCTATCGAGTTCATTACAGAGGTCCCTGTATTGAAAACGGTAGCAACATCATTAACTATTTCCCTCTTCATCCTGGGGGCTAACCCCTGTCCCCGGAACCTACTGGCACCCATTGCATCGGCAGCCTGCTGCATTACAACTTTACTTAATACATTGTACATCTTCCTTGACTGTTCTGTACAGTATTCCGGCATCTGGATGCCTGAAATATTGATCAGAACAGGCACAATTTCATGTTTAACATTATCATACAACAGTTCCCCCTCGTTGTACATTACAATCCCATTCTCTGGTCCCTTCGTAGTTATGAGACAAGGCAGTTCCTCGGGCAATGTAGTGATTCTTATGGGGCGCGGTGTCGGAGGGGGTGAGAAACATACATACAATGATATTGCAGCCGCCCCCGCCTCCTCGTAATACCCACACAGCCCCATTCCCTTCTTGCGGATGACTGATTGATGGGATTGTCCCGGAGGCGCGCAAATTATGCCGAAAGTACATTCATCAGGTCCTTTGTCATCCCTCCGTTTAATGCATCTGCTCCTTATACCCGTGGAGCACTGTACACATACTCTTATTCTTATTAGGATTCTTATTAGGATTCACTTGTAACCATGCATTAAAATAAGTCCTGTCCTTGCTCCAGTCCTTGGCTGCTGGGATGCACATTCCGTCCATTAAATTAAACAAGACTCCATAGTTCATGTAGTTGTTTATTTCCAGCGTGATCTGCTATCCGTCGGTGTTGCCCAGGGTACGTGCATGTCGCAGGGCTATCCATATTACGAGTAGCGCCTTTCGTATTCCCATTCCGGTAAGTATTATCTGTAATTTTAAACAGACGGCCTGGTCGTCACCAGGGGTTAAGTTTTTTGCTCTACGAGTGTCCCTGTCACCCTGCAAAATCAGAAGCACAAGGTTATAATCGAACCATTTCGAGCTGAATCTGTAGGGCGTGCGCCCATGTCTTTACCCACTTAAATATTACCCAAACTCCTATTATGACCAAGGCCAAAGCTATTCCTCCAAACATCGCTGTCTGCTTTACCGTTAGGTTGGGTTTGTGGACTACACCTACCCACCGTGGGGTACATTGGCTCTATTGCCAGAGGTGATGGTGCTATGGCTGCGCACTGCACTAGTCCCGTTATCTCTTCCAGCCTGTTTATCTTAGCTTTTAACTCTTCAATTTGTTTTATTGAGTATCTATTTCTTTATTGTATCAGTCAAGTATTATTACATAAGCTAGTTCGGTTTTTATTTTTGTTTCCTCTGTTAGGTGAGTCTTTTTTTTCCTATTAAGAAATCCAAATTAATAATGTTCAGTATAAAACGGCTGTCAATGGAAAGGGTTAACTCCTTTCCAGGTTTGTAAGAAGACCTGATGTCATTATGTGACTTCACGTAATCATCTGAAAAAAAGTCTTTGTGCCTTCAAAACTGGCTTCGAAATTAGGAATCCGTTAAAAACAGCATAAATCATTAGAGTAAACTCCAATGTTTTCTTAACTTCTAATTCAAGTACTTGCCAAATAATTTTTTTTAAAATTGTTTTAAAACAAGACCACACATACAATAGCAATTTTGTTTATTGAAATTCAATTCTGTTTTTTTTTAAATTTCTCTCTTTCTCCTCGTTATCTTCAAAACCCTCCTGCTTGTTTAGACTGTTCGGGACTTTTTTTTTGATAAACACTGTTCATTTTGGAAATCTTTTCAAACTGCATTGAAACTTTTTCATAATTTAAAATTCAAATCCATGTCGAGTGTTTTTTTACCTATTCCATTTTTTTTTTCTTTCTAATTAAACCAATATCTTTTTCACAGCAAACATCAACTAGTATTTAGTAAGTTAAGTCTTTTTCCATTTAGTCCGTTACATCTTTTTTTTTCTTTCTTCAAATTAGGTTTTGTATTTTACACAGAGGGTTCGTAACTCCATAAAGTTGTTAATTTAAAATCATTTGTTTACTTTCAAAGTGGCGTCTTTATCTTTTTCTTTTTCTCCATAACTGGAATGGAGTCCAGCTTTGAGAGTTTGAGGGCTGCCTTTCATTATCTCAAAATGCTCTAGTTTCAAAGTCGTTACTAAAGCTTGCTGTTTTTAACATTTTCCAAAAGTCCCTTTTACACCTTCGCAGATAGCTCGCCACTCGCCCAGAAGTTTGACCTGATCAGATTTAATTTAATAATTTTTTTTTTTGAATCCACCTCAGTATTTTCTGTGCCTTCTCTGAATATCTCAAAATCCCAATTCAAACTTTGTAATTTCAATCTTTATTTAAAACTTTTTTTTTGCTAGAAGCTCTTTTTTTTTAAAAGCATTCTTTATCTCATTCCGAGACTAAATTTATGTCTTTCAACCCAATCAATCATTGCATGTTTTCTTTCGGCAAGTAAGTGAGCGTGTCAAATAAATCTTTTGCTCAACAAACCTATCCTTTATTTGTTTATTTTCCTAGCTCCGTAACTTATCATCCGAATAAATCCACACCTGCGTTTCTAATTTAAATGTCTTAAAACTTCCCACATGCAGGACAACATTACAAAGGGTTAAAAAAAGACTTTCACTCTGTTTCTAAAATAAACAGACACTTGCATTCCTCTTCCAACCAGGTTTTCGGAACATGAAAACATAAAAAAATTCATTCTGCAGTCAAAAATCACACAGACACTTCTCACTCAACGATCAGACATTTACAACAGTCTCTCTTCTTGTTTTGGCCGGCTCTATTTTTGGATCCATGACCTTTCAGGGAATTCGTAGTTTTATCTAAATAATTCCTCACATAACTAGTTCCTGAGGATTCCACCCTGCTTTAATCATTTTTTCGATTAGCTTCTTTTGTTTTTCTGACAGGTGGCGGGTAAGCGACCCTTCTGGTCCCCACTCGAGTTTATTTGTTTTTATGGCCATTCCTGGGTAGGACTAGTACCGTTAGGAATCTACTCTCAGAGGTCCGCTTTCTTTCTAGCGCAACTTGTAGTAAACTGTCTCTTGGCTACTGTCAGGTCACAAGTTCTGCTGTTACACAGACTTATACAATTCTTAAAACGCGTTTAAGCAATTCCCGCAGTGCTTACGTTAACCTTAATGACTACCTACCACCGCTCGGCCCGTTGGTCCGACCCTGTTCACAGGTTTGGATTCCGTTAGCCGCTGTACACCGCTTGGTTCTACCACGGGGTATTTCAAATTACACTACTGGGTCCGGAAGATGTCTCTCGGTATCACGATCCCACGGTCTAAGTGTGTTCCCTACGCCTACTTGGTTCCTGGCCGTCACGTGGGACAAAAGTCCTCTTAATTCAGGCTCAGGCTAGGCGTTTGAGATATTAGACCGTCTCCTCGTGTCGATCAACCAGCTTCCACCTTCCGCACCCTTTATACTTAAAAATCGTTTTTTTTTATACTCACCCGGGTTTTTCCAAGGGTGTCCAGCGACTACGGGAAATCCCGTCAACTACGCCACTGTTAGCGTTAGTGTTTTCTCAGAAGAATCACTCAACACTCAGTTGGTTCCAATGCTGATGCGGCCTTTATTACGCTTAGCGGGGAGGAAATCACAAGACTGAGTCCAGGCTTCTCTCCACAGAACAAAGGGTTACATTCACTTTTATATGTTTCACAACAGTTACAAACAGTTTACTACAGTTACACAGCCCATCACGGCTGGACACAAGCCAATCACAACGATTATAGATTACATATAGGTTCTTTTAACCCAATAGAATTCCCCTTATGTCTCAGGAACCATGTGTTCGTCTCTTGTCAGCTTGGGCTGATTGATATAGGTTCTCTCACTAGTTCTTTCTTGGTTTATAACCTTGTTTACAGGAGATGGGTTCTCTTATCTCTTTCTTCCTGGGGAATTAATTGGTTTATGGCCTTGAATACGGGAGATGGGTTCTCTCCTCATTATTCTTATCCTGCATCCAAGGCATTCCTATAGTGGGCCTCACAGGGTTATTGCTCGGTCATTGAACATTCAACAGTTCACAGCTTGACTACCTGATTTCCCATCATGCCTGGGCAGCCATTTTATGTGTGGCCACTTTAAACTTATATGCGTTTAGATATATCTAGCAGGTGCCTAATGCCGAGTATTCTGGTATATTCTAAAGGTGCCTACCTCCTACAACAATGGTCCCATCGCAGACGCATTGTTCCTCGAGATGGCGTGAATTGCCGATCCCCTTTCCATTGTCCTTGTTGCGGGCCCATCCTAGAGCCTGTTGCTGCCTGGGCGTTTCGAAATTTCCTTGCCTGCCTGCGGGGTCCCGAGCCGCGTTCACCATGTTAACTCCCTGGTCCATCGCCACGTTTGGACCAGGGCTGCGCGCGTAAATTAGCTTGGTCTCCTCTTCCCCTGTCATAAAGGTCTGAGCTATCAACGCCGCCCCTTCGAAAGTCAAGTCCTGAGTCTTTATGAGCTTCCTGAAAATGCCGCCATGATTAATGCCCTCGATGAAAAAGTCCCTTAACAGCTCCCCCCTGCAGGCATCAGAGAACTTACAGAGACTGGCCAAGCGCCACAATTCTGCCACGAAGCCCGAGACGGTTTGTCCCTCCCGACGCCGGTGAGAGTAGAACCGGTGCCGGGCCATGTGTACGCTACTCGCCGGCTTGAGATGCTCACTGATCAGCTGGCTGAGCTGCTCTTCAAAGGACTTGTCCGCCGGCTTTTGGGGTGCGAGCAGGTCTTTCATCAGCGCATACGTCTGTGGTCCACAGCTGATCAGTAGATACGCCCTCCGCTTGGCAGCCGCTGTCTCTTCTAGCCAGTCCTTTGTGACAAAGCTCTGCTGGAGTCTTTCCACAAAGTTGTCCCAGTCTTTTCCCACACAGTAATGCTCCTCTATGCCACCGGTGGCTATCCTTGTGGTTCGGTGATTCCCGTTTCTCGTCGCCAAATGTAGTGTCCCTGCACCTTACTACAAACTCACTCGAGGCATATATATATCAGACACGATCACTCTGTGACCTTCACCTTTATTCCCAGAACCAAGGAGTGCCGACCCAAGGTGGGACCTCCCCTTTTATACCTGGAAACCCAGGTGAGGAGTGTTTCCCGCAAGTTCACCTCCTGTGGTCAGGGTGTGCATTTCTAGTGTACAGGTACACTGTACATGAGTTACAGTTACATGACTATGTCATTGCAAGATGATTAAATACATGACAGAGGGGATTCCCACCAAAGAGCTGTTCGGGCCATCGATCCCGCCAAGCCAAGCTGGTTGTCGGCTGCCGAGGAAGAATACGGGGCCAGTGAGGCCCTGAGGTCGGCAGGGTTATCGGGCCCAGATTCCGGAACATTTTACGGATTCCGGATGACCCTGCCACTGATCAGTCTGGAGTCCGGATTCTGGAACATTCCAGAATGTATGTAAGCATATAAATTGTTTGTATTTCCATTTAATGGGGTAGAATTTCAACTTGCTGCTTGCGCATAAAATTTATTTCAATCGAAATAAAAATCGAGCTGTTTCTATGATGGGCAGCTGAAACGTTATGCCAGGGCAGCAAGTTAAAAATCTACTCCAATATGTTTTAACAGACTGTTAACCTGATCATGTTTTTTCCATTGGTTTGCAGCAATAAACTGGGTGTATTCCGAGAACTGGATCCAATTGAGCCCGCTAATTGCCATCTGATCAAAGGAATTGGTATGTATTCCATTGTTTACTAGAATTCAGTTGTAAAAAAGGGAGAATGTGAAAATGGAAAGGTAAAATTTCATGCAACAAACATGAATTATACCAATATCATTGGTTTGATTTGCTGGATTTAATATAGATATGCAAATGTAATAGCAGTTGGGAAACCTGATTCGAAAAGACTGCTCCCAAGCAGCATCTGCACAGACACTGGTGCACAGTAGCAAATAAGAGGGGCGAAGAGAACTTATGAGAATAGATTAGCGGTCAACATAAAAGGGAACCCAAAAGTCATTTATAAACGTATATAAAATAGTATAAGGGTAATCACAGGAAGGGTGGGGCTGATTAGGGAGCAAAAAGGAGATCTTGTGGAGGTAGAAGGCATAGCTGAGGTACGAAATGAGTACTTTGCATCTGTCTTCACCCTAGAAGAGAATGCTGCCAATGTCACAGTCAGTGGAGCTAGAGAAATTGGACAGGATAAAATAGATAAAGAGGAAGTACTTAAGTTGACAGCGTTCAAAGTAGAAAAATCATCTGGTCTGGATGGGATGCATGCTAAGCTGCTGAGAAAAGTAATATTGGAGATAGCAGAGGCTCTGGCCACAATCTTCCAATCCGCCTTGGATATGGGAATGATGCCAGAGGACTGAAGGATTGCAAATGTTACAGCCTTGTTCAAAAAAGGGGAGAGGGATAAACCCGCAACTATGGGCCAGTCAATCTAACATCTGTGCTGGTGAAAAGTTTAGAGACAATAATCAGAGACAAAATTGTCACTTGGAAAAATATGGTTAATAAGTGATGGCCAGAACAAATTTGTCAAAGGCAAATCGTGTTTGACTAACTTGATTGTATTCTTTGATGAAGTAAAGGAAGGGATGATAAGAACATAAGATATAAGAAATAGGCGCAGGAGTAGGCCATACGGCCCCTTGAGCCTGCTCTGCCACTTAATACGGTCATGGCTGATCTGATCATGGACTCAGCTCCACTTCCCCGCCTGCTCCCCATAACCCCATATCGGTTAAGAACCTGTCTATCTCGGTCTTAAATTTATTCAATGTCCCAGCTTCCACAGCTCTCTGAGGCAGCGAATTCCACAGATTAACAACCTCTGAGAGAATAAATTTCTCCTCATCTCAGTTTTAAATGGGCGGCCCCTTATTCTAAGATCATGCCCTCTAGTTCTAGTCTCCCTCATCAGTGGAAACATCCTCTCTGCATCCACCTTGTCAAGTCCCCTCATAATCTTATGCATTTCGATAAGATCACCTCTCATTCTTCTGAATTCCAATGAGTTGAGGCCCAACCTACTGAACCTTTCCTCATAAGTCAACCCCTCATCTCCGGAATCAACCTAGTGAACCTTCTCTGAACTGCCTCCAAAGCAAGTATATCCTTTCGTAAATATGGAAACCAAAACTGCACGCAGTATTCCAGATGTGGCCTCACCAACACCTTTTATAGCAAGACTTCCCTGCTTTTATACTCCATCCCCTTTGCAATAAAGGCCAAGATACCATTGGCCTTCCTGATCACTTGCTGTACCTGCATACTATCCTTTTGTGTTTCGTGCACAAGGACCCCCAGGTCCCGCTGTACTGCAGCACTTTGCAATCTTTCTCCATTTAAATAATAACTTGCTCTTTGATTTTTTTCTGCCAAGGTGCATGACCTCACACTTTCCAACATTATACTCCATCTGCCAAATGATGAAGGTAGTGCGATTGATGTGTATATGGACTTTGAAAAGGCATTTGATAAAGTACCACAGATTAACTTTGTTAGAATATTGAAGCCCATGAGATCAAAGGGGAACTGGCAGTGTGCATATGAAATTGGTTAAGAGACAGAAAGAAGAGAGTAGTGGTGAACAGTTGTTTTACAGACTGGAGGGAAGTATACAGTGGTGTCTCCCAGGGGTCGGTATTAGGACCACTACATGACCTGGACTTGGGTATATAGGACATAATTTCAAAGTTATAAGATGACATGAAACTTGGAGGTGTAGTAACCAGTGAGGAGGATAGTGACAGATTTCAAGAGGACATAGATAGACTGGTGGAATGGGCAGACACATGGCAGACGCAGTTTAATGCAGAGAAGTGTGATGTGATACATTTTGGTAGGAAGAATGAGGAGAGACAATGTAAACTAAATGGTAGAATTTTAAAGGGATTGCAGGAACAGAGAGCTGGTTGTGTATGTACACAAATCATTGAAGGTGACAGGACAAGTTGAAAAGGCTGTTAAAAGAGCGATTGGGATCCTCGGCTTTATAAACAGAGCTGGAGTATTGTGTCCAATTCCGGGCACCACACTTTAGGGAGGATGTCAAGGCCTTGGAAAGGGTGCAGATGAAATTTACTAGAATGATACCAGGGATGAGGGACTTTAGTTACGTGTAGAGCCTGGAGAAACTGGGATTGTTTTCCTTACAGCAGAGAAGGCTAAGGAACGAGGAAAGTGTTTCTCCCTACTTCCTTACTTGCTCTATCAAAACCCCTCATAATTTTGAACACCTCTATTTGGTTTCCGCTTAACCTTCTCTACTCTAAGGAAAACAATCCCAGATTCTCCAATCTCTCCAAGTAACTGAACTTCCCTCATCCCTGGTATCATTCTCTACCCTTTCCCATGGCCTTGATATCCTTCCTAAAGTGAGGTGCCCAGAATTGTACAGCATTCTCCAGCTGGGGCCTGTCCAGAGATTTGGAAAGGTTTAGCATGACTTGCTTGTTTTTGTATTCAGTGCCCCTATTTACAATGCGAAGTATCCCATACACTTTCTTTAACCGCCTTATCAACTTCCCCTGCCATCTTCAAGGTTTGTGAATATGCACCCTGGGTCCCTCTGCTCTTCCACCCTCAACAGTAACATTTATACTGCCTCTCCATGTTGTTCCTCCCAAAATGCATCACTTCACATTCCTCTGCATTAAATTGCATCTGCCACGTGTCTGCCCATTTCACAGCGTCTATGTCCTGAAGTCTGCTACTATCCTGCTCAGTGTTTACTACTTTGCAAGTTTTGTATCATTCTGTGATTCAGCACTGGTTCATGCGCACTGTCTGGGAGCAATTCCTCTGCCAGATGTCCGTTTCCTTTTTGCTTCAGTTTGTCTCTCAGCTTGATTCTATGGAAGAGGCCTTTTGATGATTATAGCTGGTAGGCGGCACTTTTTTGAAGTTATGGTTGTGGGACGTGGCTGGGACGACTTCCTGATGGTATTGGTGTGAGGAGTCCAATGAGGATTAGCATAGGCTGGACATATAGTTCCACACCACCTTTATATAGTTTGCCACAAATAACTGACTCACGCATTTGGCCGCTTGGGACTTCCTGCCCAATACAACATAACATAACGCAACTACAACTTGTAGTTATAGTGTCTTTATAGTAAAACCTCCCAAGGTGCTTCACATAAGTATTATAAGACAAAATTTTGACACCGAGCTATGTAAGGAGAAATTAGGGCAGATAACCAAAAGCTTGGTCAAAGAGGTCGGTTTTAAGGAGCGTCTTAAAAGAGGAAAGCAAGGTGGAGAGGTTTATGGAGGTAATTCCAGAGCTTGGGGCCTAGGCAACAGAAGGCATGGCCACCAATGATTGAGCGATTATTATCAGGGATGCTCAAGAGGACAGAATTAGAAGAGTGCAGACATCTCTTTAGGGGTGGGGGGGGGCGCGGCGGGGGGGGCGCTGGAGCGATTTGAAAACACTACCATAATGAAGGTGGAAGAACTGCTTTACTAAATAGCAAGAACTTCTTCTGTTTATCCATTGGGTTTGGTTCCTGCTATGTAGTCAACCTCCATTCCAATAAAATGTTCTTAAGCATTTGCCTTTTGAGAGCCCCTGCCCTGCCCTCCCTGCTCCTGTGATCATCTTGGTAGCTTCTGCTGGATCTGTATCTGATGGCCACTGGGCATTGTCTTATTGTTCCGCCCATCGAGGAACATCAAAATCCAGGGGGAAAGTCAATCAAAATCAAATGGAAAAAATGAAACTTAGATTAAATATTTCATCTTTATTTTATTGGATTTAAAGATATTCGACTTGTTACCTAAATTTTTATAACTTATTTCTGCTTTTGTTACTCCTGTAATGTTTTCTGTATTCTGCAGACTAATGTGCCCAAAGTGCCATTGTTTTTGTTGTTCTTCTTCATGACTAATAGAAACTGAACTAAATATTTTCCTGTTCCAGAGTATGGCTCCGAAGATATTACCATTCTTCCTGAAGGGTTGGCCCTTGTCAGCTCTGTGAGTCCGCATTTGATATTTATCTAATAAGTGATTTAAAAAAAATTGTAATTGAATGGCATTAGAAAACAAATATTTACGTAAACTGAACAATCTTTTTTCATGATGTTTTATTTTAATGGTGGCATGTTTACTATTTGTAGATCAATGCATAGGGGCTTTAATTCTATAGAACATAAGAACATAAGAAAATAGGAGCAGGAGTAGGCCATTTGGCCCCTCAAGCCTGCTCCGCCATTTAGTAAGATCATGGCTGATATGATCTTGGCCTTAATTCCACTTCCCTGCCCGCTCCCCATAACCCTTGACTTTCATAGAAATTAAATAGGTTATATTTTCCTTACCTAGCCTCTTCATGGGAGAATTGATTTTTGTTTAAGGGAAACATGAGCAATAATAGTGCAACTATCCTCTAATGTATGGATTTTAATTGGAATGTCCATATAATGCTATTCGTTTACTTTATAAAAGTGATGTACCTAAGCTTCTGAAGGGGTAGTGTTTCACACTTCAATAGCCATAAATAGTAAAACAGTACAAGTGCACTGTTTAAAAATAATTTACTAATGTAAAAAAAAACTAATTAGAAATATAATCTGATTTGGTGTTTGTGAGGAGGCTGGAATCATAGAATTTTACAGCACAGGAGGAGGTAATTTAGTCCTGTGCTGGTTCTCTGATAAACTTACCATTTAGTGCCATTTCCCCATACCTTTATTTAAAAGAAAATATTCTTCCCTTTGAAAACTATTAGCATTTATTCTGCTTCCGCTGCTGTTTCTGGTAGGGCATTCAATGATCCAACATTCCTCCACGTAAAAAATAAATCCATTCATAGTTTTGATTATGATCTTAAATTTGTGTCTTCAAATTATTGGTTCACTGATCTGTGGAAATAGTTTTCCCCAGCATATTTTATCAAAATGCCTTATTTTGAACACACACACACACACACACACACACACACACATCAGATCCCCTCTTAACCTGAAGCAGGATTTCAACATTCCTCTTTAAAATATAGCAGCCGGGAGCTATTTTTCTCATTTTAAAATGTGCCAAACATTTCAAACTAAATTCAAAATGTCTCTGGTTTGCAAGTAAATTGAGGATATTGTATGATGTTTTGTAATTCAATTTAAAGTGTTACAAGATCATCGAGTAGCATAGTTTGAATCTGTATGTACACCATATTGTGTTTAAACAAAGCTTTGGATAAGCTTCCATTCGTTGATTAATGGGTGAGCAATGATATAGTTATACTGCAGATACTTCTTGATACCAGTACCCAGTTTACAGTGCCAAGTTATCACGTCTTTCTTGTATTTGTCTGAGTCAGGCTCATTGCTCATACAAAATGACAAAACTACAGTGACCGAGTTAGGAAAATGTATTTACACAGTTGTGACAATGTGGAGGCAGAAGTTCAGTATTACATTGGATAGGTTTGGATTGGACAGCACAGTTAGCATGGATTTGTTAAGGGAAAGAAGGTAGTGTTTGACTAACTTGATTAGATTTTTGAGGAGTTAACTAGGAGGGTCGATGAGGGTAGCACATTTGATGTAGTCTACATGGATCTTAGCAAGGCTTTTCACAAGGTACCATATGGCACACTGGTCAGAAAAGTAAAATGCCAATAGGATCCAAGGGAACGTGGCAAGTTGGATCCAAAATTGGCTCAGTGCCAGGACGCAAAGGGTAATGGTCGGGTGCTTTTGTGATTGGAATACTGTTTCCAGTGGGGTCCCCCAGGGCTCAGTATTAGGTCCCTTGCTTTTTCTGGTATATATCAATGATTTGGATTTCAATATAGGGGGCATGATTAGGATGTTTGCAGATGATACAAAAATTGGCCGTGTGGTTGATAGTGAGGAAGGAAGCTCTAGACTGCAGGAAGATATCAATGGACTGGTCAGGTGGACAGAAAAGTGGCAAATAGAATTCAAACTGGGTGTGAGGTAATGCATTTGGGGAGGGCTAACAAGGCAAGGGAATACACATTAAATGGTAGGATACTGGGTAGTGGTACATCAATCATTGAAGGTAGGCATGCAGGTACAGCAGGCAGTAAAGAAAGCAAATGGCATGCTGACCTTCATAGCAAGAGGATTTGACTACAGTTGTACAGGGCCTTAGTGAGACCACACCTTGAGTATTGTGTGCAGTTTTGGTCTCCTAATCTGAGGAAGGACATTCTTGCTATTGAGGGAGTGCAGCAAAGGTTCACCAGACTGATTCCCGGGATGGCAGGACTGACATATGAAGAAAGACTGGATAGACTAGACTTGTATTCACTGGAATTTATAAGAATGAGAGGGGATCTCATAGAAACATAAAATTCTGACAAGATTGGACAGATTAGATGCAGAAAGAATGTTCCCGATGTTGGGGAAGTCCAGAACCAGGGGTCACAGTCTAAGAATAAGGGGCAAGCCATTTAGGACCGAGATGAGGAGAAACTTCTTCACTCAGAGAATTGTAAACCTGTGGAATTCTCGACCACAGAAAGTTGTTGAGGCCAGTTTGTTAAATATATTCAAGAGGGAGTTAGATGTGGCCCTTACGGTAAAGGGATCAAGGGGTATGGAGAGAAAGCAGGAATGGGGTACTGAGGTTGCATGATCAGCCATGATCATACTGAATGGTGGTGCAGGCTCGAAGGGCCGAATGGCCTACTCCTACACCTATTTTCTACGTTTCTATGTAGAGGAACAGTGGGATCCCTGAAGGTAGCAAGACCGGCAGATAAGGTGGTTAAGAAGGCAGTCAGGATGCTTTCTTTTATTAGCTGAGGCATAGAAAAAAGAGCAGGGAAGTTATGCTTGAACTGTATAAATCACCAGTTAGGCCACAGCCAGAGAACTGCATACAGTTCTAGTCACCACATCTCAGGAAAAGATGCCATTGCACGAGAGAGGAGATTTACTAGGACGTTGCCAGGACTGGAGAATTTTAGCTCTGAGGAAAGGCTGGGGTGGTTTTCTTTGTGACAGAGGAGACTGAGGAGAGATTTAATTCAGGTGTATAAAATTATGACCGGCCTAGATAGAATGGATATAAAGGACCCACTTCCCCTAGCAGAGAGGTCAAGAACCAAGGGGCATAGATATAAATTAATTGGTAGAAGGATTAGAGAGGAGTTGAGGAGAAATTCTTCCACCCAGTGGTCTGGAACTCACTGCCTGAAAGGGTGCTAGAGACAGAATATCTCATTGCATTTAAATAGTACTTGGATATGCACCTGAAGTGCCGTAACCTGCAAGGCTACGGACCAAGAACTGAAAAGTGGATTAGGCTGGATAGCTCTTTTATGGCCAGTACAGACACGATGGGCCGATTGGCCTCCTTCTCTGCTGTACACTTCTATGATTCTATGAAAATGTGAAGAGTAACTACTTTAAAATTCTGAAAAATTTAGATTATTATATGTCTAGTTGTTTAAATTCCAGAGCTTCACATTGAACATGTTTTATTGCTATTGCCACAAGACAAAACCTGTTCTTCTGAGTGTGTTCTCTGTGCTTGCTTTTAAGGGCCTCAAATACCCATTGCTGCATAGCTTTGCCCCTGATCAACCAGGGCAGATCCTCCTAGTGGATTTAAATAAACCAGTTCTGACAGCTGTTGAACTGAAAATCAGTCGTGGGTTTGATGTGGAATCCTTTAACCCACATGGGTTGAGTACATATATAGATGAAGGTAAGTGTCCTGAAGGTTACTGTTTATTTGGGGTAACTCTGGATCAGCAAAGTACTATTAATCAATACAGTGAGATTGGAAAGTCCTTGGATGGCTTGCCAAATAACACTCTGGTTTATTTTGACATCTTCCTGTTGTTTAGCAATAGGAACATAATTACAAATGATGGCTATTTTAAATCTTCATAAGAAATGGTTAATCCAGCTTTGTGGTGGGGAAGAGGGTGAAAAAGGGGTCTGATATTGATCCCACATGGCTGGGCTCTAGTTTACATGTTTTCATGATTAGCGTTAAATATCTTTTCTTTCTTTCTTACTGTCTGAGGTTACTGCACATTGCTGGGATTTGACTGATGAAAGTGAAGCAGAGTAGAGCTTAATATGTCCAATCCAGAACTGATGATTGACTGGGCCAGTTGTGCAGTAGCTTGAGTTTGTGGCCCTTGGACTTAACAAACTCGCCTTTAATCTCATCTGTCTTTTCAGTCACTAGACCACGAACTGTCTGCTCCTGCAAGATGGCAAGGTTAAAGTGTGAGTGTGGGGTGGAAGAGTTTGCGTGAAAATGAAATTGAATGAGAATTCGAAGGAGAAATGTTGGAGGAGAGGGAGCTAATGGATTTCAGCCATGGTTGAAATTACTGAGTATTTGGAGTTGTTCTTGCAAAGACTAAGAGAAGGGATCTCTGATGGGATCTCTGTGATGAAGCAGCTGTGGAGCATGGGAGGGCAGTAGACAATGATCATTTTAAATTAGATAGAAGAGGGTGAGATGCTGGAGTGAAGAACATGCCAGAGGAGCAGGCACAGAGCCATATGAGCACCTTGGCAGTTTGGCCGAGGCAAGTGATGGAATGTGTAGCCAGCAGGTTTTGTTAATGGGCAAGGTTTGCCATAACTCGTGTTTCTGTCTGGGCCAGGAAAACAATAGATTAATCCATGGTGTTATGCACTGCGAGGACCTTCTTTGTCAATGAGCAAACTTTCTCGAAGGCCATGGGGACTGGGATGGTGATTGACTTCCACTGGTAGGGTCAGGGAATAATATACGATCAGTGAAAAAGAAAAGATGGATGGGGAAGTAGCTAGAGAGGTTAATCTCTGCGAATGAACAGGGTGGGATGGTCAGCAGGATAGGATCGTTGGAGTGTCATGATGGGCATGGTAGAGAATACAGAGAGGGAAGCAGAGGGAGTGGGCTCATTTCAAGAGGGACCTTAGCGTGTGATGGCAACACAGATAAGTAGGCTGGGAAATAGTGTTTAGTGGGGATAGATATCAAAACAAACAGTTCTGAAAAAGATGGAGTTGGAAAGCTACATAGCTGGAGGAGATGAGGACAGCAGAGCCAAACCACTTGCGAGTAGAGGGAGATCTCTGATTAAATGTTGCAGGGAGTTAGCCTATGAGGGAAATTCTTAAGGGAGAGTCTTGATATAAGTTAGCAACCTGTCTATCTTGAGGATGGTTGATGCTTTGGCTCAATTTCACCTCCATTTCAGAAGAACAACTTTTAACTGAATTGCTACAAGTTTTATTTTCTAGATCAGCCATTTTGATTTGAGAATGGCAGGCAGTGACTAGTGGAGTGCCGCATGGCTCAGTGCTGGGACCCCAGCTCTTTACAATATACATCAATGATTTGGATGAAGGAATTGAGTGTAATATCTCCAAGTTTGCAGATGACACTAAGCTGGGTGGCGGTGTGAGCTGTGAGGGGGACGCTAGGAGGCTGCAGGGTGACTTGGACAGGTTAGGTGAGTGGGCAAATGCATAGCAGATGCAGTATAATGTGGATAAAAGCACGAAGACAGAATATTATCTGAATGGCGGCAGATTAGGAAAAGGGGAGGTGCAGCGAGACCTGGGTGTCATGGTTCATCAGTCATTGAAAGTTGGTATACAGGTACAGCAGGCGGTGAAGAAGGCAAATGGTATGTTGGCCTTCATAGCTAGGGGATTTGAGTATAGGAGCAGGGAGGTCTTACTGCAGTTGTACAGGGCCTTGGGAGGCCTCACCTGGAATATTGTGTACAGTTTTGGTCTCTTATTCTGAGGAAGGACGTTCTTGCTATTGAGGGAGTGCAGCAAAGGTTCACCAGACTGATTCCCAGGATGGCAGGGCTGACATATGAGGAGAGACTGGATCAACTGGGCCTTTATACACTGGTGTTTAGAAGGATAAGAGGGGATCTCATAGAAACATATAAGATTCTGACGGGATGAGACAGGTTAGATGCGGGTAGAATGTTCCCGATATTGGGGAAGTCCAGAACCAGGGGACACAGTCTTAGGATAAGGAGTAGGGCATTTAGGACTGAGATGAGGAGAAACTTCTTCACTCAGAGAGTTGTTAACCTGTGGAATTCTCTGCCGCAGAGTTGTTGATGCCAGTTCATTGGATATATTCAAGTGGGAGTTAGATATGGCCCATACGGCTAAAGAGATCAAGGGGTATGGAGAGAAAACAGGAAAGGGGTACTGAGGTGAATGATCAGCCATCATCTTATTGAATGGTGGTGCAGGCTCGAAGGGCCGAATGGCCTACTCCTGCACCTATTTTCTATGTTTCTGTGTTTCTATGAGATTGCCAGATCAGTGCAACAGGCTGCAGCAAGAGCAAAAGACAAGCAGCGACTTTAACAGTGGGCCGGTCGGTGCAGGAGCCCACCACTCTGCCTGGGATAGGTGTGGGATGACTGGGAGAGCACAGAGAACTGCTTGCCGACATTGAAGCACATACAGGCTGGCTGCAGGAATCAACCTCACGGACAGGCTGCAACAGGCTGGGTGGGGGGGGGGGGGGGGTGGTGGAGGATGGAGAGAGAAGTCACATGACTGAAGGGGGGGAGGACAAAAGATCTTTGGGTGTGGTCCATATACAGACTTTGGGGGCAGAGAGAGAGACAGAACTGCAAAACTGTGCTGTGCTGCCTGCTTTCCTGCCATTTCACCTTCTTTGACCTTTGAAAGTTTAACTTTAATTTTAAGTATGGGTGCAGCAACATCAATGCCACACTTTTTGCGAGCGTTCTGCATCATTGTGCTATGTAAGAGAGAATTGATTAGAGCTCATCACATCAGGAACATCAGAGCCCGTGGGCTGCTGGGCAGGAGGCCTTACCCACCTCAGCAATTTCGAGTCTGGTGTTCGTACCTGCACCTGAGTGATGTAGATTGTGTCAGAAGGCTGCGTTTCCACAGAGATATTGTCCGTGAGATGTGTGTGTTGCTGAGACCAGATTTACAGCCGAGAAGCAGCAGGTGGACTGCCTTGTCTGTTGAAGTGAAGGTTACAGCTGCACTTTCCTTCTATGCCTTGGGATTGTTTCAAGCTACAACTGGAGATTTGTGCGCCATCTCTCAACATGCAGCAATACTGTTGCACTGTATGCGCGGAGGAATGAATTCATCAAGTTCCCAATGACCGCCTAAGCAATCCATGACAGGGCTGTGGGGTTCTCAAGGATTGCTGGCTTCCCAAAGGTACAGGGCTGCATTGATTGTACCCACATCACCTTGCGAACACCTGTGGAGGATGCCGAGATGTTCAGGAATAGAAAAGGCTTCCACTCCATTAATGTGCAGCTCGTGTGTGACGACATGCATCGCATCATGTCAGTCGATGCAAGATACCCTGGCAGCACCCATGATGCGTTCATCCTACGCGACAGCGTTATATCTGACATGTTTGAGCAGCAGCCAGAAGGGCAGAGCTGGCTACTGGGAGACAAAGAGTACGGCCTCGCTGTCATGTATTCAACCCATGTAACCCATGTATAATCTGACCTAAGTTGTACACTGTGAGAACAATGACCACTAGGTGGTGAACTTGTGGGAGACACTCCAAACCTGGACCTTCAGATATAAAAGCGGAAGCTCCACCCACTTCCATCACTTGAGTGCTATGGAATAAAGGACAGGTCACAGACTGACCTCTCAAGCATGGGCTTCGTGTGCATTTATACTGTATAGTAAGGACGTATCACTCGCCACCTGGCTCATGACGCTCCGACATGTAACCCGGATGGAAGCTGACCGTCAATACAACATGTCGCACATTACAACACGCAGCATCATAGAGAGGACCATTGGCATCTTGAAACAGCGTTTCCGATGCCTGGACCATTCCGGAGGCTACTTGCTATACTCCCCCGAGATTGTCGGTCAGTTCACTGTTGTGTGCTGCATGCTGCATAACTTAGCCACCATGAGGCAGCAGCAGCTGGTAGTGGAAGAAGAAGACCGACCTGCAGTGAGAGTGGCTGATGATAATGATTTGGAAGATGCAGGTGATGAGCAGAAGGAGGTGGTGGAGGGCGATGATGACGAGGATCAGGAAACCATGCAAGTGCCTGAGGCCGGAGCATGGCGATTGCTCAAGCCTTGCGCCAGCAGCTCATCCGTGAACGCTTTACTGATGCCTGAGGGCTCAGCGACAACTGTTCCAGATGGACATGTTTATTTTTTGCAGTTGTTCCTAAATGTTGTGTTGTGTTAATGGAACATGATTCAGTTTTAATGTAAAATATATTTTATTCAAAAGTATACAACTTTAGTGCAATAAACTAATTCTTGTATCAAACTTTACTTGACTATGACTCTTTAAGGTCACTTAGAAACTTGTAAAGTTACATAACTCACAAAAAACTTTCAATTTGAAAACAGTTACAACAGTAACATCAACAACAACAACAGCAGCAAAGAAAGGCTGCACCCATCTCTCATCCCCATCTCTGTGAATGTGCACTTCGACTGTTCCCCCCCCCCCAGCCAATGAAGATCAGGTGTTAATGTGGAGGGCTCGGCTTGGGTCTCTTCAGAGGCTGGTGTGGGGATTGCGGTGGGAGTGGTGGTGTATAGCCTGGGCATGTTCCCTTATTGCAGCAGCTAACTCACACATGCCCTCGCTGATGGCCTGTGCTGTCCTTTCCACTACCTCTGACATTTCCTCCCTCATGGACACTATTTCCTCACTGATGTTGCCGGAAATCGTTCCCATTTCCTGTGCGATTACTGTTACTTCTCCCGACAGTCCCGTTACCTCATCACTCACCCCACTGATGGTGTCCACGAGTGATCGGGTAAGGTCAATGCTCTCTGCACTCAATGCCATGATCTGAACCACATCTGCTGCATCCTGCATCTCAGGAGAGCGTGGTCGATTTCTCCTTACCCTCACCCTGGGTCTGCCTCGCGGCATCCCCTCAGTGGGAGGCGTAGGCTGGGACGGTGGGGCCCTGGGTGTTCCATGCTGCATCCCACCAGCACTGGGACCCTCAACCTCGGACGGGCTGAAACCAAGGAATGTCACACCAGAACTCATGGAAGGGTTTGCCAATGCGAAGTCCATTAACGTGGCCTCATCCATATTCATTACAACATTGTCTCCTTCATCCATCTCCATATTTCCATCCCCGCCCCCACCCCCCTCAAGTTGGTCTGCAGAGTTAGGGTTGTATGCGTCTGAATCTTCTACTGGATCTTCAGGATTGGCATCAGGTTCTGAAAAATATAACAGAACAGTCAAATGATTATGGTTATGTTAGCAGCAGAGGAGGGGCCAGGATGGGTGGCATGAGTAGGCTCACACATAGCAGGCCAGGCAGCGGGATGATTTGAAGGGCCACGATGAATTTTCAGGACTTACCCTCTCCCTCAAAAGTGGGCCCAGCTTGTTCAGTACTGATTCTTTTTCTCCAGGTAGTACCCATCAAAGCAACGACCCTCTCTTCCAAGGGTGTCAGTTGATGCAGATTTGGCAGGCCTCCTGTTCGAGTTTTTTTCCTTTTTGTTGTGGGACAATTTCTTCTGCAAAATGAAAATGCAATTTTTGAGAGAGGGTGTCTTTCTGCTGGGTGGGACACATACAGCTGGTCACATTTACAATTGCAATTGCATTGAATAAATGAAAATATTACTTACACTAACTACTTGACCAAGGTCCTGCCATTTCTTTTTACACTGGCTTCCAGATCTCTGGGTGTTCACCACTGCGCAGAAATCTTCTGCAACTTGGTTCCAGCGTTGCTTCATTTCTTTGGGTGGTACTTTTTATGACCTCAGTTGCTGGTATCCAGCTCCTGACATCTCTGCTCAATGACATTAACTAGCATCGCCACTTCGTCATGCAAGAAATTCTTCATTTTTGATGCACATAGAAACATAGAAAATAGGTGCAGGAGCAGGCCATTCGGCCCTTCGAGCCTGCACCGCCATTCAATATGATCATGGCTGATCATACAACGTCAGTACCCCACCCCTGCCTTCTCTCCATACCCTCCTCCCTTTAGCCGTAAGGGCCACATCTAACTCCCTTTTGAATACGTCCAGCAAACTGGACTCAATAACTCTCTGCGGCAGAGAATTCCACAGGTTCACAACTCTCTGGGTGAAAAAGTTTCTCCTCATCTCGGTCCAAATGGCTTACCCCATATCTTTAGACTGTGACCCCTGGTTCTGGACTTCCCCAACATTAGGAACATTCTACCTGCATCTAACCTGTCCAGTCCCGTCAGAATTTTATAAGTTTCTATGAGATCCCCTCTCATTCTTCTGAATTCCAGTGAGTATAAGCCTAGCCAATCCAGTCTTTCCTCATATGTCAGTCCTGCGATCCTGGGAATCAGTCTGGTGAACCTTCGCTGCATTCCCTCAATGGCAAGTATGTCCTTCCTCGGATTAGGAGACCAAAACTGCACACAATACTCAAGGTGTGGTCTCGCCAAGGTCCTGTACAACTGCAGTAAGACCTCCCTGATTCTATACTGGAGGGTAGTTAATGTAACACCACTTTTTAAAAAAGGAGGGAGAGAGAAAACGGGTAATTATAGTCTGGTTAGCCTGACATCAGTAGTGGGGAAAATGTTGGAATCAATCATTAAGGATGAAATAGCAGCGCATTTGGAAAGCAGTGACAGGATCGGTCCAAGTCAGCATGGATTTATGAAAGGGAAATCATGCTTGACGAATCTTCTGGAATTTTTTGAGGATGTAACTAGCAGAGTGGACAAGGGAGAACCAGTGGATGTGGTGTATTTGGACTTTCAAAAGGCTTTTGACAAGGTCCCGCAAGAGATTGGTGTGCAAAATCAAAGCGCATGATATTGGGGGTAATGTACTGACGTGGATAGAGAACTGTTGGCAGACAGGAAGCAGAGCGTCGGGAAAAACGGGTCCTTTTCAGAATGGCAGGCAATGACTAGTGGAGTGCTACAGGGCTCAGTGCTGGGACCCCAGCTCTTTACAATAAACATTAACAATTTAGATGAAGGAATTGAGTGTAATATCTCCAAGTTTGCAGATGACACTAAACTGTGTGGTGGTGTGAGCTGTGAGGAGGATGCCATGAGGCTGCAGGGTGACTTGGACAGATTAGGTGAGTGGGCAAATGCATGGCAGATGCAGTATAATGTGGATAAATGTGAGGTTATCCATTTTGGGGACAAAAACACGAAGGCAGAATATTATCTGAATGGCGGCAGATTAGGAAAAGGGGAGGTGCAACGAGACCTGGGTGTTATTGAAAGTCATTGTACATCCCTGTCTGGCGTAAAAATAAAAAAGGGAACGTGGCTCAACCGTGGCTATCAAGGGAAATCAGGGATAGTATTAAAGCCAAGGAAGGGGCATACAGATTGGCCAGAAATAGCAGCGAACCCGGAGACTGGGAGAAATTTAGAACTCAGCAGAGGAAGACAAAGGGTTTGATTAGGGCAGAGAAAATAGAGTAGGAGAGGAAGCTTGCAGGGAACATTAAGATGGATTGCAAAAACTTCTATAGATATGTAAAGAGAAAAAGGTTAATAAAGACAAACGTAGGTCCCCTGCAGTCAGAATCAGGGGAAGTCATAACGGGGAACAAAGAAATGGCAGACCAATTGAACAAGTACTTTGGTTCGGTATTCACTAAGGAGGATACAAACAACCTTCCGGATATAAAAGGGGTCAGAGGGTCTAGTAAGAAGGAGGAACTGAGGGAAATCCTTATTAGTCGGGAAATTGTGTTGGGGAAGTTGATGGGATTGAAGGCCGATAAATCCCCAGGACCTGATGGACTGCATCCCAGAGTACTTAAAGAGGTGGCCTTGGAAATAGCGGATGCATTGACAGTCATTTTCCAACATTCCATAGACTCTGGATCAGTTCCTATGGAGTGGAGGGTAGCCAATGTAACCCCACTTTTTAAAAAAGGAGGGAGAGAGAAAACAGGGAATTATAGACCGGTCAGCCTGACCTCAGTAGTGGGTAAAATGATGGAATCAATTATTAAGGATGTCATAGCAGCACATTTGGAAAGAGGTGACATGATAGGTCCAAGTCAGCATGGATTTGTGAAAGGGAAATCATGCTTGACAAATCTTCTGGAATTTTTTGAGGATGTTTCCAGTAGAGTGGACAAGGGAGAACCAGTTGATGTGGTGTATTTGGACTTTCAGAAGGCTTTCGACAAGGTCCCACACAAGAGATTAATGTGCAAAGTTAAAGCACATGGGATTGGGGGTAGTGTGCTGACGTGGATTGGGAACTAGTTGGCAGACAGGAAGCAAAGAGCAGGAGTAAATGGGTACTTTTCAGAATGGCAGGCAGTGACTAGTGGGGTACCGCAAGATTCTGTGCTGGGGCCCCAGCTGTTTACATTGTACATTAATGATTTAGACGAGGGGATTAAATGTAGTATCTCCAAATTTGCAGATGACACTAAGTTGGGTGGCAGTGTGAGTTGCGAGGAGGATGCTATGAGGCTGCAGAGTGACTTGGATAGGTTAGGTGAGTGGGCAAATGCATGGCAGATGAAGTATAATGTGGATAAATGTGAGGTTATCCACTTTGGTGGTAAAAACAGAGAGACAGAATATTATCTGAATGGTGACAGATTAGGAAAAGGGGAGGTGCAACGAGACCTGGGTGTCATGGTACATCAGTCATTGAAGGTTGTCATGCAGGTACAGCAGGCGGTTAAGAAAGCAAATGGCATGTTGGCCTTCATAGTGAGGGGATTTGAGTACAGGGGCAGGGAGGTGTTCCTACAGTTGTACCGGGCCTTGGTGAGGCCACACCTGGAGTATTGTGTACAGTTTTGGTCTCCTAACTTGAGGAAGGACATTCTTGCTATTGAGGGAGTGCAGCGAAGGTTCACCAGACTGATTCCCGGGATGGCGGGACTGACATATCAAGAAAGACTGGATCAACTGGGCTTGTATTCACTGGAGTTCAGAAGAATGAGAGGGGATCTCATAGAAACGTTTAAAATTCTGACAGGTTTAGACAGGTTAGATGCAAGAAGAATGTTCCCAATGTTGGGGAAGTCCAGAACCAGGGGCCACAGTCTAAGGATAAGGGGTAAGCCATTTAGGACTGAGATGAGGAGAAACTTCTTCACCCAGAGAGTGGTGAACCTGTGGAATTCTCTACCACAGAAAGTTGTTGAGGTCAATTCACTAAATATATTCAAAAAAGAGTTAGATGTAGTCCTTACTACTAGGGGGATCAAGGGGTATGGCGAGAAAGCAGGAATGGAGTACTGAGGTTGCATGTTCAGCCATGAACTCATTGAATGGCGGTGCAGGCTAGAAGGGCCGAATGGCCTACTCCTGCACCTATTTTCTATGTTTCTATGTTTCTATGAAAGTTGGCATGCAGGTACAGCAGGCGGTGAAGAAGACAAATGGTATGTTGGCCTTCATAGCTAGGGGATTTGAGTATCGGAGCAGGGAGGTCTTACTGCAGTTGTACAGGGTCTTAGTGAGGCCTCACCTGGAATATTGTGTTCAGTTTTGGTCTCCTAATCTGAGGAAGAACGTTCTTGCTATTGGAGTGCAGCGAAGGTTCACCAGACTGATTCCAGGGATGGCTGGACTGTCATATGTGGAGAGACTGGATCAACTGGGCCTTTATTCACTGGAGTTTAGAAGGATGAGAGGGGATCTCATAGAAACGTATAAGATTCTGACGAGACTGGACAGGTTAGATGCGGGAAGAATGTTCCTGATGTTGGGGAAGTCCAGAACCAGGGCACATAGTCTTAGGAGTATGTATCTATGATAAGGGGTAGGCCATTTAGGACTGAGATGAGGAGAAACTTCTTCACTCCGAGAGTTGTTAACCTGTGGAATTCCCTGCCGCAGAGAGTTGTTGATGCCAGTTCATTGGATATATTGAAGAGGGAGTTAGATATGGCCCTTACGGCTAAGGGGATCAAGGGGTATGGAGAGAATCCAGGAAAGGGATACTGAGGGAGTGATCAGCCATGATCTTATTGAATGGCGGTGCAGGCTCGAAGGACCGAATGGCCTAATCCTGCACCTATTTTCTATGTTTCTATGTTTCTATCCCCTCGCTATGAAGGCCAGCATGCCATTTGCTTTCTTTACTGCCTGCTGTACCTGCATGCCTACCTTCAATGACTGATGTACTATGACACTCACGTCTCTTTGCACCTCCCCTTTTACTAATCTGTCACCATTCAGATAATCTGCCTTCCTATTTTTGCCACCAAAGTGGATAACCTCATGCTTATCCACATTATACTGCATTTGCCATGCATTTGCCCTTTCACCTAACCTCTCCAAGTCCCCCTGCAGCCTCTTAGCATCCTCCTCGCAGCTTGCACTGCCATCCAGCTTAGTGACATCTGCAAACCTTCAATTCCTTCATCTAAATCATTAATGTATATTGTAAATAGCTGGGGTCCCAGCACTGAACTCTGCGGCACCCCACTAGTCACTGCCTGCCATTCTGAAAAGGACCCGTTTATTCCCACTCTTTGCTTCCTGTCTGCCAATCAATTCTCTATCCACGTCAATACATTACCCCCAATACCATGTGCTTTAATTTTGCACACTAATCTCTTGTGTGGGACCTTGTCAAAAGCCTTTTGAAAGTCCAAATACACCACATCCACTGGTGCTCCCTTATCTACTCTACTAGTTACATCCTCAAAAAATTCTAGAAGATTTGTCAAGAATGATTTCCCTTTCATAAATCCATGCTGACTTGGACCGATCCTGTCACTGCTTTCCAGATGCGCTGCTATTTCATCTTTAATAATTGATCCCAGCATTTTCCCCACCACCAATGTCAGGCTAACTGGTCTATAATTCTCTGTTTTCTTTCTCCCTCCTTTTTTAAAAAGTGGGGTTACATTAGCTACCGTCCAATCCATAGGAACTGATCCAGAGTCTATAGAATGTTGGAAATGACCACCAATGCAGCTACTATTTCTAGGGCCACTTCCTTCAGTACTCTGGGATGCAGACTATCAGGCCCGAGGGATTTATCTGCCTTCAATCTCTTCAATTTCTCTCACATCATTTCCTGACTGATAAGGATTTCCCTCAGTTCCCCCTTCTCGCTAGACCCCTGGTCCCCTAGTATTTTCGGGAGGTTATTTGTGTCTTCCATAATGAAGGCAGAACCAAAGTACTTGTTCAATTTGTCTGCCATTTCCTTGTTCCCCATTATGAATTCACCTGATTCTGACTGGAAGGGACCTACAATTGTCATCACTAATCCTTTTCGCTTCACGTATCTACAGAAGCTTTTTCAGTCACTTTTTATGTTCCCTGCAAGCTTGCTCTCATACTCTATTTTCCCCCTCCTAATTAAATCCTTTGTCCTCCTCTGCTGAATTCTAAATTTCTCCCAGTCCTCAGGTTTGCTGCTTTTTCTGGCCAAATTATATGCCTTTTCCTTGGATTTAACACTTTCCCTAATTTCCCTTGTTAGCCACGGTTGAGCCACCTTCCCTTTTTTATTCTTACGCCACACAGGGATGTACAGCTGTTGTAGTTCATCCATGTGATCTTTAAATGTCTGCCATTACCTTTCCACCGTCAACCCTTTAAGTATCATTCTCCAGTCTATCCTAGCCAATTCACGTCTCATACCATTGAAGTTTCCTTTCTTCACGTTGTTGCATTGCCGTATTGAATTAACACTGTGATTTTTCCAAACACACAATCCTTATTTTGCATGCAGCAATGATTTTCCGATATACGACACTCCTTCTGGAACTTTAGCAGGCACACATGCAGCACTATTAACACAGAGCACTCACTGCTTCTTGATTCCAGCAGCTGATTTATTCCACAGCACTCCTTCTGGCACCAAAAATCAAGCAGCTTCGTTTCCCTTTAAAGATGGCCGATTGCCAAAGTTCTGCGCTACTGTGCATGCGCAGACATTGCGACCCAACTCTAATACGCATGCACAGATGTCCCGGCACTGTTTTCAGCGCAGGACGCTGGCTCCGGCTCCGCCCCCGCCCCCCCCCCCCACTCCACTGGCCACGCTACGCGATGACCGAGGAGAAGCCAGACAGCGTCCAAATTGGGGAGCAATTCTATCGGAGCAGTTTTGCATGCAGAAAATCGGCGCATCTCCTGTGAGTGCGCCGAAAAAAACGGGTGGGCCAATTTTGAGCCCATGGTGAGGGAAATGTGAACTTGTGCTAAATTAAAATGTTAACATGCTTAGCTATGGTTTTGCTATTACAAATGTTTACGTATAGATTTTCAATACAATTAATACCCATTTACTGTTTTTATTCTCTCAGTCAAGCAATGTCTACCCATACTGCTACATTGTATCTTGTACCCTAAACCTGAACAGCTTCTGAAAATCCATATGCACATCTGCATTCCCTTTAACTATTCAGGTGGTCACTTTAAAAAATCTAATTTGTTAAATACAACTTGCCTGCAGCAAATTTATGCTGGCTGTCCTTGATTAACCGATATGTATTTCTAAATGCTGGTAACTTTATCTCAAATTACACAGATTCTCAAAGAAATTCTGAAAAGATGTTACCTTTTTTTTTGAGTAAAGATTTTACATAGCTATTCTCCATTCCGTGGCGGAGTTCGTGAGACGGGAGTTCGGAGAGCAGCGTCATCGGAGAGGCCTATAAAAGGCCCATCAGCAAGGAGTCCGGGGCGTTCGTGAGGTGGGAGTCCGGGGAGCAGCGTCGTCGGAGAGGCCTATAAAAGGCCCGTCAACAAGGAGTCTGGGGAGTTCGTGAGGTGGGAGTCCGGGGAGCAGCGTCGTCGGAGAGGCCTATAAAAGGCCCATCAGCAAGGAGTCCGGGGAGTTCATGAGGTGGGAGTCCGGGGAGCAGCGTCGTCGGAGACGCCTATAAAAGGCCCGTCAACAAGGAGTCCGGGGAGTTCGTGAGGCCAGCCAGTGCAGCTGCAGAAGGTAAACAAAGAAGTAGAAAGAAATCGAAAGGTGATGTCACAACCAAGGGGGGTATGTGATTGGCTGGTGATTGGTGAGTAGTTTTTGTTTTTGTTTTCCCTATCAGTAGGTAACTTTTATCATTGTTGTTGCCAAATTAAGCTAATCTAAGGGTTAAGTCATGGCAGGAGAGCTCGGACACGTGTCATGCTCCTCCTGCGCTATGTGGGACGACTAAATGTGCAGGAAGTGTATCCGCCTGCAGCACCTGACAGACCGCATTGCGGCACTGGAGATGCGGGTGGATTTACTCTGGAGCATCCACGATGCTGAGAATGACGTGAATAGCACGTTTAGTGAGTTGGCCACACCGCAGGTAAAGGGTACACAGGTAGATAGGGGATGGGTGACCAACAGGAAGAGCAGTGCAAGGAAGGTAGTGCAGGGCTCCCCTGTCATCATCCCCCTGCAAAACAGATACACCGTTTTGGGTACTGTTGTGGGGGATGACTCATCAGGGGAGAGCAGCAGCAGCCAAGCTCATGGCACTGTGGGTGGCTCTGCTGCACAGGAAGGCAGGAAAAAGAGTGGGAGAGTTATAGTGGTAGGGGATTCTATTGTAAGGGGAATAGATAGGCGTTTCGGTGGCCGCAATTGAGACTCCAGGATGGTATGTTGCCTCCCTGGTGCAAGGGTCAAGAATGTCTTGGAGCGGCTGCAGGACATTTTGAAAAGGGAGGGTGAACAGTCAGTTGTCGTGGTGCATAGAGGTACCAACGATATAGGTAAAAAATGAGATGAGGTCCGACAAGATGAATTTAGGGAGCTAGGTGTTAAATTAAAAAGTAGGACCTCAAAGGTTGTAATCTCAGGATTGCTACCAGTGCCATGTGCTAGTCAGAGTAGGAATCGCAGGATAGCTCAGATGAATACGTGGCTTGAGGAGTGGTGCAGAAAGGAGGGATTCAAATTCCTGGGACATTGGAACTGGTTCTGGGGGAGGTGGGACCAGTACAAACCGGATGGTCTGCACCTGGGCAGGACCGGAACCAATGTCAGAGGGGGAGTGTTTATTAGTATTGTTGCGGGGGGGGGGGGTTAAACTTATATGGCAGGGGGATGTGAACCTTTGCAGGGAGACAGAGGGAAGTAGAATGGGGGCAGAAGCAAAAGATAGAAAGAAGAAAAATAAAAGTGGAGGGCATAGAAACCCAAGGCAAAAAGCGAAAAGGGGCACATTACAGCAAAATTCTAAAGGGACAAAATGTGTTAAAAAGACAAGCCTGAAGGCTCTGTGCCTCAATGCGAGGAGTATTCTTAATAAGGTGGATGAACTAACTACGCAGATAGCTGTTAATGGATATGATGTAATTGGCATCATGGAGACATGGCTCCAGGGTGACCAATGCTAGGAACTCAACATCCAGGGGTATTCAACATTCAGGAAGGATAGACAGAAAGGAAAAGGAGGTGGGCTGGCATTGCTGGTTAAGAAGGAAATTAACGCAATAGTAAGGAAGGACATTAGCTTGGATGATGTGGAATCAGTATGGGTGGAGCTATGGAATACCAAAGGGCAGAAAACGATAATGGGAGTTGTGTACAGACCACCAAACAGTAGTAGTGAGGTTGGGGACAGCATCAAACAAGAAATTAGGGATGCGTGCAATAAAGGTACAGCAGTTATCATGGGCGACTTTAATCTACATATTGATTGGGTTAACCAAACTGGTAGCAATGTGGTGGAGGAGGATTTCCTGGAGTGTATTAGGGATGGTTTTCTAGACCAATATGTCGAGGAACCAACTAGAGGGCTGGCCATTCTAGACTGGGTGATATGTAATGAGAAAGGATTAATTAGCAATCTTGTTGTGCAAGACCCCTTGGGAAAGAGTGACCATAATATGGTCGAATTCTTTATTAAGATGGAGAGTGACATAGTTAATTCAGAGACTAGGGTCCTGAACTTAAGGAAAGGTAACTTCGATAGTATGAGACGTGAATTGGCTAGAATAGACTGGCGAATGATACTTAAAGTTGACGGTGGATAGGCAGTGGCAAACATTTAAAGATCACAAGGATGAACTTTAACAATTGCACATCGCTGTCTGGAGTAAAAATAAAACAGGGAAGGTGGCTCAACCGTGACTAACAAAGGAAATTAAGGATAGTCTTAAATCCAAGGAAGAGGCATACAAAATTGACCAGAAAAAGCAGCAAACCTGAGGACTGGGAGAATTTTAGAATTCAGCAGAGGAGGACAAAGGGTTTAATTAGGAGGTGGAAAATAGAGTATGAGAGGAAGCTTGCTGGGAACATAAAAAGTGACTGCTATAGAAATATGAAGAGAAAAAGATTAGTGAAGACAAACGTAGGTCCCTTGCAGTCAGATTCAGATGAATTTATAATGGGGAACAAAGACCAGTTGAACAAATACTTTGGTTCTGTCTTCACGAAGGAAGACACAAATAATCTTCTGGAAGGGTCCAGTGAGAAGGAGGAACTGAAGGAAATCCTTCTTAGGCGGGAAATTGTATTCAGGAAATTGATGGGATTGAAGGCCGATAAATCCCTGGTGCCTGATAGTCTGCATCCCAGAATACTGAAGGAAGTGACCCTAGAAATAGTGGATGCATTGGTGATCATTTTCCAACAGTCTATCGACTCTGGATCAGTTCCTATAGACTGGAGGGTAGCTAATGTAACACCACTTTTTAAGAAAGGGGGAAGAGAGAAAACGGGTAATTATAGACCAGTTAGCCTGACATCGGTAGTGGGGATAATGTTGGAATCAATTATTAAAGATGAAATAGCAGCGCATTTGGAAAGCAGTGACAGGATTGGTCCAAGTCAGCATGGATTTATGAAAGGGAAATCATGCTTGACAAATCTTCTAGAATTTTTTGAGGATGTAACTAGCAGAGTGGACAAGGAAGAACCAGTGGATGTGGTGTACTTGGACTTTCAAAAGGCTTTTGACAAGGTCCCACACGAGATTGATGTGCAAAATTAAGACACATGATATTGGGTAATGTACTGATGTGGATAGAGAACTGTTGGCAGACGGGAAACAGAAAGTTGGGATAAACGGGTCCTTTTCAGAATGGCAGGGCTCATTGCTGGGACCCCCGCTATTTACAATATACATTAATGATTTGGATGAAGGAATTGAGTGTAATATCTCCAAGTTTGCAGACGACACTAAGCTGGATTGCGGTGTGAGCTGTGAGGCGGATGCTATGAGGCTGCAGGGTGACTTGGACAAGTTAGGCGAGTGAGCAAACACATGGCAGATACAGTATAATGTGGATAAATGTGAAATTATCCACTTTGGTGGCAAAAACACGAAGGCAAAATATTATCTGAATGGCGGCAGATTAGGAAAAGGGGAGGTGCAACGAGACCTGGGTGTTATGGTACATCAGTCATTGAAAGTTGGCATGCAGGTACACCAGGTAGTGAAGAAGGCAAATGGCATGTTGGTCTTCATAGCTAGGGGATTTGAGTATAGGAGCAGGGAGGTCTTACTTCAGTTGTACAGGGCCTTAGTGAGGCCTCACCTGGAATATTGTGTTCAGTTTTGGTCTCCTAATCTGAGGAAGGACATTCTTGCTGTTGAGGGAGTGCAGCGAAGGTTCACCAGACTGATTCCCAGGATGGCAGGACTGACATATGAGGAGAGACTGGATCGACTGGGCCTATATTCACTGGAGTTTAGAAGGATGAGAGGGGATCTCATAGAAACATCTAAAATTCTGACAGGACTGGACAGGTTAGATGTGGGAAGAATGTTCCCGATGTTGGGGAAGTCCAGAACCAGGAGACATAGTCTAAGGATAAGGGGTAAGCCATTTAGGACTGAGATGAGGAGAAACTTCTTCACTCAGAGAGTTGTTAACCTGTAAAATTCTCTACTGCAGAGCATTGTTGATGCCCGTTCATTGGATATATTGAAGAGGGAGTTAGATATGGCCCTTACGGCTAAAGGGATGAAGGCGTATGAAGAGAAAGTAGGAAAGGGGTACTGAGGTGAATGATCAGTCATGATCTTATTGAACGGTGGTGCAGGCTTGAAGGGCCGAATGGCCGCCTCCTGCACCTATTTTCTATGTTTCGATGTAAAATGTGCATATTTTAGGAGGATTGATGAAATATGGCCAGCACCTCAGCTATCTCCTCTCTCACATTTAACAGCTGAGGGTACATGCCAACAAGGGCTAGTGACTTATCTAACTTGGGTTCTCTTTTTTCAGAACCAATTCTTTTCCTACTGTTATCTCTAACAATTGTTCTCTATCCTTGTCTAGAACACTTCTTTTCTCGCTTACACTATCATTTGTTTTTAAAAAAATAAACAAAATATGTATTTATTTAATATCCATACCTTTATCCTCCACAGTTGGATCCTCCTCATCTCTGAGCTCTGCTGTTGAAAAATGCATGTTGGATGCCCTGTTGCATCAAATCAAACAAAGCATCATGCAAAGTCTAAAAATCTGAAACTAAACAAACAATAATAGGAATTTTAATCATTTTTGTACAACCAAATTCTGTCAACAGATTTAACGGCGATAAGAGCATACATAAGAACATAAGAAATAGGAGCATGAATAAATCCTTTGGCCCTTTGAGCCATATGACTCTGTTCTTCGCTTTGCAGAGACTCATTAATGCAATTTGTTTTATTTCTAGATGGTACTGTATACGTTTTTGTTGTGAATCATCCACAGCATACCAGCACAGTGAACATTTTTAAGTTTGAAGAGGAACATAATAGTCTGATCCATTTGAAGACCATCCGACATAAACTTTTACACAGGTATATCACGAGAATCTGAAGATGTCTGCTGTTGATTGATGGGCAATTTGATGGGAAGAGAAATTTTAGTTTAAAAAGATAGATAAATCAAAAATGTTCTTCTGTAGAAGGACTTTAACTCATCCAAACATATAGGCCAATAGTGGCAGAAATGTTGCATGGATCATCTAAGTATTTTAGAAATGTAGAAACATAGAAATCTACAGCGCAGAAGGAGGAATTTTGGCCCATCATGTCCGCACCGGCCGACAGAGCCTTTGGTCAGCAGCCCTGAAGTTTACAGATAAACTTTTGAACAATGGCGGAAAGGTAAAGAGCATCCAGCCCAACCAGTCCACCCCATACAACTGCGACACCCCTTACACTGAAACGTTCTACATTCCATCCCAACCGGAGTCATGTGATCTCTTACGAGAGGCAAAAACCAGATTAAAAACCCAGGCCAATTGGGGGAAAAAAAATCTGAGAAAATTCCTCTCCGACCCATCCAGGCGATCGAAGCTAGTTCAGGAGATCACCCTGGCCGTATTCAATTTCCTGCAATACTTACCATCATATCTGTGCCAGCCAACAAGTGGTTATCCAGTCTAATCCCAATTACCAGCTTTAGGCCCGTTAGGCCATAGCTGGAGTACTCCATGCAGTTCTGGTTGCCGTATTATCGGAAGGACGTGATTGCACTAGAGAGGGTGCAGAGGAGATTTACTAGGATGCTGCCTGGAATGGAGAATCTTAGTTATGGAGACAGATTGGATAGGCTGGCTTTGTTCTCATTGGAACAGAGGAGGTTGAGAGGAGACCTCATTGAGGTGTACAAAATTTTGAGGGGCCTGGATATAGTGGATAGCAAGGGCCTATTTCCATTAGTGGAGGGGTCTATTATGAGGGGCATAGTTTTAAGGTGGTTGGTGGAAGGTTCCGAGGGGATTTAAGGGTGTACAACAGATGGCAGATTTTTTATCTTCAAGATAATAGGTACATTTTTCTGCTCACTTGCATATCTTGTCCAACTCATAGAATGGTTACAGCACAGAGAGTGGCCATATGGTCCGTCGAGCCCTTGGTTTCTGATTTTCTAAGTTGCCTTCTGATTACACTAACCCTCCTAGTTTTATATCATCTGAAAATGTGGCCATTTTGCATTAATTTCTGAATCCAGGTCACTTTATATGAATCAGAAACCATAGTAGTCCCAGCACACATCCCACTCAGTAATTCCTGGCCACATTGATGTAACTCCTAACGAGTACTTGTTTCCTATGCTTCAGCCAGCTTCTTGTCCATTCTTGGGGTTTACCCCGAATCTGCCAGCTTTGAGTTTAATTACTAGCAGTTTGCATGAAACTTTGTCAAGTGCCTTGTGGCAGTTGAGGTAAACCACACCATGGGGCTTCCCACAATTCACATGGGTTGTCTTCTCAAGGTTGCGGAAGTTAGTCAAGCAGCATCTTCCCTTTCTGAATTCATGGTGACTGCGGTTAACTAGGCTATTATTGTAAGATGATAGTCAAGTTTACTCCCGATAATCAGTTCTATTTTACATGTAATGGAAGTAGGATTAATGAGTCAGTATTAGCCTGTCTGTTTTGTCATGCTTTTTGAATATGGTCATCACATTAGTCTGTTTCCAATCTTCTGGTTGCCCTCCAGTGTCCATTGTCTCCCTCAATGATGGTCAGTCCCTCACAGATATCCTCCCTCGTCTCTCTCAGCACTCTAGGATAAATCCCATTAACTGTGAGGATTTTTGTCTTAAGTCTGCCTAAAACTCCATTTCATTTACAATAGTCATTGATTTTATTTGAACATCTTTATTTGGATAGGGCATGTTGCTCATGTCTTCCCTTGTGAATACTTGGAGAAAGTATTCATTCAGAATATTTATTATTTTATGCTTGTCCCCTTTTTCAAGCCTGCTTGTGGTTTTAACATACAGTAAGTGCTTCTACAGGTATATAAAAAGGCAGTGGCTAAAGTAAATGTTGGTCCCTTAGTGGATGAGACTGGGGAATTTTAAATGGGGAAATGGCAGCGACTTTGGACAAATATTTTGTATCTGTCTTCACGAAGGAAGACACTAAAAGCATCCCAATAATAATAGATAATCAAGGGGCTATAGTGAGGGGGGAACTTAACTATCACTATCACTAGAGAAAAAGTACTAGGCAAACTAATGGGACAAAGGTGGACAAGTCCCCTGGACCCGATGGCTTACATCCTAGGGTCTTAAAAGAAATAACTGCAGAGATAGGGGATGCATTGGTTGTAATCTACCAAAATTCCCTGGATTCTGGGGAGGTCCCAGCAGTTTAGAAAACTGCAAATGTAATATCCCTATTCAAATCAGGAAATTATAGACCAGTTAGTCTAACATCTGTCATTGGGAAAATGCTGGAGTCCATTATTAAGGAAGTAATAGCAGGACATTTAGAAAATCATAATACAGTCAGCATGGTTTTATGAAAGGGAAATCATGTTTGACAAATTTGCTAGAGTTCTTTGAGGATGTAATGAGCAGGGTGGATAAAGGGGAACTAGTAGATGTCATGTATTTGGATTTCCAGAAGACATTCGATAAGGTACTACATAGAAGGTTACTGCACAAGATAAGAGCTCATGGGATGGGGGTAATATATTAGCATGGGTAGAGGATTGGCTAACAGAAAACAGAGAGTCGGGATAAACGGGTAATTTTCAGGTTGGCAAACAGTAACTAGAGGGGTGCCACAGGGATCAGTGCAGGAACCTCAACTATTCACAATCTATATTAATGACTTGGATGAAGGGACCGAGTGTAATGTAGCCAAGTTTGCTGATGCAAAGATAGGTGGGAAAGCAAGTTGTGAAGAGGACACAAATAATCTGCAAAGGGATATAGATCGATTAATTGTGGGCAAACATTTGGCAAATGGAGTATAATTGGGAAACTGTGAGGTTATCCACTTTGATGGGAAGAATAAAAAAGGAAATTATTATTTAAATGGAGCCTGCTCCACCATTCAATAAGATCATGGCTGATCATCTACATCAATTCCAATTTCCTGCACTACCCCCATATCCTTTGATTCCCTCAATATCCAAAAATCTATCAACACCTGTCTTGAATATACTCATTGACTAAGCCTCCATTGCCCTCTGGAGTAGAGAATTCCAAAGATTCACCACCCTCTGAGTGAAGAAAATTCTCATCATCTCAGTCCTAAATGGCCGACCCCTTATTCTGAGATTTTGACCTCTGATTCTAAACTCCTCAGCCAGAGGAAACAAACACACTGCATCTACCCTGTCAAGCCCTGTAAGAATTTTATATGTTTCAATGAGATCACCTCATTCTTTTAAACTCTGGAGAATATAGGCCTAATCTACTTTGTTACAGAGATGGGGGTGAGGCCATGGAGAGATTTGAATATAAGGATGAGAATTTTAAATTGAAGGAGTCAGGAGACTGGGAGCCAATATAGAGTAGCAAGCACAGGGGTGATGGGTGAGCTGGACTTTGGGTAGGTTAGGATATGGGCAGCAGATTTTTCGATGAGCTGATGTTTATGGATGGTGGAGGATGAGAATAGTCAAATCTGGAGATGACAAAGGCATGAATGAGGCTTTTTGTAGCAGATGGGTTTAGATAGGGGCAGAGACGGGCAATATTTTGAAGGTAGAAGTAGGCGATCTTATTGGATATGATATTGGGTCAGAAACTCAGTTTGCAGTCAAATAGGACGTTGAGGTTGCAAACAGTAGTCTTCCAGTTGGCGAGGGGGATGGTATGTGCTGGGCTGCTTTCTTTTTCGTCTTGTTACTTTAAACACCATATTACACACACTCAGTTGTAACAATGCAGGATCAGGACTTTATTGAAACCGCATACCAGCCACAGCCGTAAGAGAGCACGGGTCTTTTCATACTACGCCATTCCAGTATGAGAGCGAGCTGCTGAGGCACCACAGTTCACAATTCAGTGCGAGCCGCTAAACAGTCATTCCCTCACATTTCTCATTCCATTCTTTAGCTTTGATCACTACCTTCCATGCCTACTAATAAATCATCGTACATCAAAGATACATACAAATGCCAATAGAATAACAACGTAAACCCAACAAATATGCACTTCCATAAACACAAGTGACCTGATTGCCGTCATAAACTTCCCATTCATTTTATTGCCATAAACATAGGTGACCTGATCCTCGACCTGATAGCCACGCAACTCAGTCTTCTGACCTGTGGAGAAACATTTGCTTTAATATCCATTTGCACAATTTACAACCCAGGCTTAGCAGAAAGCTGTTTTAACTTTTAATTGACCGTGTATTGGTTTCACAGGGTGCGCAGAAAGAACATTTGAGGTACACAGATAGTGTGAACCCTCATTCCCACAGTAGGGAGGTTGTGGTGGGAGCTGAAGACAATAGCTTCAGACTTCCCAATGTTTAATTGGACGATATTGAAACTCGATTAGGACTGGATTTCTGACAAGCAGGATGACCACACAAGTAGTCCATGGGTCGGGAGATGTGGAGTTGGATGTCATCTGTGAACCTGATGCTATATCTTCAGATGTCACCGAGAGACAAGATATGAGGAATTGAAGGAGACCACCGATAGAGACTCGAGGTAATGATGCGGGGTTGAGAAAAGAAGCATTCGCTGGAGATGTTCTGGCTATGATTGGATAGGAAGAATGGGACCAAGTGAGGGCATTCCTATTTGGACAATGAAGGAAAGGCATTGTAGGTGGATAGTGTACTAATCATAGAATCATACAAATTTACAGCATGGAAGGAGGCTATTCGGCCCATCGTATCTGCACCGGCCGACAAAGAGCTATCCAGCCTAATCCCACTTTCTGGCTCTTGGTCCGTAGCCCTGTAGGCTACAGCACTTCAAGTGCACATCCAAGTACTTTTTAAATGTGGTGAGGGTTCTGCCTCCACCACCCTTTCAGGCAGTAACTTCTAGACTCCCACAATCCTCTGGGTGAAGAAATTTCCCCTCAAATCCTCTCTAAACCTCCTACCAATTACTTTAAATCTATGCCCCCTGGTTGTTGACCCCTCTGCTAAAGGAAATAGGTCCTTCCCATCCACGCTATCTTGGCCCCTCATAATTTTATACACCTCAATGAGGTCTCCCCTCAGCCTCCTCTGTTCCAAAGAAAACAAGCCTAGCCTATCCAATCTTTCCTCATAGCTAAAAATTCTCTAGTCCAGGCAACATCCTCGTAAATCTCTGTATTCTCTCTAGTGCAATCACATCTGTCATGTAATGTGGTGACCAGAAATGCACGCAGTACTCTAGCTGTGGCCTAACTAGTGTTCAAGCATAACCTCCCCGCTCTTTTATTCTATGCCTTGGCTAATAGAGGCAAGTATTCCCGTATGCCTTCTTAACTACCTTATCTACCTGGCCTGCTATCTACAGGGTTCTGTGGACATGCACACAAAGGTCCCTTTGTACCTCTGCACTTCTCAGTGTCCTATCATTTAATGTGTATTATCTTGCCTTGTTAGACCTACCCAAATGCATTGCCTCACATTTCTCTGGATTGTATTCCATTTGCTAATGTTTTGCCCACCTGACCAGTTCATTGATATCTTCCTGCAGTCTGCAGCTTTCTTCTTCATTATCAATCACAGAGCCGATTTTAGTATCATTGTAATGTATATATGCCTGGGTTTACCTGCCACCAGGGGGAGCGATCATTGGAGGTCATTGGGCCACAGACACACACATGCAGCCCTTGTATATAAAGAAAGCCTCCATGTTTAATCCTCACTTTGAGAGCTAATAAAGCAGAGTCAGGTTGCACCTGATTGAGTTCACGGTACTAAGCCTATTGAGTTATTGCATATGCAACATTCGGCGATGTGGTACAATACGAACTTTCACGCACAAAACAAAAAAAATGAGCACCGTTGGAATCCTGGAGCGATTCGTGGAGGGAGAAGACTGGGAGGATTTTACAGATCGCCTTGACCAGTACTTTGTGGCCAACAAGATGGATGTAGGCGCAGGGCGGTTTTCCTCACGGTTTGTGGTCCAAAAATCTATGGCCTCATAAAGAATCTGCTCTCACCTGTACGCCCAACAGAAAAGACCTGTGAGGAATTGTGTGCTCTGATTCAGGACCATCTCAAACCTAAGGAAGACATCATTATCTCGAGATATCGCTTTTACAAGCATGTTCGTTCTGAGGGCCAGTGGCGGAATTTGTTGCCGACCTGAGACGTCTCGCCGGGCCGTGTAAGTTTGGAACTGCATTGGAAGACATGCTGCGCGACGCCTTTGTAATAGGCATAAACCACGAGATGATCCTGCGGAAGCTGCTGGCTGCAGAGACGCTGGATCTGAGCAGGGCCATCACGATTGCCCAGGCTTGCCTGACCACGGTCGATAGTACAAAGCAGATATCCGTGCAGAGTCTGAACTCCACGGCAAGTACTGTGCACCAGATTGTGTCGTCGGTTGGCAGAGCTGCACCTGGCAGGGCCTACCCGACTGTGTTTGCGAAACCTGTAGCTGCTCGAAGTCCGCCATTGGGCACGAATCCGATTTCACCCTGTTGGTGTATTGGCGTTGTGGGGGCAATCATTGGCCTCATCAGTGCCGTTTCAGACAGTATATTTGTAGAGGCTGTGCAAAAATTGGGCACCTTCAGCGGATGTGTCCGCAGCTCAGCAAGCATGCTGCGACACACCACGTGGATGATGATGACTGATCCGGAGCGGATTCGGCAATGCAACCCAAGATATCCGAGGAGGAAGTGCATAGTGTACATTCATTCCTGACAAAGAGCCAACCGATAATGATTGAAGTAAAATTGAACCGAGTGCTGGTATCTATGGAATTAGACACGGGTGCGAGTCAGTCAATTATGAGCCAGAGGACTTTCGTAAAGCTGTGGGACACCAAGGCTGTGAAACCCAAGCTGAGTCCAGTAGATGCAAAATTACGTACCTACACCAAAGAGCTCATGCCAGTGATTGGCAGTGCAGCAGTCAAGTTGTTGTACGATGGGGCAGTTCATGATCTATTGCTATGGATCATTCCAGGTAATGGTCCACAGCTGTTCGGTAGGAGTTGACTCGAAAAAATAAAGTGGAACTGGAACGATATTAAAGCTTTGTCATCGGTGGATGGCGCTTCGTGTGCTCAACTGCTGAGCAAATTTCCCTCGCTGATTGAACCAGGCATCGGCAACTTCACGGGAGCCAAGGTTCAGATCCACCTGGACTCGGATGCAAGACCCGTCCATCACAAAGCCCGGGTGGTCCCGTACATGATAAGGGAGAAGGTCGAAATCGAACTGGACAGACTCCAAATTGAAGGGGTCATTTCACCGGTCGAATTTAACGAATGTGCTAATCCCATTGTTCCTGTGCTGAAGAATGATGGCACTGTCAGGATTTGTGGAGACTATAAGGTTACGATCAACCGAGTTTCGAAACAGGATCAGTACCCGTTACTAAAGGCTGATGATCTGTTTGCAATGCTAGCCAGGGGAAAGTCGTTCACCAAATTGGATCTGACATCGGCCTTTATGACACAGGAGCTTGTTGAATCGTCGAAAAAACTTACGTGCATCAATACACATAAAGGGCTGTTCATTTACAACAGGTGTCCTTTTGGAATTCGCTCGGCTGCAGCCATATTTCAGAGAAACATGAAGAGTTTACTGAAGTCCGTCCCTAGAACCGTGGTGTTCCACAGGTCGTGACACTGCCAAACACCTGCACAACCTGGAAGAGGTTCTATGTCGTCTGGACAAAGTGGGGCTCAGGCTGAAACGTTCAAAGTACATCTTTATGGCACTGGAAGTCGAATTCCTGGTAAGGAAGATTGCTGCAGATGACATCAGACCTATGGACTCGAAAACAGAGGCCATCAAAAATGCACCCAGACCCCAGAGTGTGACGGAGCTGTGTTCGTTCCTTGGTCTCAGCTACGTTGGTAATTTCTTACCTAAATTGAGCACATTATTAGAGCCACTGTACATGCTGCTCAGAAAAGGTGACAACTGGGTTTGGGGTGTATCTCAAGACAGGGCCTTCGAGAAGGCTAGAAATCTGCTTTGTTCCAACAAATTGCTGGTACATTATGCCCTGTGCAAGCATTTAATATTGGCCTGTGATGCTTCATTACATGGGGCTGGTTGCGTGCTCCAACAATCCAATGAGTCGGGAAAATTACAACCCGTTGCATATGCGTCGAGAAGCATGTCTAAAGCGGAAAGAGCCTACGGGATGTTAGAGAAAGAAGCTTTAGCCTGCGTATATGGGGTTAAAAAGATGCACCAGTATCTGTTTGGGCTTCGTTTCGAGCTTGAAACCGATCACAAGCCGCTCATATCTTTGTTTTCAGAGCATAGAGGTATCAATACCAATGTGTCATCCCGCATCCAGAGATGGGCGCTGACATCATTTGCCTGTGATTATGTTATTCGCCCGGCACCGAGAATTGTGCCGATGCATTGAGCCGTTTACCATTGCCCACGCCGGAGGTGGAAATGCCACAGCCCACAGACCTACTCTTGGTCATGGATGCCTTTGAGAGTGAAGGGTCGCCTGTCACTGCTCAACAAGTTAGGACCTGGACCAGCCAGTAGCCGATCTTATCGGTTGCAAAACGTTGTGCCCTTAGTGGTGATTGGTCGGCCATTCCCAGGATGAGACCAAACCTTACACGAACTATCCATTCAATCTGATTGTTTGCTATGGGGTAATCATGTTGTTATGCCCAAGAAAGGCAGGGAGAGATTTGTATGGGATTTACACAGTGTCCATCCCGGTATTGTGATGATGAAGGCCATTGCCAGGTCTCACATTTGGTGGCCTGGCATCGATTCTGATTTGGAGCCATGTGTGCATCAGTGCAACACTTGCATGCAGTTAATCAATGCACCAGTGGAATCTCCGCTAAGTCTGTGATCATGGCCATCCAAATCACGGTCGAGGATCCACATCGACTATGCGGTTCCTTTCCTGGGAAAAATGTTTTTGGTGGTGGTGGATGCGTATTCCAAATGGATAGAATGTGTAATCATGTTATCCAGCACATCCACAACCACCATTGAGAGCCTTCGTGCCATGTTTGCCACTCACGGTCTGCCCGACATCGTTGTGAGCGACGACGGATCGTGCTTCACGAGTTTGGAGTTTCAAGAGTTTATGAGACTCAATGGTATCAAGCACGTAAGGTCAGCACCATTCAAACCCGTGTCCAATGGTCAAGCGGAGCGGGCCGTCCAAACCATCAAGCAGAGCCTGAAACGTGTAACTCACTGTTCTTTGTCATGTTCTTTGTTCTTTCTCAAGACCAGCCTCTCTCTTGTCCACCCTGATCTTAACGATCATGTCAAAAACAGACGTCAGCTTCAGTAGTGGTATCATAATCGCACTGCCGTTTCACGCAACATCTCTATTAATGATCCTGTGTATGTGCTAAATTATGGTCAAGGCCCCAAGTGGGTCACTGGCACTGTTATGGCCAAGCAGGGTAACAGGGTACTTATTGTCAGGTTCACTAATGGGAAAACATGCAGGAGACACATTGATCAGATGAAATTGCGGCACACAGACAAACTGGAACTGCTTGAAGAAGACACCATCAATGACCAACCGATTCATATTCAGCCATCAGAAGACCCTGCTGTTGTCAATGAATCTGGACCTTCAATCCCTGACCTTCAATCCCTGACATGGACATTGCCACTCCCATTAGATCGGCTACCCAGTCTCAAGTCATGAATGACTCGGAGAGCTCACCCAGATCTGGAATTGAATTGAGACGATCAACGAGGGAGTGGAAAGCCCTGGACCGTCTCAATTTGTAAATAGGACTGATACCAAGATCTTTGGGGAGAATGATGTAATGTATGTATGCCTGGGTTTACCTGCCACCAGGGGGAGCGACTGTCGGATGTCATTGGGCCACAGACACACACGTGCAGCCCTTGTATATAAAGAAAACCTCCATGTTTAATCCTCACTTTGAGAGCTAATAAAGTAGAGTCAGGTCGCACCTGATTGAGTTCACGGTACTAAGCCTATTGAGTTATTGCATACGCAACAATCATCTGCAAACTTCTTAATCATACCTCCTACATTCAAGTCAAAATCATTGATATATACCACAAAAAGCAAGGGACCTAGTACTGAGCCCAGTCACAAAAACATCCATCAAACATTACCCGTTGCTTCCTGCCTTTGAGTCAATGTTGGATCCAACTTGCCACTTTGTCCTGGATCCCATGGGCTTTTACTTTTATGACCAGTTTGCCATGTGGAACCTTATCAAAAGCCTTGCTAAAATCCATACACACATGAAACGCACTACCCTCATCGACCTTCCTTGTTACCTCCTCAAAAAAATTAAATTAGGTTAGTCAGACATGACCTTCCCTTAACAAATCTGTGCTGACTGTAATCCGTGTCTTTCTAAATGAAGATTTATCCTGCCCGCAGAATTTTTCCAATAATTTTCCCACCACTAAGGTTAGGCTGACTGACTGTAATTACTCTGTCTATCCCTTTCTCCCCTTTTAAACAAAGATACAACGTTAGCAGTCCTCCAGTCCTCCGGCACCACATCTGTAGCCAGAGAGGATTGGAAAATGATGGTCAGAACCTCTGCTATTTCCTCTTTTGCTTCCCTTAACCGGTGACTGCAGAGAGGTTGCAAAGAATGATGAGGGATAATGTACTACAGTCACCAAGGATATTGTTTGTGACTTTGATTAGGACAGTTTCAGTGCTGTGACGGCACAGAAACCTGATTGGAGAGATTTAAATGTGGCACTGCAGGAAAGATGGCTACGGTTTTGGGCAGTGAGGATACATTCAAGGACGTGAGAGGAAAAGAAGTTTGGAGATTGTTGTGTATGGAGAAAGAGTCAGACTGAACACTGTGAGCTCAAAGTAAAGTGTAACCTTAGTCTTTTATTGCAGGTCTCCAGAGTGCCTCTCCAACCTGTGAAGTCTCCTTAAATATCTCTGCTTCCAAGGGATTATGGGAACCCTTGGGACACCAGGGGATGAGCTCTTTGGTGGCTGTACAGAGTAAATGCAAGTATACATGTATAACAACACTCCCCCACACCCCCCCCAAAGTCAATGGTGGAACTGTTTACAATGTGAGTCGATCTGGGGCCCTTCTTGCCCTGGTTGATCGTCTCAGTGTGAAAGCTGGTGTTGTTGAATCATTTTTGGGCCCTCGCTGGGCTGCTGTGCAGCTGGCCTTGCTGGGCTGCCTGATGTGTTGGGCCCTGCTGGGCTGCTGTGGATGATGGTTCTGCTTCGTGGTCAACCGTGGTGCCGGTTACCACTGGTGTGTATGTTGGGGGATTAAAAAAGGTAGGGTCCAAGGTGGGTTGCTCAGGATAGTCCGTGAATCTGAGTTTGATTTGGTCCCAGTGTTTCCGGTGAATGAGTCCATTTGAAAGTTTGACCCGAAACACCCTGCTCCCCTCTTTGGCCACGACAGTGCCGGGAAGCCACTTGGGACCTTCTCCATAATTTAATACAAATACAGGATCATTGATTTCAATCTCGCGTGACACATTTGCGCTATCATGGTATGCACTTTGTTGAAGCCGCCTGCTCTCTACCTGTTCATGTAGATCAGGATGAACTAACGAGAGCCTTGTCTTAAGTGCCCTTTTCATGAGCAGTTCAACAGGTGGGATCCCAGTGGGGTCTCGTGCGGTAGCTAAGCAGGACTCGGGATAGGCGATTCTGCAGTGAGCCTTCAATTACCCTCTTCAAGCCTTGCTTGGTGGTTTGCACTGCTCTCTCTGCCTGATCATTGGATGCTGGTTTAAACAGGGCAGATGTGACATGTTTCATCCCGTTATGGGTCATGAATTCTTTGAACTCAGCACTGGTAAAACATGGCCCGTTGTCGCTCATCAGGACATCGGATAAGCCTTGTTTGGCAAACATGGCCTGTAGGCTTACAGTAGTGGCAGCGGACGTGCTAGACGACATTATGTCACATTCAATCCACTTGGAGTACGCGTCGACAAACACAAGGAACATTTTACCCAAGAACGGGCCTGCATAGTCGACGTGTACCCTATACCATGGTTTGGAGGGCCAAGACCATAAACTTAGTGGCGCCTCCCTGGGTGCACTGCTTAACTTTGAGCATGTATTACATCTGTGAATGCAGGACTCTAAGTCCGCATCGATACCGGGCCACCATACATGGGATCTGGCTATCGCTTTCATCATTGCGATGCCTGTGGAGGTCGTTGATGAAGGTGTCTCTTGGGGACCACTACTCGGTGGCCCCACAGAAGGCAGTCTGCCTTCATCTTTGCGCCGCTGAAACGGCTTTATCTCTTCCTGCATTTCCACTGGGACACTGGTACAGCTCCTGTGAAGCACACAGTTTTTGACTAGAGATAATAAGGGGTCCTGGCTTGTCCAGGTTTTGATCTGCCAGGCAGTGACGGGTGATTGCTCACTCTCAAATGCTTCCATAACCATGGCTAGATCTGCGGGCTGCGCCATTTCCACCCTCGTGGTGGGCAATGGCAGCCTACTGAGAGCATTAGCGCAGTTTTCTGTGCTGGCCTGTGGTGGATGGCGTAGTTGTATGCGGACAACGTGAGCGCCCATCTCTGGATGCGGGCCGCTGCGTTGGTATTTATCCCTTTACTCTCGGAAAACAGGGATATAAGTGGCTTATGGTCAGATTCCAATTCGAACTTTAGCCCAAACAGGTATTGATGCATTTCCTTTACCCCATAGACACAAGCTAACACATCTTTTTCAATCATGCTGTAGGCTCTCTCAGCCTTAGACAGACTCCTGGATGCATAAGCAACCGGTTGCAGTTTCCTGAAATCATTAGCTTGTTGCAATACACACCCAACGCCATATGATGACGCATCACATGCTCGTACCAAACGCTTACATGGATCATACAACACAAGCAATTTGTTTGAGCATAACAATTTTCTCGTTTTCACAAAGGCATTTTCTTGGTTTTTGCCCCAAACCCATTCGCCCCTTTTCGTAGTAAGACATGCAGTGGTTCTAGCAGTGTGCTGAGATCTGGTAAGAAGTTACCAAAATAGTTCAAGAGTTCCAGAAACGACCGCAGCTCCGTTATGTTCTGTGGCCTCGATGCGTTCTCGATTGCCTCCGTCTTCACGTTGGTAGGCCTGATGCCGTCCGCCGCAATCCTCCTTCCAAGAACTCTACTTCAGGTGCCAAGAAAACGCACTTCGAGCGTTTTAACCTGAGCCCCACGCGGTTGAGTCGACTAAGAACCTCCTCCAGGTTCTGCAGGTGCTCGACTGTGTTCCAACCTGTGACCAAGATGTTGTCCTGGAAGACCACGGTGTGGGGACCAACTTCAGTAAACTTTCCATGTTTCTCTGGAATATCGCCGCCGCTGATCAGATTCCAAATGGGCACCTGTTATAAACAAAAAGACCTTTGTGCGTGTTGATGCAGGTGAGAGCCTTCGATGCTTCCTCCAGTTCCTGCGTCATGTAGGCTGAAGTCAGATCCAGCTTCGTGAACGTCTTTCATAGAAACATAGAAACATAGAAAATAGGTGCAGGAGTAGGCCATCCGGCCCTTTCCTCCCGCCAGGGTTGCAAAGAGGTTGTCGGCTTTTCGTAGTGGGTATTGGTCCTGTAGGGAGAAACGATTGATAGTTACTTTGTAATCGCTACAGATTCTGACGGTGCCGTCTCCCTTGAGGACTGGATGTAGGGGGTTTAACTACAACCTTTGAACCCCCACAGCTTATGCCTGGCCTGTGGGAACTTCTCTGAGCAGTTTTGAAGTGCTCCTAACCCCTGGTTCTGGACACTGGACTTATCACAGAAGTAATAAAGCAAAAGGCAGATAAGTGTGTGTTTGGAATGAGTCTAAGGTGTTGATTAGAAAGTTGAAGGCACCAAAACTTTATTTCAGACAAGTGAAAACTACCAAATTTTATTGCAACATAACAATCACGGTCAGGCAGAGCTAGAAGGGAGGAAGAAGAACATACAAAATTACAGTGTATCTGTCTAAACCAAAAAAAAAACCACCTCCCAACACCCAAACCTTACTGTTTAGGTCTACATCATTAAGGTCAGAATTAGACTTGCCAATGCAACTTCAGATGTTGCCTTCAGGGATGGTAGGCTTTGTTTTCCAGCGATGGGAGTGTTGTTTTATTGCCGTTGGGGACCCTGGTTGATTCGACCATTCGTAGAGGGTGAGTGGTCAGCTCGATCATCGCTGGTTGGCCCCTGGTAATATGGTGGCAGATTCTTCTGTTGGTTTCGATGGGCCCACTTGGGTTTTAATCCTAAATTGGACCTTGGTGGAGTTCGGGGCCAGGTTGCAGCTGACCGAGCTGAGTGTCGTGCTCCCGGTTGCGGTTTTGACTTGGCCCCCTTTGGTTAGAGCGAGGTTGCTTGTTAGTCCTTTGCTGGCCAGCAAAATGCTGGAGACACTGCGAACACTTGGGCATGCACCCGAACACTGACGCGAACACTTTCTTGCTGGAGAAGGTGGAGCCTGGATATAGGGCTCTGACCTGGTTGGTTTTCAAAAAATCCTTTGTTCGGGCTTGTTCGGTTTCAAAAGATGCACTCTTTGAGATGTGATCAAACTCCAACGGCCGACCTAGGTCATTAACGGTAGATGATGGCCCGATTTAGTTTGACGAGGTGTTAACTGCCAGTCCATTGTACTAGGCCATCCTGCCACCTGTCAATCTCGGGCCCAGGCCCAAGTTCTTTGTTGGAATTAGTCATTGTCAGGTGGTGACTCAGGAGAGGCGAGATGAGTGACAGGTAAATAATGGTTTTGCTGACTTTGTAGGTTCTCCGACCCCCGTTAATCACACGCCAAAACCCACCTGTTCATCATCTCAGCAGTATGTGTTCTTTTACTCCGTCCCTCCTGTTCAGGCTTTTTGCAGTCTTTTTCAGCAAAATCCACAGAATATACCGATAAGTCCATAAAGTCCTTCCAATCTTGCACAAGAATCTCCAAACAGTCCAGCACAAAGGTTCTCCAGGGCCAAGCCTCAAGGTCCCAAAAGTTAGTCCAGGTTTCCACATGAGGTGTACACACACATGCTGTTTTCGGGGCTCCAGGCTTCAGATCCCCAACAGGGGTTTTAAACTGGCACAGTCCGAGACCAAGATGGATTCCCCAAACCAGAGAATTTTGGTCAATCCTTACAGTCCCCCATTTGGCACAATAGTCACCACTATGGTGTCTTGGTACATGGAGCAAAATTCTGACCCTAAAATAAAACCTTCCCCAAATTATCAAGCTAAACCCAGAAACACTTCTTTCCCCCTTCAACAAGGAAAAATACACAGTACCTGACTGTTGATAATTTGGGCCATACTGCAACACATCCTTTCCTGGGCTTCCATGGGTTCTGACCCCCATTGCCAGGAAACATACTTTAAAATAACAGAACAGATACATGCATTTTAAACTTTACAGGTTGCATGCAGGCTCTTAACTTAAAACACTTTATACCACATGGATAAAGTCTCCTGTAGAATTGCAGGAGAAGTGACCTGGTTATTTTACAAATTATTGCACATATCTTTCCATCCAAACATTCCCATCCTTCCCCTTACAGAAATGCAGAAAACATAGCAGGGTTACAAAGGTTTAGGGTTTCTGGTATGCTCTAGAATGTAGTCTGCGACGCCTCCTACGCCTCATTCTGCGCTCTGTGTATAGGAGGTACAGGATAATTATTGACTGGTATATAACCAAAGCATGGGACCCAATCCTGATCCAAGGGGGGATTTCAACACTCAAGCCCACGTCCCACCAAGAGGGGGCTTCTATCTGAGAGATCTCTGTCCCCACCTCAACTGTCTTTTGCTCCAGGGTGTAAAAATGCTTTTGTGATAATTATGTTGCCTTCAGTAATTCCGTCAACTGTTCTGGGAGTGGGGGTATTTCGTAACCAAAGCGTGCAACATAATCTTGCAAATGTGCCACGTTATTTTGCACAGTGATGTGAATGGTAGAAGGTTCAGGGATGTGAGTGATCCATTCCTGGGCCACTTGTACCTCTGCCAATAGTTTAAAACAAAAGCTGCTGTAACTCACCGGACACTCCACATGCTGGTTGTACCGGTAGCTCTGTGCACTCGTGGTGATGCAGGATATCCCACTCCCAATGTAAGCAACCTGTGGAAGAACATGGCCCTGTGCATTACCTCCATGGTGCAATTTATGGGCTCAGCACCAGCAGTGTTAAAACCACATTGTGGCCTGGCAAAATACAGTGTTGGGGACACAGTATTACCTGTGCACCCCTGCTTTGGCACCTAGAGAGGTCTGTACCTGTCATAGCATGCTCCCATTATATGACATAGGGTGGGACCTCTGTGAACCTCACATGCATCCCTCTCTGAATGACTCCAACATTCTCAACCCTGTATATGGATGCTGGCTTAGGTGAGCTACCCATAACTGGCATTCTAACGACGATTCCCATGATTGTATGATTTGATTTGCCACAGCCTACAGGTACAGGATAGGCTTCAGAGGCTACACGAAGCTGGCATGGACTCAAGGAGTTACTGTAAGGGTGTAATGCTGCTAGGTGTTGGTTACTGATCCAGGAGGGGACTTGACCTTGCCTCAAGTCTTCCAGGTTGCTCCTGCCTTCACTCAGTAACCAAGCCCCATACAGCACACACACCTCATTTTGAGCTGCTTGATCAGAGGCGTTTCTGTCCTCTCTTATCAAGGCATTTATCGTTTTAGAGTGTTTTTCTAATTCTAAAATTATCTCCTTCAAATGTAGAGTCATGGTCTGGTCTTCGTGGAGCCTTTAGCCTAACAATATATTTTCCTCCCCAAGGATTTTGTGCAACTGTTTCTTTAACCCATTTATTTGCAGGGCCAGTTGCACATCATCCAAGCTGTTTATCACTGAGGAACCTGTGTTGTAGGCTGTGAACAAATCGTTTACCAAATCCCTTCTTTTCCTTCCTGCCCTTACCGTGCTTGGTGCTCTGAAGCTGTACAGGTCTGCTATGTTTATGTCTCCAAAGTCTAGCTCGTAAAATCTCTGGAACATGTCACTCAGCAGAGCCTGGTACAGTTGTTCAGTTTTTCGAGGACACCAAGCAGGTAAGTGGACTTCTGTCAGATTTAATACCACAGAGGCGACAGCATAATGTACACCCTGGTGTAAAATTTTCTCTGTGGGCACGAGGACCAACCCATTCCTTGGACCTGGGGCAGCTGCAGGACATTTGTTTAAGTCTGGCTTTACTGGAGGAGCTGTAGGTGTGGGTTTCCTGGTCTGTACCAGGAGCTCAGTGGCATGTACTGGGGCAGGAGGTACTGGCAGGACACATGAATCCAAATTCTGATCCCATCCCATTCCATCCCCGGAATCCTGCCATCACCTATTGAACGCGACCGACACACCAGCGGGACATACATGCACAGACTCCCACATACAAAGGTAAATCCCCATATCATATTTCCACCACTTGTCCCAGCATATACTTACACCCCCCTCAGTTCCAGTGATAGTGCGGTAGGTATCATTACTGAGTCTCTCCCAATCCGCAAATTTGTACTTAACATCCTGGCTTAGCTTCCGAATCCACCACCATTGATCCAGAAGGATGTTTCCCTTGCAGGTCAAACACACTTTCTTCCCTTCAGTGACACGAATCCGGGCAGTGGTCATCTGTATCAAAGGGCATGGGATGGATGCTTCGCCATAGGTAAATGTACCGTGGCTGGAGTAACGCGTAGAGTTGGACTCCAACCACCCAGGCCAGCTCCCCTCATGTTGGTACACTGTGGTCCCATCCTTGCCTGGTGCGCTGCTCCCTGTGGTCACTCGCGGGGGCTTCCCTCCGGAGCACCCGAAGACGAGCGATTCCTCCGTATCCCCTCGGTGTCCCGAACACGTCTCCATCAGGGCCATCCATAGCAACAGGATTCCTTTCATTTTATTAGGCTCCCTGTAGCGAAAATAGAAAAGATAGCCTTGCCTTGAGCATTACCCTCAGGCTCAGTCAGTGCAACAACAGGCACACCACTTATCCTGAAACTTAACTTAAACTAAAGAGGAAAAGGGGTGTGGGTTATTATTTACAGCGCCACCCTACCCGGGTGGCCAGGCTATGTCCTGGTGAACCTGAGCCTTTTCCGGGGTCTGGGCCGGTCGTATATCGGGGACCATGGCGTTCTGGGCAGTGGGGTATGGAGGCTTCTCCTCACAGTACCAGCTGGGGATGCTACGTGTGGCTTTGAATCCCAGAATATAGGTGGGATTTCTCCCGTTATACAGTACACTGCCCCTCGCCCTACAGTGTCCCTTTCTACCTGCGTGCTTTTGAGTCGCTGTCCCTTTTAACTTGAACCTTTTCCTCAGCCTGTATCTATTGTTCCTCCTTTTAAATACCAAGACCTTGGGCCATCTTACCCTGAGCCTCGAGTTCTGGAGTTTCTTTACTTTTGGGCTGGCTGTGGTTACCGGGGCTGTCCCTGGTTTCCAGCCCACCGTCGCGGCGACCTTGGGGCTATGTAATTTGTCATAGCGACCCCCTCCGCCATTGGGAGATCCACTGCTGCTGAGGGCTTCTCACAGACTGTGGCTGTGGGTTGCTGGCCCCCAGCTGTGGTGCTGCTCCCTGTAGCAGGCCAGGTTTTGTGTTGGTCTTTACGTTCGGGGTTAAACCGCTTACATTGGTTTATGTGAAACCATTTAGTGCAGCGGGGTAATTTGACTGCATATACCATGGGGCTAGCTTTATCTACTATACTGTAGGGCCCCATGTTCAGTGGCTCAAATACCCCCACCCGAGCGTAGTTCCTTACCATGACCAAGTCCCCTATCTCCCATTCCTGAGACTTGCGGGGTTCCAGCAGCAACCGGTTACTATGGTGCTGCCGACCCATGTTACTAGCCGCCTGCCAGTGAATCTGTTTGAGGTGTTCAAACAGATTCTTGACAAAGCAGTTCCGGCCGACTTCCCTAAGCTTGGCTTCTGTCAAGACCGGGGCTAGCACATGGGAAGGGGTCCTCATGGCCCGGCCAGTCATTAACTCATGTGGGGAGTACCCTGTACTTTTTGACTGACTGGCCCAGATTCCCATGAGAACCAGAGGCAAGACCTCCACCCACTTGTGGGGTGAATTACCTGTCTCTTTCCGCAGTCTCTCCTTTATGGTGCGATTTAGCCGCTCCACTGGACCTAAGGATTGGAGGTTGTGGGAGACATGCCATTTACCTTCCACGCCAAGCACCTTAAGGGTCGCTTGCATTACCTGGCTGGTAAAATGGCTTCCTTGGTCGGACTCCACATACTGCGGGAGTCCCCATCGAGAGAATACCTCTCTCACCAGAATTCTGGCTGTCCCTAGAGCGGTTGCCATCCGGCACGGGAAGGCTTCCACCCACTTAGAAAACACACCGACCAAGACAAGGCAATATTTAAAACCTCCCTGGGCGGTGGGTAGAGGCCCGATGTCGTCGATTTGCACTGACTGCCATGGTCCTTCTACCCGCCTGATGTGTCCCAAGGACACTTTCCTTCTCTGGGGGTCAGGGTTGTTTGCACCAGACACTCCGCACAGTAGTCACAGGCGTCTTCCCTGAGCCCAGGCCACCACTCTGCCTGTTCCACCCTTTGCCAGGTGGTCTCAGGCCCAGGGTGCCCCGCTCCTGGTCCTGCATGGGCCAGTTGGAGGAACTTCCTTCGGTGATTCTGTGGCACTACCCAGATGTCCCTTTTAAACAGTAGGTCCTCCCGTACGGCAATGTCTGCCGCGCTGTATGGACCCTTGACTTTCTCCCCTTTCGCTAGCCTGGCCAGGACAGCTTTCAGGACGGGATCCTGCATCTGGACCGTTTTTAGATCTGGGGCTAAAGCTACCCCTGCGCTCCCTTTGTTCCCTGACCTGTCTCTGACGGCTGTTATGGGGTTTGCTCCGTACGGGTCCCAAAACCTACCCGTACGAGCACCTCCTTTAGCTAACAGGTCTGCCTGTGAGTTTCCCTCGGCTCTAGGCTCCGTTTTAGAGTGAACCTTCACCTTCAGTATGTATACCTCACTACTTTCTCCGAAGGCGGCCATGATCTGTTGTAACAGTGGTTTTGTTACCAGGGGCCTGCAGTCAGCGAATGTGTATCCGCGACGAGACCAGATGGCCAGATACTCCGTACATGAATTTTAGGTAAACATACAATCTGAACAAATCGTGTAGGGGGTTGGGAACTCCTCAGGGTGGGTCACAACATACGCCACCACCGACAGCTCGGCGTGCTGGGTGCTCATAGAGCTGGGGAGTTTAAGAGCCAGGGCAATACCTGCCCGGGATCATAAATCCCGCAGCCTGTGAGTCTGACTCCCGCAGACATCGTGCTGGAGCCAGCCACATATATTTCGTGGCATGTGGGATGTACCCCTGCCCATAAACCAACGTCGACATCCTAAACCCCTTCAACAGAGCACCTGTGGGCCTCCCCTGCATAGATCATATTGGCTGCCAACCTGGGTCAGAGAGGCTTTTAACCTGCAAATCCATCTGAGACAGGAGGAGGGTCCAGCGAGCAATCCGTGCGCTGCTCACTGTCCCATCCTTGATTCTCCCATTCAGAAGCACTTGGATGGGGGTATGATGGGTCAGGAGAGTGATTGGGGATACTCCTGTGAACACCTTGGACCATTTTACGGCCCAGTGTGTGGCAAGCAAATGCCGTTCACAATTTGAGTATCCTCTCTCCACATCGGTGAGGACCCTGGAGGAGTAGACCATCGGCCTCAGCTGGCCCTGCCGCTCCTGGAGCAGCACTGCACTTAGGCTGTCCCCGCTGGCTGCAACCTCCAGGAAGAATGCCTCATCCCCATCTATAGCCCCTAGGGCTGGCACGGTCTGCAGATCCTTTTTTAACTGGACAAATGCAGCTTCACAGCCCTCATCCCACTCCCTATTGACTCCCTTTTGCAAGAGTCGGATTGGGGGGCTGCGATAGCTGCATAGTCCTCGATAAAATTCCTGTAGTAACCAGTCAACCCGAGGAAGGATCTCACCCCTGTAACATTGGTGGGTGCTGGAAGCTCCTGCACCGCCTTCCTCCGAGCCTCGTCTATTGCCCTCTCCCCTGATCGCACAGTCAGTCCCAAGAACTTGACTTTCTGCAGGCCTCGCTGTGCTTTCTTAGGGTTTACTTTGAACCCTTCCTCCTTTAGCAGCTCTGCCAGCAGTGGACAGTGCTCTTCACTCTGATCAGTGAAAGGAGCAGGTCGTCCACATACTGGACCAGCTGCTGAGGTCTGCTAAAGCCCTTTAAACAATTGGCTATATTGTTAGCGTGAATGTTTTCTCAGAAGAATCACTCAACACTCAGAGTCAGTTCCAACGCCAATGCGGCCTTTATTTTCTCCGGCGGGGAGGAAGCCTCAGGACTGGATCCAGGCACTTCTCTCCAACGAACAAAGGAACTCATCGATATTTATATGTTTTACAATAGTTCTTTACAGTTACTCAGCCCACTTCGGCTGGACACAATCCAATCATACCGATTATAGATTACATATAGGTTTCTTTAACCCAATAGAATTCTCCTGATATCTCAGGGGCCGTATGTTTGGTTTTTGTCAGCTCGGGCTGATTAATGACCTCGTTATGTGAGGTGCCCCCCCCCCCCCCCTTATCTCTGTTCCTTGGGCTCTGCTTAGTCAAAGGACATTCCACATCAGGTATTATAATGGTTCGTTTATAGTTATCTTGTCTCAAGTGAGTGAGCTGAGGCATTCCCGGTAGTGGGCCTCACAGGGTCATTGCTCGGTCATTGCTCGGTCAGCCCCAGTTCATTACTTGACTAACTGAGTACCCACCATGCTTGGGCAGCCATTTTATATGTGGCCACTTTAAACCTATATGAGTTTAGATATATTCAGCAGGTGCCTAATGCCTACAACAATATATTGGTGAAATATACTAGGACTGTTATGGAAACCTTATGGTAGACAATCCCAGATATACTGTTGGCCCTTAAAAGTAAATGCAAATTTATATTGGTCCTCCCTTCTTACAGGAATGGACCAAAACCCGTTGGAGATATCCAGCACCGTGAATGTGGTCGCGGATGCTGGAATGCTCCCTATCAAATCAGCCACAGCAGCGACCATTGAAGCACAGGCAGTGATGTTCTTATTTAGGACCCTATAGTCCACCGTTGCCCTCCACGAATTGTCCGGTTTTCTAACCGGCCAAAGCGGGGAGTTGACATGGGTGGCTATAGTTCTAAGAACACCCTGTTTGACAAGTGAACTTAAAGCTGTCTCCATATCGGCCTCGGCTTCCTTTGGGAAGTTATACTGCTTTTGGGGTCTGGACATGGGGTCGCCCTCTATCCTCACCTCAACTCCCTTGACTCTCCCACAGTCGTGCTTGTGGGTGATGAATGCGGCGAGATTTGCTCGCACATACGCCTGGTACTCAGCCGAGGTGTTATTTAACCAGCAGTTCCAAGTTGTAACCCTCTTTTGGCTTCACAGTACACAGAGACCCTTTACCTTGAACTCCCTCCATGACCATACACTCTTTTTCAGCCCCCGAGTACACTGTCCCCCACAGTAAATGGTTTCACAAGTCCATGAGTATCTGGTGGGCTACAATGAAATCTGCCCCCAGTATCCCGTGTCCTTCCCACTCCCACCTCATCAGGACACACTTCCACTGGGTGTGGAGTGCTCCTAGATGAATGTGTAATGGGATGGAGAATTAACCGACTTGCTCATTGCCTGTGAATCCCACTAAACAATACGGGACCCCGTTGGACAGAGGTGAGGTGGCTGGATCCTCTCCATAGACGATGGTGCTGGACGCACAGGTGTCAAGCAGATACATCCCGGGCTCACTCTCGACCTCCATCTGGACGTAAGGTCGTCTCCAGGGGTCGTATTCTAGTGGGCACAGGTACACTGGCTGGCTGGGAGCTAGTCATGCTTCAGGTTTCGGTGGGGCAGTCGGAACCTCCCTGCCTGAAATCGTGGCTACCCTTCCTGCCCCTGCTGGCCTTCCTAATGCTGTCTGCAGCGCTGTAATTAATCTATTTATTAACTGGGGCCCTGCCTGGCTTTCTGTCTCCTCCTTTGGAGTGGGGACTGGAGGTTCTCTCTCCCTTTTAGACTAGCTCCAGCATTCCTTCCTCCAATGCCCTGTTTTATCAGAAGGACCGCCTCCCTCTTGGTGCCATTCCTTTTTTACTGGTGGGTCGGGTCCCACTTCATGTACCCGACCCTTGGAGGGTTTATTCTCCTCACCTTTCCCATTACGGAAAGCTAGGGTCATCTGCCTAACTACAGGTGCTTCATTAGCATTAGGGTCCCTTGAGTCAAACCAGGACTCCGCTTTGACCCTAATCCTGGGCAGGAAATTTGCCATCAGTATTCTTAGCCAGCAGCTGGTTTGTTCCTTGTTTAAATGGTCTCTATTTAAGACACCCCCACAGCATTTTGCTGGCCAGCAAAGTACTAACAAGCAACCTTACTCCAAACAAAGGGGGCCAAGTCAAAACCGCAACAGGAGTGCGACACTCAGCTCGGTCAGCCGCAACCAGGCCCCGAACTCCACAAAGGTCCAGTTTGGGATTAAAACCCAAGTGGGCCCATCGCTGGAAAACAAAGCCTACCATTCCTGAAGACAACATCTAAAGCTGCATTGGCAAGTATAATTCTGACCTTAAAGATGTAGACCTAGACAGTAAGGTTTGGGTGTTGGCAGGTTTTTCTGTTGGTTTTGATGGGCCCACTTGGGTTTTAATTCCAAACTGGACCTTGGTGGAGTTCGGGGCCAGGTCGCGGCTGACCGAGCTGAGTGTCGTGCTCCCAGTTGCGGATTTGACTTGGCCCCCTTCAGTTGGAGTGAGGTTGCTTGTTAGTCCTTTGCTGGCCAGCAAAACGCTGGAGACACTTGGGCACGCACACGAACACTGACGCAAACACTTTCTTGCTGGAGAAGGTGGAGCCTGGATATAGGGCTCTGACCTGGTTGGTTTTCAAAAAATCCTTTGTTCGGGCTTGTTCGGTTTCAAAAGATGCACCCTTTGAGATGTGATCAAACTCCAACGGCCGACCTGGGTCATTAACGGTAGATGATGGCCCGATTTAGTTTGATGAGGTGTAACTGCCAGTCCATTGTTCGAGGCCATCCTGCCACCTGTCAATCTCGGGCCCAGGCCCGAGTTCTTTGTTGGAATTAATCGTTGTCGGTGGTGACTCAGGAGAGGCGAGATGAATGACAGGTAAATAATGGTTTTGCTGACTTTGTAGGTTCTCCGACCCCCGTTAATCACACAGCAAATCCCACCTGTTCATCATCTCAGCAGTTTGTGTTCTTTTACTCTGTTCCTCCTGTTCAGACTTTTTGCAGTCTTTTCCTGCAAAATCCACAGAATATACCTATAAGTCCATTAAGTCCTTCAAATCTTGCACAAGAATCTCCAGACAATCCAGCACAAAGGTTCTCCAGGGCCAAGTCTCAAGGTCCCAAAAGTTAGTCCAGGTTTCCATACAAGGTGTACACACACATGCTGTTTTCGGGGCTTCAGGCTTCAGATCCTCAATAGGGGTTTTAAGCTGGCACAGTCCGAGACCAAGATGGATTCCCCAAACCAGGGAATTTTGTTCAATCCTTACATGGGACAATAGGACTGGCCCACTCACTAAACTCGATCGGTGAAATGATGCCCTCTTGTTGCAGCCGGTCTAGCTCGATCTGTATCCTTTCTCTCATCATGTACGGTACTACTCTCACCTTGTGATGGATGGGTCGCGCCCCCGGAATTAGGTGGATCTGCACTTTTGCTCCTTGGAATTTCCCGATGCCTGGTTCAAACAGCGAAGGAAATTTGTTTAAGACCTGGGCTCACGAAGTGTCGTCAGCAGGCGATAGTGCTCGGAGGTCGTCCCAATTCTAGCGTATCTTTCCCAGCCAGCTCCTGCCAAGCAGCGTGGGACCATCGCCCGGTACCACCCAGAGTGGTAGCTTGTGCACCGCGCCATCGTAGGAGACCTTTACAGTAGCACTGCCGATTACAGGAATCAGTTCTTTGGTGTACATTCTTAGTTTCGTGCGAACTGGAGTTAAGACTGACCTTAATACCTTGTTGCACCACAACCTTTCGAAAGTCTTTTTGCCCATGATGGATTGGCTCGTGCCATGTCCAGCTCCATTGACACCGGGAGTCCATTTAGTTCAACATTCAGCATTATCGGGGGACAATTCGTGGTGAATGTGTGCACCCCATGTACCTCTGCCTCCTCTATCTGAGGCTCTGTTTCATCGTGACCCTCTGTGGATCTGTCCTCCTCTGCAACATGGTGGTTTGCAGGTTTAACAGGATTAGCAGCTCGCCTGCACACTCGTTGGAGGTGTTCCATTGATCCACAGCCCTTGCAAATGCCCGCTTTGAATCGGCATGAATGGAAACGATGATCACCCCCACAGCACCAACAAGGTGTTAATGGCCTTGCATTCATCACCCTTGATGGTGGACTCTGAGTCATCTGTGGATGTGCAGCTGCAGGTATGTGTGACCTGCCTTGTACATTACGATTCGAAAACAACATCACTTTGTTCACAGTACTTGTAGCAGCACTTGTGTGCTGAAAGATTTGCTTACTATTGTCACTGGTGGCAATGAACACCTGGGCTATCGCTATGGCCTTACTCAAAGTTGGGGTCTCTACAGTCAAAAGTTTGCGAAGTATGGTTTCGTGGCCAATGCCAAGTATGAAAAAGTCTCTGAGCATGTGCTCCAAATGTCCTTCAAATTCGCAATGTCCTGCAAGGCGTCTTAGCTCGGCGACATAACTCCGACTTACATAGAAACATAGAAAATAGGTGCAGGAGTAGGCCATTCGGCCCTTCGAGCCTGTACCGCCATTCAATAAGATCATGGCTGATCATTCCTTCAGTACTCCTTTCCTGCTTTCTGTCCATACCCCTTGATCCCCTTAACCGTAAGGGCCATATCTAACTCCCTCTTGAACATATCCAATGAACTGGCATCAACAATTCTCTGCGGCAGGGAATTCCACAAGTTAACAACTCTGAGTGAAGAAGTTTCTCCTCATCTCAGTCCTAAATGGCCTGTCCCTTATCCTAAGACTGTGTCCCCTGGTTCTGGACTTCCCCAACATCGGGAACATTCTTCCTGCATCTAGCCTGTCTAGTCCAGTCAGAATCTTTTCTGTTTCTATAAGATCCCCTCATCCTTCTAAACTCCAGTGAATAAAGGCCCAGTTGATCCAGTCTCTCCTCAAATGACAGCCCAGCCATCCCTGGAATCAGTCTGCTGAACCTTCGCTGCACTCCCTCAATAGCCAGAATGTCCTTCCTCAGATTAGGAGACCAAAACTAAACACAATATTCCAGGTGGGGCCTCACCAAGGCCCTGTACAACTGCAGCAAGACTTCCCTGCTCCTATACTCAAATCCCCTTGCTATGAAGGCCAACATACCATTTGCCGCCTTCACCGCCTGCTGTACCTGCATGCCAACTTTCAAAGACTGATGAACCATGACACCCAGGTCTCATTGCACCTCCCCTTTTCCTAATCTTCCATCATTCAGATAATATTCTGCCTCCATGTTTTTGCCCCCAAAGTGGATAACCTCACATTTATCCACATTATACTGCATCTGCCATGTATTTGCCCACTCGCCTAACCAGTCTAAGTCACCCTGCAGCCTCTTAGTGTCCTCCTCACAGATCACACCGCCACCAAGTTTAGTGTCATCTGCAAACTTGGAGACATTACACTCAATTCCATCATCTAAATCATTAATATATATTGTAAAGAGCTGGGGTCCCAACACTGGGCCCTGCGGCACTCCACTAGTCACTGCCTGCCATTCTGAAAAGGACCCGCTTATCCCGACTCTCTGCTTCCTGTCTGCCAACCAGTCCTCTATCCACGTCAGTACATTACCCCCAATAACATGTGCTTTGATTTTGCACACCAATCTCTTGTGTGGGACCTTGTCAAAAGCCTTTTGAAAGTCCAAATACACCACATCCACTGGTTCTCCCCTGTCCACTCTGCTCGTTACATCCTCAAAAAATTCCAGAAGATTTGTCAAGCATGATTTCCCTTTCATAAATCCATGCTGACTTGGACCAATCCTATCACTGCTCTCCAAATGCGCTGCTATTTCATCCTTAATGATCGATTCCAACATTTTCCCCACCACCGATGTCAGGCTAACTGGTCTGTAGTTACCCGTCTTCTCTCTCCCTCCTTTTTTAAAAAGTGGTGTTACATTAGCAACCCTCCAGTCCATAGGAACTGATCCAGAGTCGATAGACTGTTGGAAAATTATCACCAATACATCCACTATTTCTAGGGCCACTTCCTTAAGTACTCTGGGATGTAGACTATCAGGCCATGAGGATTTATCGGCCTTCAACCCCGTCAATTTCCCTAACACAATTTCCCGCCTAATAAGGATATCCTTCAGTTCCTCCTTCTCACTAGTCCTTCGGACCCTTAGTACATCGGAATGGTTATTTGTGTCTTCCTTTGTGAAGACAGAACCAAAGTACTTGTTCAATTGGTCTGCCATTTCTTTGTTCCCCATCATAAATTCACCCGAATCCGACTGCAAGGGACCAATGCTGGTCTTCACTAGTCTTTTTCTCTTCACATATCTATAGAAGCTTTTGCAGTCATTGCAGAAGGCCCTGAGACCTTTTGTTGGTGTAGAACTGGTACCTCGCCATCAGAACGCTTTCCTTCAGGTTCAGATGCTCTCGGACCAATGTGCACAAATCATCGTACGATTTCTCCGTGGGTTCGCTGGAGTGAGCAGATTCTTCATGAGGCCATACATTGGTGCCCCACAGACGGTGAGGAGGATCGCTCTACGTTTGGCAGCGCTCTCTTCCCCATCTAGCTCATTGGCCACGAAGTATTGGTTGAGTCGTTCCACAAAAGTTTCCCAATCATTTCCCTCCGAGGATGCCCACTGTTCTTGGCATCTTTGGGTTCGCTATCTGTATCTCATCGCCAGTTGTTGTGTATGGAGAAAGAGTCATGCTGAACATTGTGAGCTCAAAGTAAAGTGTGACCATAGTCTTTTATTGCAGGTCTCCAGAGTGCCTCTCCAACCTGTGAAGCCTCCTTAAATACCTGTACTCCCAAGGAATTATGGGATCCCTTGGGACTCCAGGGGATGAGCCCTCTGGTGGTTGTACAGATTAAATGGAAGTATACATATATAACAGAGATGGGTTGGTGATTAGCAAGGACAGGGGTGGAGGGTGTTTTTAGATGACTTGAATGACAGTAGTTTTGAAAGAAAGGGGGCCAGTATCTGAGTAGAGCGAGCCATTTATAACGTCCGCCAACATTGGGGTCAGGAAGGGAAGTTGGGTGGTCAGCAGTTTAATACGAATGGGGTCGATCAGGAGTTGGGCCTTATGGACAAGTGAGCTCAGAGAGCATCGGGGGATATGGGAGAGAAGCTAGAAATTTGAAGTAATTGAAAGAAGCTAAGAGAAAAATATCTATAAAATTGAAATCTAAAGCATGCGTGTTTCCTGCTTTCGTCTTTGATAATATCTTTCATTTCCTTGCCTGCCTTTGGACCAGTCACTTCTATCCCTCACTTCAGAAAACAATGGCCTGGATTTTGCAATTGTAATGAAGGTGAAACTGTCAGTGTTCACTGTGAAACTGACGGCAACCTCTGGCGTCCGCAGGTATGCTGTTAAATGCGGAAATCCAGAAGTTACTGTCAGTGATTCCCTGCTGCTCCACGGGGTGCACTGTTGAAGTCCCCACAGATGGCAATCTTTAGAATCATTGAACTGACGAGAAATTCCCCTTTACCATCTAATATCGCTGTTAAAAAACCCCTGAAAAAGTTAAGCCTTTTGACTGAGGTGTAACTGGGTTTTTAAGGCCGTACTAAGTCATAACTGGTGATGGCCCTGAAAAACTTATTTTATATTTGTGGAATGTCACATTTTCCACTATATTAAAAATCCACAGGTTTTTAATGTAATTATTTTAAGTTTTTGATATTTGTTCCTACCTTAATCCCATGTGTATGTCCCAATCTTTATTTCGCCATCTATAAAATTTATAAGTGAAGGACAATCAGTGAATTTTACTTCCTGGTTTGCTGTCTGTGAATTCTACATTGTGATTGGCTACTGAGCCCCTGGCCACAAAATTTGAGCCATCATTTTCAGTACGGATAAAGTATTCAGAAAATAAGAGCTTCAAGCCAGTTCCTTCCAAAAATCATGAACAACCCCACCTATACAAACTGAGGATAAATTGAGTACACTAAAATATGTTCTCTCAAATAGGATATACAATAATCTACTATTGCACTTGGTGTGGAAGAAAACAGTCAGTTTTTCTGTATCCTTATCTTTATTTTTTAATATATTTTGTGTTTAATTTTTTTGTACTTTTATTTTGACAATTCTTTAATTCAAAGATCAAGTGAAATGTGTAGTTTGGTGCTAACTGTGTGTAAAGCAATTGGGCAAAACCAAACTACTGTGGATGCTGGAAATCTGAAATAAAAACAGAAAATGCTGGAAATACTCAGCAAGGCAGGCAGCATCTGTGGAGAGAGAAACAAAATTAACGTTTCAGATGTAATCAGTCTTAAGTAAGTACAGAAGCCAGAAAAGGGGTGGGAGGATCCTCAACCGAAGATTCCCCTCCACTGTAGTTGATGGGGCCCTCGACCGTGTCCGTCCCATTTCCCACACTTCTGCCCTCACCCTTCACCTCCCTTCCAGACCATGATAGAGTTCCGCTTGTCCTCACCTTCCACTCCAACAGCCTCCACATTCAACAGATCATCCTCCACCATTTCCACCAAACACATCTTTCCCTCCAGCATTCTGAAGGGACCGTTCCCTTCGTGACACCCTGGTCCACTCTTCGATCACCCCCTCCCTTTCCCATGGCACCTTCCTGTGCAGTGCAGGAAATGCAACATCTGCCCTTTTACCTCCTCCCTTCCCAACATTCAGGGCCCCAAATACTGCTTCCAGGTGAAACAGCGATTTACCTGAACATAAGAACAGGAGTAGGCCATTTAGTCCCTCGAGCCTGTTCCTCCATTCAATGAGATCATGGCTGATCTGCAACCTAACTGTATATAACCATCTTTTCTCCATATCCCTTAATACCTTTTTGGTTAACAAAAATCTATCAATCTCAAATTTAAAATTAACAATTGACGCAGCATCAATTGCTGTTTGCGGAAGAGAGTTCCAAGCTTCTGATAGTAGAAGTGTTCCCTAATTTCACTCCTCAAAAGCCTGGCTCTAATATTTAGACTATGCCCTTTCGTCCTAGAATCCCCAGCCAGTGGAAATAGTTTATTTCTTTATCTACCCTATCTGTTCCCCTTAATATCTTGAAAACTTCGATCAAATCACCTCTCAACCTTTTAAATTCCAGAGAATATGACCCTAGTTTATGTAATCTCTCCTCATAATTTAACCCCTGGAGTCCATTCTGGTAAACCTACACTGCACTCGCTCCTAAATTGTGGTGCCCAGAACTGAACGCAGTACTCCAGGTGTTGTCTAACCGGGGCTTTGTATAGCTGCAGCATAACTTCTACCCCCTTATATTATAGACATCTAGATATAAGGGCCAGCTTCCATTAGCCTTTTCGATTATTTTCTCAACCTGTTCATGACATTTCAATGATCTATGTATCTTGGACCCCCAAGTTTCTTTGGCCCTCCACTGTTTCTAGCTTTTCACCATTTAGAAAGTACCCTGTTCTATCCTTTTTAGGTCCAAAGTGGATGATTTCACATTTGCCTACAGTGAAATCCATTTGCCACATGTTTGCCCATTCACTTAATCTATCGATATCGCTTGTGTAATTTTATGCTTTCATCTACACTGCTTACAATGCTGTCTATCTTTGTGTCATCGGCAAGTTTGGAAATATGACTTTCTATCCCATCATCTAAGTTAATAAATACTGTGAATAGTTGAGATCTCAACACAGATCCCAGCAGGACACCATTAGTCACATCCTGCCAATGAGAATACCTACCCCTTACCCATACTCTCTGTCTCCTGCTGCTCAGCCAATTTCCTAACCAGGTCAGTAATTACCCTTCAATTCCATGGGCTTCCACCTTAGATAACAGTCTCTTATGTGGGACTTTATTAAATGCCTTTTAGAAGTCCATATAATAATAACATCCATAGACATTCTCCTGTCCACTACTTTAGTCACCTCTTCAAAAAATTCAGTCAGGTTCGTCAGGCATGATGTACCTTTGGCAAATCTATGTTGGCTCTCTCTGATCAGCTAAAAAATGTCAAGGTGTTCAGTCACCCTATCCTTAAATATAGACTCCAGTAATTCACCGACAACAGATGTTAGGCTAACTGATTTATAATTCCCTGGTTTCCCCCTCTCACTATTCTTAAATAGCTGAGTGACATGCTCAATCTTCTAATCTAAAGGGATGGTTCCTGACTCGGGCGAACTTTGGAAGATTATAGTTATGGCATCTGCAATGTGCGCATCTACTTCCTTTAAAATTCTGGAATGGAAATCCTCTTGACTTGGGGATTTGTCACTCTTTAATGCCATTGTTTTCTTCATTCCTGTTATTTTGCTTGCGTTAATTTTTTTTGTTGAGTCCCTGTCTGATTCAATATTTGTTTCCTTGGGCTTTCCTTTTTTTCTCCTGTATAAAATAATCATTCAACATGTCTGCCATTCCCTTATTATCATTGACAATATCACCATTACCAGTTTTCAAGGGACCAACATTGCTCTTTTTCCTAATATAATTGTAAAAAGTTTTGTCGACTTTGATATCCCTTGCAAGTTTCTTTTCATACTCTCTTTTTGTAGCTCTTACTGTCTGTTTTCTCAGCCTTTGCTGTTCTTTGTATCTTTCCCATTCGCCAGGATCTGTTCAATTTTTTACATTTTTGTATGCTTTTTCTTTTAGTTTTATGTTGTCTCTTATCTCTAGTTGTCCAAGTGGAGCTCTTGCCCATCAGGGGTCTAAACTGGTTCTGAATCACATTAAATTATTTTTTGAACACCTCCCACTGATCATCTGTCATTTTTCCCATTAACAGATTTGCCCAGTTCACTGTTAACACTCTCTGTCTCATCGCATTGAAGTCGGCCTTACCTAAATCTAGAGTCTTAGTAGCTGTTTCACGTTTCTCCCTTTCAAACATTACGTTGAACTCGATCATGTTTTGATCGGTATTCGATAAATGTTCATGCACTGCAAATTTGGCTCATTACTCATGACTAAATCTAATATGGCTTGCCCTCTTGTTGGTTCTAGGACATATTATTGCAGAAAACTGTCCTGGATACACAAGAAATTCACTACTTTCTGACGTGAGCTAGCTTGTTTATCCCAATCTATATGAAAGTTAAAAAGACTAATTAAAACCACTATACCTTTGTTCCATGCTTGTCTAATCTTTGCTTTTATACAATCTAGCACATCATAGCTGCCACCAGAGGGCCTATACACAACTCCCACTGCAGTCTTAAATTCTTTCCTATTTCTTAATTCTACCCAAAAAGTCTTCACTGGCTTCTTACCTCTCATTATATCCTCTCATCATTGAAGTGATTTCATCCTTGATCACTAAGGCTACTCCTCCCCCTCTGTCATTGTCCCTATTTGTCCTGTAGACCTTATAACCTGGTATATTTAGTTCCCAGTCCTGACTGTCTTGCAGCCATGTCTCAGTAATGGCTACCATGTCATACCCTCCAACTTGAATTTGTGCCTGCAGTTCATTCAGTTTATTCCATATACTCCATACGTTTGTATAAAGAATGCTTATTTGGGCCACACACCCTAGCCTGTCCTTCAGCTCTGATGTTTTATTCATCTACTTCCCTCTCCTGGTTTAATCACTTTACATATTTTAGTTTTCCCTTTACCTGTAGTGCCTAAAGTACAATTTCTGACTGTTGCTCTCATCCCTTTAATTTGTTTTTGAACTATTATTTATACTACATCTTCCACCTGAGCCCCTCCCCCCCCCCCCCCCCCCCATTTACATAGAAACATAGAAAATAGGTGCAGGAGTAGGCCATTCGGCCCTTCGTGCCTGCACCACCATTTAATAAGATCATGGCTGATCATTCACCTCAGTATCCCTTTCCTGCTTTCTCTCACTACCCCTTGATCCCTTTAGCCGTAAGGGCCATATCTAACTCCCTCTTGAATATATCTAATGAACTGGCATCAACAACTCTCTGCGGTAGGGAATTCCATAGGTTAACACTCTGAGTGAAGAAGTTTCTCCTCATCTCAGTTCTAAATGGCTTACCCATTATCCTTAGACTGTGTCCCCTGGTTCTGGACTTCCCCAACATCGAGAACATAATTCCTGCATCTAACCTGTCCAGTCCTGTCAGAATTTTATATGCTTCTATGAGATCCCCTCTCATCCTTCTAAACTCTAATGTATAAAGGCCCAGTTGATCCAGTCTCTCCTCATATGTCAGTCCTTCCATCCCGGGAATCAGTCTGGTGAACCTTCGCTGCACTCCCTCAATATCAAGAACGTCCTTCCTCAGATTAGGAGACCAAAACTGAACACATATTCCAGGTGAGGCCTCACCAAGGCCCTGTACAACTGAAGTAAGACCTCCCTGTTCCTATACTCAAATCCCGTAGCTATGAAGGCCAACATACCATTTGCTTTCTTCACCGCCTGCTGTACCTGCATGCCAACTTTCAATGACTGATGAACCATGACACCCAGATCTCATTGCTCCTCACCTTTTCCTAATCTGCCGCCATTCAGATAATATTCTGCCTTCGTGTTTTTGCCACCAAAGTGGATAACCTCACATTTATCCACATTATACTGCATCTGCCATGCATTTGCCCACTCACCTAACCAGTCCAAGTCACCCTGCAACCTCTTAGCATCGTCCTCACAGCTCACACCGCCACCCAGCTTAGTGTCATCTGCAAACTTGGAGATATTACACTCAATTCCTTCATTTAAATCATTGATGTATATTGAAAATAGCTGGGGTCCCAGTACTGAGCCCTGCGACACCCCACGAGTCACTGCCTGCCATTCTGAAAAGGACCTGTTTATCCCGATTCTCTGCGTCCTGTCTTCCAACCAGTTTTCTATCCACGTTACCCCCAATACCATGTGCTAGTTTAAAATTCTTGTGACTGCCCTATTTATTTATCCTTTCTCCTAGGTCCCAGGTGGAGCCTGTCCCAATGGTACAGTTCCTCCCTGTAATGTCTGTAAGCTTGTAATGTTTGTAGCTCCACACTGTGGATGTGGGCATATTGTGTACTGCAACCACAGAGTTAATAATAAACAGAAGCAGGAGGTTCCGGAGACTTCCGAGAGCTGCCTGCCATGTTAGAAAGCTGTGTGTGTGCTTGTGCTCTGTGAATATATCACAATTGGCAGCGAGATGGGATTTATCGGATGATTTAAAGCTGAAATTTTGTTGGTGAAGGATTCAGCCAGCCGACAGACTTTGGAAGCTTCTCTGCCTTTGGAAATAGCTACAAAATCCGAGGTAAAAAACGAGCACAGTAGTTACTGCAGAGTTTAAAATGGCTGCATCCATAGCAGTAATGGGATACTTAGGTGAATATAAACGCGACCAGGAAAGGTTTAAGGCACATGTGGATCGGCTAGAAATGTATTTCACAACAAATAATATAATCAGAGTTCCAGGGAATGCAGATCAGAACCTGGCTGTGTTGAAACGGAAGCGAGCTATCTTATCGGAAGCGGGTCTGGAATTGTATGAAACCCTGGTAAATCTGCTTGTGCCTGATGAGCCAAAGGACACAATGCTTAAATAGATTTTAATGAAGCTGGAACAGCACTATAACCCCAAACCATTAGAAATTGCTGAAAGCTATCGTTTCGGGGGTATACGAAATCAAAGGACTGAATAAATTATCAGTGATTACATTGTAGCATTAAAAAAACTATCAATTCACAGTAATTTTGGAAACTTTCAAAACCGAGCATTGCAGGATCGTTTTGTTTGTGGGGTGAAAAATGATGTGATCAGAAGAAAGTTATTGACTACGGATGACTTCACTTTTGAGATTGCTTGTCAGACAACGAGGTCAATGGGCATGGCCAATCAATATTCCCGAGAATTTCATAATAATTACGGTCGTCAGTCAACCGAGGTAAATTGCTGGCAGATTCAAAGTAAAAGGAGGTGGTTGCCCAAAGTCTCAGAAACTGGAAATTCTAACAGGACACCAAAGTCATGCTATAGGTGCCTGGGACAACACATTGCTCAAAGTTGCCCCTATGTTAAGGCAGAGTGTTTCTTCTGCAGAAAGACTGGGCATCTTGCGAAGGCAGCTGACTGAAGGGTAAACCAGCTTTCAAAGCTATGAGTAGAAATCCCCAGATACTACATAGCATGGAAGAACAACAACAGGACGAGGAAATGTTAGAGTTACATGTCATCAGGAGCACAAGGTTAACGGACAGTGATTTGAAAAGTATCAACATCCACATAGATCTTGCGGGATTCAAGATACCAGTGGAAATTGACACAGATGCATCGGAGTTGCTACACCTCGACAAATTGTGTGATTTTCCATTGGAGAAATCCAAGATGGAGCTGTGAGGCTACTCGGGAGAGAAAATTCCTGTGGTAGGTCATATCACCGTACCGGTGAAATACAAGGATCAATTTCAGAACTTGCCTCTAACAGTATTGAAAGGAGACAAGCCTGCCTTACTAGGAAGAAATTGGTTGAGATCACTGAAGCTGGATTGGAGTGAGATTTTTCACGTTGAAACGAGATTTGCATCAACGGATGATATCAAGAGTTATCCGAAGGTATTCTGCGAAACGGGCAGTCCGATCCAAGGCTTCAAGGCGAGTGTCGGGGTACAGAAGGAAGCTAGATCGGTTTACTGCAAGCCACGTTCCATACCATATGCACTCAAGGAGAAAGTTGAGCAAGAACTCAAAAGACTAGAGAGTGAGAACATTATTTCTAAGATAGATCGATGTAATTAGGCTACACCCATTGTTGTTGTACCTAAATCCGATGGTAAGGTAAGATTGTGTGGTGATTATAAAGTAACCATAAACCAGGTTCTAGAGGGTAATGTCCCCAATACATTGCCAAATATAAAGGATTTGTTCACAACACTGACAGGTAGTCAGATTTTCTCAAAACTGGATCTTACAAATGCCTACTTACAGCTTGAACTAGATGAGGAGTCCAAGTCATGTTTGACTATAAATACTCATCTAGGCCTGTATCCATTTTATAGGCTACCATTTGGAGTGTCTTCCATCCCTGCCATATTCCAAGGGGTGATGAACCAGATTTTGCAAGGTATTGAAGGGGTAGAGTTAGATGACATACTAATTTCAGCACCAAATAGGCAAATTCATAATAACATATTGAATGAAGTCCTCAAACGGCTAGAGAAGCACAGAGTACGAGTGTCTGCTTTGTAAGTGTGAGTTATTTCAAAACTCAGTGGAGTACTTAGGAAACAGAGTAGATAAAGATGGTTTACATCCAACCATGGGAAAGCTGGATGCAATCAGAAATGCATGCACTCCCAGAAATGTCACTGAACTTCATTCATTCTTGGGTCTTTTGAACTATTATGGGAAGTTCCTACCAAATTTGGCTACCGTGTTACATCCACTGAATGAACTATTGAAAAAACAGATCCATTGGAAGTGGTCAAAAGAATGCGATACAGCATTCAAGGAGTGTAAAAGCAAATTGGTAGAGAGCACCATGTTAGTTCACTATGACATATCTAAGGAGATTAAGCTAACATGTCATGCCTCTCCGTATGGAGTTGGAGCAGTGATCTCTCATGTATCAAGTAGTGGGGAGGAGAGACCAATTGCTTTTGCTTCACGCACACTCAGTGCCAGTGAGAGTAATTATGTGCAAATTTGAAAGGGAAGCTTTGGCATTAATTTTTGGGGTCAAGAAGTTCCACAAATACTTATGTGGTCATAAGTTTACCATCGTTACGGACCATAAGCCCCGAACAGCAATCCTCCATCCAACGTCCCCAGTTCCAACATTAGCTGCAGCCCGAATGCAGAGATGGGCTTTGATTTTGTCAGCATATACATATGATATTGAATATAGACAATCAGCTGATCACAGCTAAAGCTGATGCAATGTCTAGATTGCCTTCCCCATCACAAGTTATACCCTATAGGGAAGAAGTGTTTTATTTTTCATACATTGATGAACTGTCAGTCACAGCTGAAGAGATTGGTAGAGCAACCAAACGTGACCCAATGATGTCAGAGGTATATGATTGTATTGCAAATGCATGGCCAAACCAGGTAACAGACCAAGCTATTCATCCGTTCTGCATTCATAGGAATTAATTATCAGTCGATAAAGATTGTAAGATGTCGGGTGCAAGAGTGTTTATACCAAATAAATTCAGGTCCAAATTATTAGGAGACCTCCATGACCAGCACTTGGGAATGTGCTTGACCCAAAGTTTTGCACACAGTTATTTATTGTGGCCAGGTCTTGATAAAGATATAGAGTACATCGTGAGTCAGTGTATGACATGTCAATCGGTAAGCAAGCAACCACCATCAGTACCATTACAGCCATAGAAATGGCCTCCCAGGATGTGGCAAAGGCTACATATTGATTTTGCTGAGCTAGAAGGACAACAATTGTTCATTGTGATTGATAGCCAGTCGAAGTGGGTCGAGGTGTTTCCAATGTGGAAATTAACAACTAATAAAACATTAGACATTTTGCGAAGTTTATTTTCTTCATTTGGCCTCCCAGAAGAAATTGTTTCGGATAATGGACCACAATTTAGTTCTGAAGAATTTGTACAGTTCACGAGCAAAAATGGGGTGAAACATACCAAAGTTCCACCGTACCGCCCTGCTTCGAATGGTGCAGCAGAGCGCAGTGTACAAATTGTAAAACGTGCCCTCATAAAACAAATGTTAGATCCAAATCCAAAGAAACGACGGTTGTCATTGGATCACAAATTGGCTAATTTTTTGATTACGTATCGTAGTACTCCTCATATAACTACTGGTAGAACACCAGCAGCGATGTTTTTCAAACGACAGCCTCGAACCAGATTCTCGTTGTTAAAGCCAAATTTGGCACAGTCCGTAGAAGAGACACAATTAAGACAGAAAGAGAGTCATGATAGAGGTAGAGTAAAAGAGAGAAGTGTGAAATTAAACCAGAAGGTGAGAGTGAAGACCCATCACCATAAATGGTTAAAGTGGTTACTAGGAAGAGTGGTGAAGATATGTGGTCCTCGCACATATTTGGTCAAGACGTTTGATAATGGACAGGTTAGGTTTGTTCATATTGATCATATTTTACCTACAGACATGGAAGGAGTTGAAGGTGGGAATGATTCAATTATCTCTGACTCAGCAGATAGTTTTGATACACCAGTAGCAAATCCTACATCCAATGTAGTGGACACAAATCTAAGAGAAAATCAGAATTTAAGTCTGAGTCCGAGTCAGGAAAACAAACAGCCTGAAGTTAGAGTGAGTTCCAATGAAAATCAAGGAAATTCCGTGGAGGAAAACGTTCCTCAGGATCAGCCTCGAAGGAGTTTAGATTCGACACCATGTTTGGAAGGTTCTATTCAAGAGCGAAGGTATCCTCTTCGAAACAGAAAACAAGTGGTTAAGTTAAATTTGTAAATATGGAAAAAAAAATCTATATCCTGTGTTATGTAAAAACATGCAAGTTATGTTTGATGTTGTTATAATAACTTCTTCATTAAGGAGGGAGAAGTGTAATGTCTGTAAGCTTGCAATGTTTGTAGTTCCACACTGTGGATATGGACGTATTGTGTACTGCAACTACAGAGTTAATCATTAAACAGAAGCAGGAGGTTCCAGAGACTTCCGAGAGCTTCCTGCCATGTTAGAAAGCTGTGTATGTGCTGTGCTCTGTGAATATGTCACACTTACTGTCTCAATACCGTTGTCAGTGCCCCTCTTTCCCACACTTGTTCAGCCATGGGTTCACATCCCTAATCTGCTTTCCTGTACACTGAGTCAACACTGAGTTCAACAATTTCAGGTCATAACCACAGCTCCCATTTTTTCGGACAGCAGTTGTTAGTAATGATTCTGCTGTGGTTATTTTCAGCTCCTCTAGACCCATCTTTAGTTCCTTTACTTGTCCCATTACCATCCCTTTTGCCTTGCACCACCATACCTTTCATCATTTAATCATTCCTTATTTCCACCCTATCACAGACCTTCTCTTTTGTTCTTTCCTCCCCTGCTGTCCCCATTCTCTGCCTCCATACTTGCGTAAAACCTGATACACCCCTAACTTTTTCCAGTTCTGATGAAAGGTCATCGATGTGAAACATTATTCCAGTTTATCTCTCCACAGATGCTGCCTGACCTGAGTATTTCCAGCATTTTCTGTTTTTATTAATAGAGCAATTGGGCATTATTTTAACATTTTAACCTGAAGAGATGCAAGGCTGTAAATGCTGACCGTTGACAGCACTTAAAAGGTCAGTAGAACAAAAGGTTCTATTCTCTGCCCCACTCACATACATTATAGCGCCCCCTGCAGTAAGTCTGCATGCAACGGTACAAACAGATGCAACTTGTCACAACAATTTATGCTGTTTTGAGATATTTTGTGCTTTGCAGATTAACATCCAAGAGTATTACAAATCCAATTGTGGTACAGCTGAAAGTATGATGTCATTTGTTCCCAGTTTTATAACTGTGTTGCATTCATGGATTTCTTCATTTCTCTTCTAGTGTGAATGATATTGTAGCAGTCAGCTCTGACAGTTTCTATGCCACCAATGACCATTATTTCTCTCATGATCACCTGAAGACCTTGGAATTTGTTCTTGGCTTGTCATGGTGCAGTGTTGTTTACTACAGTCCCTCTGAGGTAAAAGAAGTGGCAACAGGATTTAGACTTGCCAATGGGATTAATGTTTCCCCTGATGGAAGGTGAGTATGTTCTGACAGCTGTTTCATTTGTTTGCGACTGCTGCAAATTTACTCTTGCCAGGAGATGTGTTTATGAACTGGGGGCCAAAATTCATTACTAACCGCCCGCTGCCGCCGACATTGCTCTTGATCTGCCCAGTGCCACTTTCGAGGTGGCCTGGAGCGGGCGGGAGGAGAGAGCTGCCAGGAACCACCTGCTGATGTCAGCGGACGGCCGAGTGGCGCAACTGACCTCCCGCCCGCAGAGCTCCCAGATTCCTGTCGGCGGCACTTGGCGGCAGAACGAGGGCGGACCGCTGGTTGGAGGCTGGCCTGTCCCCGACGGTAAGTCTGAAGAACCTGAAAAAAAGGTAAGTGAACATTTTAAAAACATTTTTGCGCAGCGACTTACCTGCATAAGGTCCCCTGGATAGTTTTTTTTATTTTTTATTGCGGCATTTTTTTTTTTCCAGCTCTTCGACCCTCCGTGGGCCCGACTCCATCCTCGGTGGCACTTGGGCGGCAAGCACCACTGCCGCCAAGAATGAGACCTCCCGCCCGCTTCCGCCCAGATTGGCGGCGTACGTCGTCCATTTATTGCCTGCCGTCCCTCGAGGGACCTCGGCGATGAATATCCCGCCGAAAGTACCGTCCGTTGCAGCAACTATTTCTCTAATCTGTCACATGATCCCGCATTCACTTTTCACCTTTTTTTTCCCCCCTCCCTCACATCCACTATTGGAGGTAGATGGTACTTGCCAATACAATTACTGTGAAACTGGTAAGAACTATGCACACAGCTTCTTATTAGAAACATAGAAAATAGGTGCAGAAGTAGGCCATTTGGCCCTTCGAGCCTGCACCATCATTCAATATGATCATGGCTGATCATGCAACTTCAGTATCCCATTCCTGCTTTCTCTCCTTACCCCTTGATCCCTTCAGCCATAAGAGCCACATCTAACTCCCTTTTGAATATATCTAACGAACTGGCCTCAACAACTTTCTGTGGTAGATAATTCCACAGGTTCACAATTCTCTGAGTGAAGAAGTTTCTCCTCATCTCGGTCCTAAATGGCTTACCCCTTATCCTTAGACTGTGACCCCTGGTCCTGGACTTCCCCAACATCGGGAACATTCTTCCTGCATCTCACCTGTCCAATACCGTCAGAATTTTATATGTTTCTATAGATCCCCTCTCATTCGTCTAAATTCCAGTGAATATAAGCCTAGTCGATCCAGTCTTTCTTCATATGTCAGTCCTCCCATTCCGGGAATTAGTCTGGTGAACCTTCGCTGCACTCCCTCAATAGCAAGAATGTCCTTCCTCAGATTAGGAGACCAAAACTGTACACAATATTCAAGGTGTGGCCTCACCAAGGCCCTCTACAACTGCAGTAAGACCTCCCTGCTCCTATACTCAAATCCCCTAGCTATGAAGGGCCAACACGCCATTTGCCGCCTTCACCGCCTGCTGTACCTGCATGCCAACTTCCAATGAATGATGTACCATGACACCCAAGTCTCGTTACAACTCCCCTTTTCCTAATCTGTCACCATTCAGATAATATTCTGCCTTCCTGTTTTTGCCACCAAAGTGGAAAACCTCACATTCATCTACATTAAACTGCATCTGCCATGCATTTGCCCACTCACCTAACCTGTCCAAGTCACCCTGCAGTCTCTTAGCATCCTCCTCACAGCTCACACTGCTACCCAGCTTAGTGTCATCTGCAAACTTGGAGATATTACATTCAATTCCTTCGTCTAAATCATTAATGTATATTGTAAATAGCTGGGGTCCCAGCACTGAACCTTGTGGTACCCCACTAGTCACTACCTGCCATTCTGAAAAGGATACGTTTATTCCTACTCTTTGCTTCCTGTCTGCCAACCAGTTCTACATCCACATCAGTATATTAACCCCAAAACATGTGCTTTAATTTTGCACACTAATTTCTCGTGTGGGACCTTGTCAAAAGTCTTTTGAAAGTCCAAATACACCACATCCACTGGTTCTCCCTTGTCCGCTCTACTAGATACATCCTCAAAAAATTCTAAAAGATCTGTCAAACGTGAATTCCCTTTCATAAATCCATGCTGACTTAGACTGATCCTGTCACTGCTTTCCAGATGTGCTGCTATTACATCTTTAATAATTGATTCCAACATTTTCCCCACTACCGATGTCAGGCTAACCTGTCTATAATTCCCTGTTTTCTCTCTCCCTCCTTTTTTAAAAAGTGGGGTTACACTAGCTACCCTCCAATCCATAGGAACTGATTCAGAGTCTATAGAATGTTGGAAAATGACCACCAATGCACCACTATTTCTCGGGCCACTTCCTTAAGTACTCTGGGATGCAGACTATCAGGCCCTGGGGATTTATCGGCCTTCAATCCCATCAATTTCCCTAACACAATTTCCTGACTAATATGGATTTCCTTCAGTTCCTCCTTCTCGCTAGACCCTCGGTCCCCAAGTATTTCCGGAAGGTTATTTGTGTCTTCCTTAGTGAAGACAGAACAAAAGTATTTATTCAATTGGTCTGCCATTTCTTTGTTCCCCATTATAAGTTCACCTGAATCTGACTGCAAGGGACCTACATTTGTCTTCACTAATCTTTTTCTCTTCACATATCTACAGAAGCTTTTGCAGTCAGTTTTTATGTTCCCTGCAAGCTTACTCTCATATTCTATTTTCCCCCTCCTAATTAAAACCTTTGTCCTCCTCTGCTGAATTCTAAAGATCTCCAAGTCCTCAGGTTTGCTGCTTTTTCTGGCCAATTAATATGCTTCTTCCTTGGATTTAACACTGTCCCTAATTTCCCTTGTTTGCCACGGTTGAGCCACCTTCCCCGTTTTATTTTTACGCCAGACAGGGATGTACAATTGTTGAAGTTCATCCATGTGATCTTTAAATGTCTGCCATTGCCTATCCACCGTCAACCCTTTAAGTATCATTCGCCAGTCTATCCTAGCCAATTCACATCTCATACCATCGAAGTTTTCTTTCTTTAAGTTCAGGACCCTAATCTCTGAATTAACTGTGTCACTCTCCATCTTAATGAAGAATTCTACCATATTATGGTCGCTCTTCCCCAAGGAGCCTCGCTCAACAAGATTGCTAATTAATCGTCTCTCATTACACAATAACCAGTCTAGGATGGCCAGCTCTCTCATTGGCTCCTCAACATATTGGTCTAGGAAACCATCCCTTATACATTCCAGGAAATCCTCCTCCACCGTATTGCTATCAGTTTGGTTAGCCCAATCTATCTGTAGATTAAAGTCACCCATGATAACTGCTGTACATTTATTGCACCCATCCCTAATTGCCTGTTTGATGCCATCCCCAACCTCATTGTTACTGTTTGGTGATCTGTACACAACTCCCACTTTTATGCGTTTTATGCCCTTTGGTGTTCCGCAGCTCTACCCATACAGATTCCACATCATCCAAGCTAATGTCCTTACTATTGCGTTAATCTCCTCTTTTACCAGCAATGCTACCCCACCTCCTTTTCCTTTCTGTCTATCTTTTCTGAATATTGAATACCCCTGGATGTTGAGTTCCCAGCCTTGGTCACACTGGAGCCATGTCTCCGTAATCCCAATTACATCATATCCTTAACAGCTATCTGTGCAGTTAATTAATTCCACCTTATTACGAATGCTCCTCGCATTGAGACACAGAGCCTTCAGGCTTATTTTTTTAACACTCTTTGTCCTTCTGGAATTATGTTGTAATGTGGCCCTTTTTGATTTTGCCTTTGATTTCTCTGCCCTCCACTTTTCCTTATCTCCTTTTGCTTCTGCCCCCATTTTACTTCCCTCTGTCTCCCTGCATAGATTCCCATCCCCCTGCCATATTAGTTTAAACCCTCCCCAAGAGCATTAAAAGACACTCCCCCTAGGACATCGGTTCCGGTCCTGCCCAGGTGCAGACCGTCCGGTTTGTACTGGTCCCACCTCCCCCAGAAACGGTTCCAATGTCCCAGGAATTTGAATCCCTCCCTCTTGCACCATTCCTCAAGCCACGTATTCACCTTAACTATCCTGCTATTTCTACTCTGACTGGCATGTGGCACTGGTAGCAATCCTGAGATTACTACCTTAAGGTCCTACTTTTTAATTTAACTCCTGGCTCCCTAAATTCAGCTTATAGGATCTCATCCTGTTTTGTACCTATATTGGTACCTATATATGCACCACGGCAACTGGCTGTTCACCCTCCCCTTCCAGAATGCCCTGCAGCTGCTCCGAGACATCCTTGACCCTTGCACCAAGGAGGCAACATACCATCCGGGAGTCTCAATTGTGACCACAGAAACTCCTATCTATTCCCCTTACAATAGAATGCCCTACCAGTATAGAACTTCCACTCTTTTTCCTGCCCTCCTGTGCAGCAGAGCCACCCATGGTGCCATGAACTTGGCTGCTGCTGCCTTCCCCTGATGAGCCATCTCCAAAGTATCCAAAGTGGTATATCTGTTTTGGAGGGAGATGACCGCAGGGGACCCCTGCACTACCTTCCTACTCCTGCTCTGCCTGATGGTCACCCATTCCCTATCTGCCTGTGTAACCTTTACCTGCGGTGTGACTAACTCACTAAATGTGATATAAATGCGGATGCTCCAGAGTGAATCCATGCGCAGCTCCATTAGGTCTTCTCAAAATCTTCTCAAAAACTTATCGAAGTCTTCTAGTTCCAGTACTCCATGAGACATGTGGAATTTGCCTGTATTTGATGCCTCCTCTGAACCTAATGTTTCCTTCATCTTGGGTTTGCTGTAGCCTCCTGCACCGTGCAGCAAGAACCATGGACATCGCATTGCCTGTGTTTGGGACAAATGGTTCTGCATGGTAATGGTGGCTAAAAGCTCTGCATGAGCTTTACTACTGGATATCCAGCTGGTTTGACTACAGCCTAATTGAAGCAATCATACCCCACCAGCAGTTTATTTTTCTCCTAGCTATTGTGTTATGAATGTAACGCTGTATCCTTCTTTGAGTGCAGCAGATGTGGTATTAGTGTCTGAGTACATCCTGTATCACACAAGCATTGGCCACTTATTCACTGACCGGGTGTAATAATAGCAATAGAATTCCCTGCATCTAGGTTCACAAACATTCAGCAATTGAACTTGGTTCCTCCAATTGCATCATGTTCCCTCTTTCGCTGTGTGTCAGTCTTGGCTTAATGTTAGCAATCCTTCTTCTGAGTCAGAAGTTTATGGGTTCAAGGCCCACTCCAGAGACTTGAACACCTACTCTGAGACCCTTCAGTGCAGTACTGAAGGTGTATTAGAAGTGCCGTCTTTCAGAAGATATGTTCAATCGAGGTACTGTCTGCCATCTCAGCTGGCTGTAATAAATCCCATGGCACCATTCAAAGACGAACAGGGCATTCCAGTATCCTAGCCAACATTTATCCCTCAACAAAAATCAGTAAAGCAGATTTCAATCATTTATCTCACTAGCTGTTTGTGGGACCTTGCTGTGCACAAATTGGCTGCAGCATTTGCCTGCATTAAGTGTGACTACACTTCAAGACTACTTGAATTTCTGTGAAGCACTTCGAGATACTCTGAGATTGTGAAAGGTGCTCTTTCGAAGGTGGGATGGGAAATATTGCTTTGTGTTGCACATTATTGAATGTGTAACATTTGACTTCCTTCATATCACCCTTTGATGTATCAGCTTGTGAGTAACCTGCTAGGTTCTTCTCATCCAATCAGAGTTCCTAAATATCTTCATTCCACTGCCAGTCCTCCAAGTATTCTTTGGAACTTTCAATATCTCTTTGAATTTCTTGGTGAGGCCACACCTGGAGTATTGTGTACAGTTTTGGTCTCCTAACTTGAGGAAGGGCATTCTTGCTATTGAGGGAGTGCAGCGAAGGTTCACCAGACTGATTCCCGGGATGGCGGGACTGACATATCAAGGATCAACTGGGCTTGTATTCACTGGAGTTCAGAAGAATGAGAGGGGATCTCATGGAAACATTTAAAATTCTGACGGGTTTAGACAGGTTAGATGCAGGAAGAATGTTCCCAATGTTGGGGAAGTCCAGAACCAGGGGTCACAGTCTAAGGATAAGGGGTAAGCCATTTGGGACCGAGATGAGGAGAAACTTCTTCACCCAGAGAGTGATGAACTTGTGGAATTCTCTACCACAGAAAGTTGTTGAGGCCAATTCACTAAATATATTCAAAAAGGAGTTAGATGTAGTCCTCACTACTAGGGGGATCAAGGGGTATGGCGAGAAAGCAGCAATGGGGTTACTGAAGTTGCATGTTCAGCCATGTACTCATTGAATGGCGGTGCAGGCTCGAAGGGCTGAATGGCCTACTCCTGCACCTATTTTCTATGTTTCTATGTTTCTGCCTGCATGCTTCAAATGTCAAATCATAAACAGGCAGAATTTAATATGTGACCATATTATCGTCTGCACTTTTCACTGAATATACACATTAAATCGTAGTAAGTAGTTTAATGCTAAGTGACATTACTACCTATCCTGCTTAAATTTCTTCTTCCCTTTTATGGTGATTCATAAGGCTTTATGAATTTGTTTGTCATAAATAATTGGTATAGATTATTTTTAGCAAAGTTGTTGGGTAGAATTCTGGGTAGGTTCATTGGATCCTCATTGAATAATCTTCTCCCCGATAAGCCTTTCTCCACCAGTTCCGGTATTGGTGTGGCTTCTTCTTTTTGCTCAATTTCTCCTCGGCTGGTGCTGATGCTCCTTTTCTTCCTTGTCACATTATTGTTGAGCTTCCCCATGTGTGCTGCTACTTTGGGAGGTGCTCATCAAGGACAGAGAGGCAGTCAGTGCCCGCTGGAAGGAACATTTCGAGGATCTCCTCAACCAAGACTCTGTCTTTGACGTGAGTGTCCTCGACTCCATTCAACAGCATGCCACCTGTCACCACCTCGGCACAATCCCAGCCCGGCAGGAGGTTGAAAAAGCCATCCGACAACTGAAAAACAACAAGGCCTCAGGAGCAGATGCAATCCCCGCCGAAGTTCTAAGGCATGGTGGAGAAGTACTCTTAGCGTGAATCCATGACCTCATCTTTCTTATCTGGAAGGTGAACAGCATGCCAGGAGAGAGATGCTGTAATCATGACCATCTTCAAGAAAGGTAACAAGTTCAACTGCGGTAATTACAGAGGAGTTTCTCTGCTGTCTGCCGCAGGGAAATTCATCGCAAGAATCCTCCTCGATCATCTCCTCCCAGTGGCTAAAGAGCTTCTCCCAGAGTCGCAATGTGGATTCCGCCCACTAAGGGGCACAATGGACATTACGCTACAAATCCAAGAAAAGTGTAGGGAGCAGTATCAACCTTTATACATGGCTTTCTTTGACCTCAGAAAGTCCTTCGACTCTGTCAACCGTGAGGAATTATGGAGTGTCCTTCTCAAATTTGGCTGTCCTCAAAGGTTTGTCACCATCCTCCATCTGCTTCACAATGACATGCAAGCCGTGATTCTTACCAATGGATCCACCACACACTCATTAAAAGTGCAGACTGTGGTCAAGTAAGGTTTTCACATTGCAACAACACTCTTCTCAATCTTTCTCGCTGCAATGCTTCATCTCACCTTTAACAAGCTCTCCGCTGGAGTGGAGTTAATCTATAGGACAAGTGGGAAATTGTTCAACCTCCGACCGCTCCAGTCCAGATCCAAGGTTGTTCCAATCTCTGACATTGAATTACAATATGCAGATAACGCTTGTGTTTGTGCACACTCGGAATCTGAACTCCAAACCATCGTTAACACTTCATTGAAGCGTAAGAGAGTCCAGGCCTTAAATTTAACATCAGTATGATAACGGGTTCTCTACCAACCTACCCCCGCCACACAGTACTGCTCCACGATTATCAAGATCCATGACAAGACCTTGGACAATTTGGACCACTTTCCATACTTTGGGAGCCTACTATCAGCAAGGACAGACATCGATGACGAAGTCCAGTTCAACACCGCCTTCAGTGTACCAGTGCAGCCTTCGGGTGCCTGAGGAAAAGAGTGTTCAAAGAGCAGGATCTCAAACCCGGCACCAAAATCATGATCTACAGAACAGTAATGATAGCTGCCCTCCTATATGCTTCAGAGACATGGACTACTATGTACAGTAGGCACCTCAAAGCACCGGAGAAGTACCACCAACGCTACCTCCGCAAAATCCTTCAAATTCATTGGCAGGATAGGCGCACCAACATCAATGTTCTCTCTCAGGCCAGCATTGAGGCATTGACCACACTCTATCAGCTCCGATCGATGGGCCACATTGACCACTTGCCCGATACTAGACTCCCGAAACAAGCACTCTACTCCGAACGACGTCACGGCAGGCAAGACCCCCTGGAGAGCAGAAAAAATGCTTCAAGGACACTCTCAAAGCCTCCTTGAAAAAATGTAACATCCCCACCGACTCTTGGGAATCCCTGGCCCAAGACTGCTCAAAGTGGAGGAGAAGTAACCGAGAAGGTGCCGAACACTTCGAGTCTCTTCACCAGGAGCAAGCGGAAGGAGCGTACGACAAATCAAGCATCCCACCCACCCGTCCCTCCAACCACCACCTGACCCACCTGTGACAGAGACTGTAGATCCCGCATTGGTCTCATTAGTCACCTTCGAACTCATTTTAGTGTGGAAGCAAATCATCCTCGACTCCGGAGAACTGCCTAAGAAGAGAAGAGACTTTGCCTGACTAATTGGTACATGAGGAAAGCCCTCTCCTTCTTGCTCCTGCTGGAACATTCTTTCCTTTTCTTGCTTAGCGAATTCTAGTTTCAATTCTGGCATTGTTTTGGCTCCCAGTCTTGCCGCTCCCAGTCTTGCCAGTATGAACAATGTTCAAAAGTAGATTCCATTGTAGCTGCTTTCTACTTCTGGTAATTTACTTGGATCCAATATTTGAACAGCCTGCTTTGGTCAGTATATATTTCCTGACTCTGGGTTGCTCCAGCGGCCTTTTCATTTTGCTCAGTGTACTTCATGAGCAAGCCCAGCACTCTCTGAATTGCAATGCAATGTGTACTGGGCCATAGGGAGAACATTAAAAAAAAAGTAATTCTTGGGATGTGACCGTTGCAGCCAAGACGAGCATTTATTGCCTAGTTCTAGAATGAGTGCATTGCTAAGCCATTTCAGAGGGCATTCAAGAGTCAACCCCGTTGGTGTGGGACTAATCACAATAAGGCAGAATGGGGAAGGATGGCAGGTTTCCTTCACGAAAGGATATTAGTGGATCAGTTTTTACGACAATCCAACAGTTTCATGGATACTTTTACTGATACCAGTTTTATTTATTTCCAGATTTTTCAAAGCTTACTTCAAATTCTTAAACTGCCATTGTGGTATTTAAAATCGCGTTCTCTGGATTACTGCTCCAGTACACTAAGTGATACGTCCTAACTACACAGTATAAATGCACACGAGGCCCATGCTTGAGAGGTCAGTCTGTGACCTGTCCTTTATTCCTGAGCACTCAAGTGATGAAGGTGGGTGGAGCTTCCCCTTTTATACCTGAAGATCCAGGTTAGGAGTGTCTCCCACTTAGTGGTCAGTGTTCTCACGGTGTACAACTTAGGTCAGTTTATACATGGGTTACAATGCTGGATGAATACATGAAATCACCTCCCCCCCCAAAGTCTTATTGGGATCACAGGTTGAGTGTCTCTGGTGGTTTACGCTCCCTTGTAGAGCGCCTGAGTTGGGGCTCCGGTTGTTGGGCGCTGGCCTGAGTGTCTGCTGTTTGCAGTGCCTCAGGCCTGTCCAGACTGTCCACAGTGACTAGGCTCTCCTCCCTTTGGTTCCGGTGTTCGGTCACCTGTGGTGGAGTGAACTCTATATCGTGTTCTTCCTCTGCTTCTTCTATGGGGTTGCTGAACCTCCTTTTTGTTTGATCCACATGTTTGCGGCAGATTTGTCCATTGGTAAGTTTAACTACCAGAATCCTATTTCCCTCTTTGGCAACCACAGTGCCTGCGAGCCATTTGGGCCCTGCAGCGTAGTTGAGGACAAAAACAGGATCATTTACATCAATACATCGCGCCCTCGCATTCCTGTCATGATAGTGATATTGTGACTGGCGCCTGCTCTCGAAAATTTCTTTCATGGTGGGGTGTATAAGGGATAATCGGGTTTTGAGCGTCCTTTTCATTAGTAGCTCTGCGGGTGGAACCCCTGTGAGCGAGTGTGGTCGGGATCTATAGGCCAACAGAAGGCGTGATAAGCGGGTTTGTAGGGAACCCCCTTGGAATCTGAGCATCCCCTGTTTGATTATCTGCACTGCTCATTCTGCCTGGCCGTTTGAGGCCGGCTTGAACGGTGCCGTTCTAACATGGTTAATTCCATTGCCTGCCATGAAGTCCTGGAATTCAATGCTTGTGAAGCACGGGCCATTGTCGCTGACCAAGATGTCCAGTAGACCGTGGGCGGCGAACATTGCCCGTAGACTTTCTACCGTGGCCGAGGATGTGCTTGAATTTAAAATGTCACACTCGATCCATTTGGAGTAAGCGTCTACTACAACCAAAAACATTTTTCCCATGAAAGGACCTGCGTAGTCCACATGGATGCGTGACCAAGGCTTGGCGGGCCATGGCCAGGGGCTAAGGGGGGCTTCCCTGGGCGCATGGCCCAGCTGGGCACACGTGTTGCACCTGCGAACACAAAGTTCCAGATCTGCGTCTATCCCTGGCCACCAAACGTGTGACCTGGCAATTGCCTTCATCGTGACAATGCCCGGGTGCCCATTGTGGAGTTCTCTGATGAACACCTCTCTGCCCATCTGGGGCATGACTACGCGGTTTCCCCACAGTAGGCAATCGGCCTGAATCGAGAGTTCATCCTTGCGCCTGTGAAATGGTTTAAATTTCTCAGGGCATGCCCTGTACGTGGCTGCCCAGTCCCCATTCAGGACACATTTCTTGACTAGAGACAATAGCGGGTCTCTATTTGTCCAGACTTTAATCTGACGGGCTGTCACGGGTGAGCCTTCGCTTCCGAAAGCTTCAACAGCCATGACCATCTCAGCACCATGCTCGGTAGCCCCCTCAGTGGTGGCTAGTGGGAGCCTGCTGAGTGCATCGGCGCAGTTGTCGGTGCCTGGTCTGTGCCGAATTGTGTAGTCATAGGCAGCTAACGTGAGTGCCCACCTCTGTATGCGGGCCGATGCGTTTGCATTTATGGCCTTGTTGTCGACCAAAAGGGACGTTAGGGGTTTGTGATCTGTCTCCAGCTCAAATTTCCTGCCAAACAGGTACTGGTGCATTTTCTTTACCGCATATACACATGCGAGCGCCTCCTTTTCTACCATCCCGTAGCCCCTTTCTGCCTGGGACAGACTCCTGGAGGCATAAGCTACTGGGTGTAACTGACCCTTGGCATTGACATGCTGCAACACACACCCGACACCATAGGACGACGCATTGCACGTTAACACAAATTTCTTACATGGGTCATATAGCGTTAACAGATTGTTGGAACATAACAAATTGCGTGCTCTATTAAAAGCCCTTTCCTGGCTGTCCCCCCAGACCCATTCGTGACCTTTGTGTAGGAGCACGTGTAGCGGCTCTAGCAGCGTGCTCAATTTGGGAAGAAAGTTACCAAAATAGTTCAGGAGCCCCAGGAACGAACGCAGCTCCGTCGTGTTACGGAGTCTGGGTGCTCTCTGGATCGCTTCCGTCTTGGATGCAGTAGGGCTGATCCCGTCTACTGCTACCCTCATCCCCAGGAATTCTACCTCTGGAGCTAGGAAGACGCGCTTCGCCTTTTTCAGTCACAGAGCTACCCGGTTCAGTCTGCGTAGCACCTCCTCCAGGTTGTGGAGGTGTTCTTCAGTATCGTAACCTGTAATGAGGATGTCGACTTGAAAAACCACCGTCCCTGGAATCGACTTGAGGCTTTCCATATTTCGTTGGAAGATCGCGGCGGCCGAGCGAATCCCGAACGGACATCTGTTGTACTCAAACAACCCCTTGTGGGTTGTGATGGTGGTCAGCTTCTTCGACTCACTCGCCAGCTCCTGGGTCATGTAAGCTGAGGTCAGGTCCAATTTTGAAAAAAGTTTGCCACCGGATAGCATCGCAAAGAGGTCCTCCGCTCTCGGTAGTGGGTACTGGTCTTGGAGTGACACTCGATTGATGGTGGCCTTGTAATCGCCACATATCCTGACCGACCCATCCGCCTTGAGCACTGGCACAATCGGGCTCGCCCAGTCATTTCGCCTTCTATCTTTTCCCGCATCACGTACGGCACTGCTCTGGCTTTGTGGTGTACTGGTCTGGCGTCCGGGTTTATGTGAATCACTACCTTGGCCCCCATGAAAGTGCCAATGCCGGGTTGAAATAATGAGTCAAATTTGTCCAGGACCTGTGAGCATGATACTCGCTCCACAGAGGAAATTGCATTGACATCGCCCCATTTCCAGTTCATGACAGCAAGCCAACTCCTCCCCAATAGTGCGGGACCGTCCCCTGGGACAATCCAGAGTGGCAACCTGTTCTCCGAATCTTTGTGGGTCACGACTACCGTGGTGCTGCCTAGCACCGGAATGATCTGCTTTGTGTAAGTCCGTAGCTGTGCGTCAATCGGCGATAATTTTGGCCTCCTGGCCTTGGATGCCCACAACTTTTCGAACTGTTTGATACCCATCAGGGACTGGCTGGCACCCGTGTCTAACTCCATTGATACTGGGATGCCATTGATACGTCCTAACTACACAGTATAAATGCACACGAGGCCCATGCTTGAGAGAAGGTCAGTCTGTGACCTGTCCTTTATTCCTTAGCACTCAAGTGATGAAGGTGGGTGGAGCTTCCCCTTTTATACCTGAAGGTCCAGGTTAGGAGTGTCTCCCACCTAGTGGTCAGTGTTCTCACGGTGTACAACTTAGGTCAGTTTATACATGGGTTACAATGCTGGTTGAATACATGACACTAAGCACTACATTAACATACCCAATTATTGTCGATTGCATTGGGAATGATGTGGGATCACATCATATACTCCTGATCTCCAGCTGATGGGAAACTCTGACTCACTCTGACAAACCATATATTTCAAGTTGAAAACTACAAATTCATTAAGAAATATGATAAATAGAAGCAAGATTAAAATGTTGTGGATTTCACTGGATAACAATACTTGTGTTTCAAATTAATGGCCTGGAATTTGCAGTCCAGATGACGGCAAATAATAGGCTTCAGCCTAATTCTGCCTTTGAAACTGAGCGGAACTTCGGGATTTGGCGCATACGGAAATCCTGAAGTTGCGTTCTGTCATTCACTGTTCCGATACAGGCTGCGCTGTGCGCACCACACCCCCCCCCCCCCCCCACCGCCTCCCGCCCCGCGCACGGAGCCAGAAATCCATGTAAACACTCAAATGAAGGAAACTGACACAAATTTTGGCTCTTCCGCAGTCATTTGAGCTGTTCAATTCCCTTCTAAAAGTCAGAGTCAAAGGGATTAGTTGTAACTGGGGTTTTAACAATCTATTTGGCTGCTAAACAAAGGTTGTGGGTCTGAAAAGCTCAAGTATTCATCCAATTTTTTTTTTGTGAAAGTTATTAAATCTGATTCCACCACTCTTTCAAGCAGTGCATTCCAGATCATCATAACTCACTGTGTAAATTCTTTCTTCCTTATGTTGCCTCTGGTTCCAATGCCAATCACTGTAAATCTGTCTCCTCTGGTTACCGACCCTTCTGCACTGGAAAAGTTTCTCCTTACTTTATCAAAATCCTTCATGATATTGAACTTAGATCAAATCTCCCCTTCTCCTTTTCTGAGGAGAACAACCCCAGTTTCTCTAGCCTCTTCCCATAACTGAAGTCCCTCATCCCTGGTACCATTCTAGTAAATCTCCTCTGCACTCTCTCTTGGGCCTTGACATCCTTCCGAAAGTGTGGTCACCAGAATTGGCCATAAGGCTCCAGCTGGGATTTAACAAGTTTTTATAAAGTTTTAGCATAACTTCCTTGTTTTTGCACTCTGGCTCTATTTGTAAAGCCAAGGATCCCATATTCCTTTTTAACAGAATTCTCTAATTTTGTACAGCCAACACAGGGTTAATAACGTGGTGATTCTACGGTATCCATTCGTCCAAATCTTTTCCTTTTGTGGAGTTCTAATTCCTGAAAATGTTCCAGTCTGTCTCCAAATCATCAATCTCTGTTGAAATTGGGTGCTCAGAATTGCACGTGGTATTCCAAATGTGGCCTCAGTAATGATCTATGCAAGGTCATAATAATTCAGTTGAAATGTCAAATTGTAATGCATCCCAGTACATAATTAGAATCATTAGCAATTCACATTGATTGGGTACTTGAAGCAAATGTTCAGTAATTACATCCCAGATCATTTCCCATCCATTGGATTCATCATCAATCAATTTAGTTACCTCCTACAAGGACTGCAGTAGGTTAATGAGATGATCCACTGCTTCTAATCCATGTGCTTTATAAATAAATATTGATAGTATTCTGTAGATTGCTGTTGAGTATATAGCTCATTGTGTCTCTGTTGGCTCTCCGCTAGCTCAATCCAAAACTAGTTCCACTGCCTTGATCTCCCCCCTTTACTTTCCTTTACTTCAAATGTTTATCTACTCTTCCCTGCAAATATGTAGTGGTCTCTGCCTCAGCTACTCCCTGTGCCAAAGCATTCCATGTGGCAGCAATTCCTACATGAAGAAATTCAACTAACCTCTCTCCTAACTCCCATAGTGACTACCTTAAATTGATGACCCTTTTTCACCCCAACCAGAAGAAATAGTCTCTGCCTATTTATCTTATTCAAAGCCTTCAGAATTTGAAAAATCTCTTGAATCTTCTCTCTGCTTTCACTGCTCCAGGATTGAATTCCTGCAGGGGTTCTTCATCTACCTTGGTTCTCTGGAGTTTCCGTGACATTTCTCCTGAAGTTATAGTAGGTGAGGAGGAGCAACCCCACCAAAATCACTCTCCGAGTATCTCCAGTCTCTCCTCATAACTATAACATTTGCCACATATCTGCCCACTCTCCTAACCTATTTATGTCCACCTGCAGTCAATAATAATACACTGTATTTATAAACAACCTTTTTAAGTAGAAAAGTGTACCCTGCTGCTTCAGAGGTGTAAGGAAAGAAATGGTCACTGAGTTGAAGAAGGCAATTAGCTTAGTCAAAAAGGTGGGTTATCAAAGAGGAGAGGGAAGTCTAGACTCCCCTTTTCTGCTCCTGGTACTAATACCAAGTGTATGCCCCTATTACCAGTTCATTGACCAGTGAAAACATTTTTTCACTGTTTACCCCTTGTCCTTTGCAACATTTTGGTTCTCCACATCCTCAGATTCCTTATCTCAGTTTCCCCATTATAACAGCACAATTGCTTTTCCTGTAGTTTTTTGTTCTGTTCTGTTCTGTTCTGTTTGTTGTTTCAGTGGAATTCACAATTTAAAAGGTTTGTACAATAAAATATTCTCCAATATAAATGAACTTTTTTTTTGCATTTCAGATATATCTTTATTGCAGAGACTTTAGCTCATGATATCCATATTATGGAAATAAATCCCAACAATACTCTGACTCCAGTGAAGGTAAGAGTGTGAAACAAATCTTAGAATCCAACCAGAGCCCTTGAATACTGTAACAAATTTCCCTATCATTTAGACATGATTTTAGTGTCGAAAATGGAATCTGTAATCTAGATGACATTTCACTTCTGCTTACGTAGTTTGAAATTATTTTACTAGCAAAACTGACTTTATGGCCACAATTTTACCTACCGGGTAGAAAGCAAGACAGGCTGCTTCAGGTGCGAACTGGAATCACTTTCCCATGTTCATCTGGCTCTCCCAAGCGATTTTCTGATGGTGGGCTACTCTGCGAGGTTCCTGGCCAATTAAAAGGAAGTGGATCTGATGAGGCGTCATCAGTCAGTTTCCTTAAAGGGACCATGAAAATATATATTTTGACAGTTGTGCCGTGAGTGTTCTACAGTATTGAGATGCTGCAAACACTAACAAGCACTGCAAAAGGTGCACGCTGCACCCAGGCTCTCCCATGATTCCCTCCAGATACTTATGGAGGGAGTCCGAGCACATAGGGAGGTTCTCTTCCCTTCCAATGGGCGGAAGAGACCGCCACAGGACACCAATGCAGCTTGGTTTCACATTGCACAGGTTGGCACAAGCAGCGATGTCGTCGAAGATCTGGCTGCAATGACGTAAACCTTTTAATAATCTCAGTAGATGACGAAAAGATACTGCAAAGCTACACTCAAACTCATCCTGCTGTGCCACTCATCACATCCCCATCACTCTGCCTTCCCTACCTTACTCCTGCACATCCTTACTCACACCAACTTACCTTACACCTCTATCTATCTCTACATTATCACATCCCTATCTCACTAGCCACCCCTCACACTTGCCCTCATCCTTGTCCAATCATATCAACTAACAACACACAAGGGTAGGAACTTGGGTCTTGTAGCCAGTGTTCATGTAGAGTTTCTGCTAATGTGTCAAACATTGAATTGCGTTCTTGAACAGATTTGTGTGCACCTTTGGAAGTGGCTTAGTGAGTTGTGGTGAATGGTGAGACACAAAGGTAGTCCCCCCCCCATCCCCCGCCCACCCTATAATGGTGATGAGTGTGAAAGGAATGGCTTGGGCATTACAGAGATGCTTTATGGTGCTGCTGTGGGTGGTGCCAACCTGGCGCATCATGTGGCAGTCAGGGTGTACAGCGTGAAGTGAAATAAATCCGGCCATGGTGAGGCCATTCCTGGCGCCTGGGCAGCAATGTGGTCGGGTGCTTGTGTCCTGTGTCCTGTGTCCTGTGCAACATCAGTTGATTGTGGAGAAGGTTGGGGCTGTGAAAACGTCCAATTTCACACAATTTGGCAAGGTATCTCGTCGGATGCTAAATTTTTTCAAAAGTAAAAAATTACAGCCCCAAACAGGGCACGACCGAATTTTGCCCCAAAAGTTTCTTGATGGAATAGCACCATATCAGGAATTCCAGAAAAGGAAATTGGGGACCTAGGATCAAAGAGAATCAGACATACAAAATCAAATTCACAGATGTATAAAACAAAAGTCGTGTAATCTGTAAATTAGTGACCCCCAAGGACTTCCATCAAATGTCCTTGTCAAAATGGATGAGCCAAATGTTCCAGGATTGGCTTCATCTTCTGCAGCATTCTTTTCTTTTGCCCTAGGAACATACGAATAGGAGTAGGCTGGTTAGCCCCTCAAGCCTGTTCCACCATTCAATGAGATCATGGCTGATCTGTGAGCTAACTCCATCTTGCCCCATATATCTTTGGTTAACAAAAATCTTATCAATCTCAGATTTAAAATTAAGAATTGATCTAGCATCAGTTGCCATTTCCTAATTTCACTCCAGAAAGGCCTGGCTCCAATTTTTAGACACAACCCCCTAGTCCTAGACTTCCAAACCAGCGGAAATAGTTTCTCTCTATCTACCCTATCAGTTCCCTTTAATATCTTGAAAACGTTGATCAAATCATCTTTTAACCTTCCAAATTCCAGGGAATTCAACCCTAGTTTGTGTAATATCTCCGCTAGACTCCAAGGGTTAAGTTACGAGATCATTCTGGTATACCTACGCTGCACTCCCTCCAAGATCAATAGATCCTTCCTAAGGTCTGGTGCCCAGAACTGCTCACAGTGACTGAAGAGTCCAATACAGGACCTACAGTCTAGGTGGGGCAAACGGTGGTTGGAGGAACAGGTGGGTGGGGTGTCTGGGTTGCTGCGCACTCCTTCCGCTGTCGACGCTTGGCTTCAACTTGCTCTCGGCGAAGTGACTCGAGGTGGTCAGCGCTTTCCCGATGCTTTTTCTCCACTTTGGACGGTCTTGGACCAGGGATTCCCATTATCAGGGATGATTTCCATTCCCAGGGATGTTACATTTTTTCAAAGAGGCTTTGAGGGTGTCCTTGAAGCATTTCCTCTGCTCAACTGGGGCTCGCTTGCTGTGTCGGAGCTCTGAGTAGAACACTTGTTTTGGGAGCCTCGTGTCAGGCATGCGGGCGATGTGGTCTGTCCAGCGGAGCTGGTCGAGCGTGGTCAGTGCTTCGATGCTGGTGATGTTGGCCTGAGCGAGAACGCTGATGTTGGTGCACCTATCCTGCCAATGGATTTGCAGGATCTTGCGGAGGCAGCGTTGGTGGTACTTCTCCAGTGTTTTGAGGTGCCTGCTGTACATAGTCCAAGTCTCTGAGCCACATAGGAGGGTGGGTATCACCACTGTAGACCATGAACTTGGTGCCGGGTTTTAGGTCCTGCTCTTCAAACACTCTCTTCCTCAGGGGACCAAAGGCTGCACTGGCACAATGAAGGCAATGTTGGACCTCATCATCGATGTCTACCTTGTTAGAAACATAGAAAATAGGTGCAGGAGTAGGCCATTCGGCCCTTCTAGCCTGCACCGCCATTCAATGAGTTCATGGCTGAACATGCAACTTCAGTACCCCATTCCTGCTTTCTTGCCATACCCCTTGATCCCCTTAGTAGTAAGGACTACATCTAACTCCTTTTTGAATATATTTAGTGAATTGGCCTCAACAACTTTCTGTGGCAGAGAAGTCCACAGGTTCACCACTCTCTGAGTGAAGAAGTTTCTCCTCATCTCGGTCCTAAATGGCTTACTCCTTATCCTTAGACTGTGACCCCTGGTTCTGGACTTCCCCAACATTGTGAACATTCTTCCTGCATCTAACCTGTCTAAACACATCAGAATTTTAAACATTTCTATAAGGTCCCCTCTCATTCTTCTGAACTCCAGTGAATACAAGCCCAGTTGATTCAGTCTTTCTTGATAGGTCAGTCCCACCATCCCGGGAATCAGTCTGGTGAACCTTCGCTGCACTCCCTCAATAACAAGAATGTCCTTCCTCAGGTTAGGAGACCAAAACTGTACACAATACTCCAGGTGTGGCCTCACCAAGGCCCTGCACAACTGTAGCAACACCTCCCTGCCCCTGTACTCAAATCCCCTCGCTATGAAGGCCAACATGCCATTTGCTTTCTTAACCGCCTGCTGTACCTGCATGCCAACCTTCAATGACTGATGTACCATGACACCCAGGTCTCGTTGCACCTCCCCTTTTCCTAATCTGTCACCATTCAGATAATAGTCTGTCTCTCTGTTTTTACCACCAAAGTGGACAACCTCACATTTATCCACATTATACTTCATCTGCCATGCATTTGCCCACTCATCTAACCTATCCAAGTCACTCTGCAGCCTCATAGCATCCTCCTCGCAGCTCACACTGTCACCTAACTTAGTGTCATCCGCAAATTTGGAGATACAACATTTAATCCCCTCGTCTAAATCATTAATATACAGTGTAAACAGCTGGGGCCCCAGCACAGAACCTTGCGGTACCCCACTAGTCACCGTCTGCCATTCTGAAAAGTACCCATTTACTCCTACTATTTGCTTCCTGTCTGACAACCATTTCTCAATCCATGTCAGCACACTACCCCCAATCCCATGTGCTTTAACTTTGCACATTAATCTCTTGTGTGGAACCTTGTCGAAAGCCTTCTGAAAGTCCAAATATACCACATCAAATGGTTCTCTCTTGTCCACTCTAGTGGAAACATCCTCAAAAAATTCCAGAAGATTTGTCAAGCATGATTTCCCTTTCACAAATCCATGCTGACTTGGACCTATCATGTCACCTCTTTCCAAATGCGCTGCTATGACATCCTTAATAATTGATTCCATCATCTTGCCCACTACCGATGTCAGGCTGACCGGTCTATAATTCCCTGTTTTCTCTCTCCCTCCTTTTTTAAAAAGTGGGGTTACATTGGCTACCCTCCACTCCATAGGAACTGATCCAGAGTCAATGTTGGAAAATGACTGTCAATGCATCCGCTATTTCCAAGACCACCTCCTTAAATACTCTGGGATGCAGACCATCAGTCCCTGGAGATTTATCGGCCTTCAATCCCATCAATTTCCCCAACACAATTTTCCGACTAATAAGGATTTCCCTCAGTTCCTCTTCCTTACTAGACCCTCTGACTCTTCTTATATCCGGAATGTTGTTAGTGTCCTCCTTAGTGAATACCGAACCAAAGTACTTGTTCAATTGGTCCGCAATTTCTTTGTTCCCCGTTATGACTTCCCCTGATTCTGACTGCAGGGGACCTACATTCGTCTTTACTAACCTTTTTCTCTTTACATATCTATAGAAACTTTTGCAGTCCGTCTTAATGTTCCCTGCAAGCTTCCTCTCGTACTCTATTTTCCCTGCCCTAATCAAACCCTTTGTCCTCATCTGCTGAGTTCTAAATTTCTCCCAGTCTCCGGGTTCGCTGCTATTTCTGGCTAATTTGTATGCCACTTCCTTGGCTTTAATACTATTCCTGATTTCTCTTGATAGCCACGGTTGAGCCACCGTCGCTTTTTTATTTTTATGCCAGACAGGAATGTACAATTGTTGTAGTTCATCCATGCGGTCTCTAAATGTCTGCCATTGCCCATCCACAGTCAAACCCCTCAAGTATCATTCGCCAATCAATCCTAGCCAATTCACGCCTCATACCTTCAAAGTTACCCTTCTTTAAGTTCTGGACCATGGTCTCTGAATTAACTGTTTCATTCTCCATCCTAATGCAGAATTCCACCATATTATGGTCACTCTTCCCCAAGGGGCCTCGCACAACGAGATTGCTAATTAATCCTCTCTCATTACACAACACCCAGTCTAAGATGGCCTCTCCCCTAGTTGGTTCCTCGACATATTGGTCTAGAAAACCATCCCTTATGCACTCCAGTAAATCCTCTTCCACCGTATTGCTTCCAGTTTGGTTAGCCTAATCTACGTGCATATTAAAGTCACCCATTATAACTGCTGCACCCTTATTGCAATCACCCATAATTTCCTGTTTGATGCCCTCCCCAACATCACTACCACTGTTTGGAGGTCTGTACACAACTCCCACTAACGTTTTTTGCCCTTTGGTGTTCTGCAGCTCTACCCATATAGATTCCACATCATTCAAGCTAATGTCCTTCCTAATTATTGTATTAATCTCCTCTTTAACCAGCAATGCTACCCACCTCCTTTTCCTTTTATTCTATCCTTCCTGAATGTTGAATACCCCTGGATGTTCAGTTCCCAGCCCTGATCATCCTGGAGCCACGTCTCCGTAATCCCAATCACATCATATTTGTTAACATCTATTTGCACAGTTAATTCATCCACCTTATTACGGATACTCCTTGCATTAAGACACAAAGCCTTCAGGCTTGTTTTTTTAACACCCTTTGTCCTTTTAGAATTTTGTTGTACAGTGGCCCTTTTTGTTCTTTGTCTTGCGTTTCTCTGACCTTCACTTTTTCTCATCTCCTTTCTGTTTTTTGCTTTTATCTCCTTTTTGTTTCCCTCTGTCTCCCTGCATTGGTTCCCATCCCCCTGCCATATTAGTTTAACTCCTCCCCAACAGTACTAGCAAACAATCCCCAGTAGGATTGTTGACAGTAGGCTCCAGAGATATGGAAAATGGTCCACGTTATCCAAGGTCTTGTCGTTGATTTTGATAACCAGGGTGCAGTGCTGTGTGGCGGGAGCAGGTTGGTAGAGGACCTTTGACTTAAGGATGTTTAGTGTAATGCCCATGCTCTCGTACGCCTCGGTGAAGGTGTTGACGATAGCTTGGAGTTCGGCCTCCAAGTGTGCGCAGACGCAGGCGTTGTCTGTGTACAGTAGTCCTATGATGGAGGATGGGACGACCTTGGAACTGGCCTGGAGGCGGCAGAGGTTAAACAGATTCCCGTTTGTCCTGTAATTTAACTCCACTCCAGCGGGGAGATTGGTGAGGGTGAGCTGGAGCATTGCAGCAACAGAGATTGAGAAGAGCATTGCTGCAATGACACAGCCTTGCTTGATCCCGGTCCGAATGTGGAATGGGTCTGTGGTGGATCCGTTGGTCAGGATCACGGCTTGCATGTCATCGTGGAGCAGGTGGAGAACAGTGATAAACATAGAAACATAGAAAATAGGTGCAGGAGTAGCCCATTCGGCCCTTCGAGCCTGCACCACCATTCAATATGATCATGGCTGATCATGCAATTTCAGTACCCCATTCCTGCTTTCTCTCCATATCCCTTGACCCCTTTAGCCATATCTAACTCCCTTTTGAATATATCTAACGAACTGACCTCAACAACTTTCTGTGGTAGATAATTCCACAGGTTCACAATTCTCTGAGTGAAGAAGTTTCTCCTCATTTTGGTCCTAAATGGCTTACCCCTTATCCTTAGATTGTGACCCCTGGTTCTGGACTTCCCCAACATCGGGAACATTCTTCCTGCATCTAACCTGTCCAATCCCGTCATAATTTCATATGTTTCTATGAGATCCCCTCTCGTTCTTCTAAATTCCAGTGAATATAAGTCTAGTCGATCCAGTCTTTCTTCATATGTCAGTCCGGCCATCCCCGGGAATCAGTCTGGTGAACCTTCGCTACACTCCCTCAATAGCAAGAATGTCCTTCCTCAGATTAGGAGACCAAAACTGTACATAATATTCAAGGTGTGGCCTCACCAAGGCCCTGTACTCAAATCCCCTCGCTATGAAGGCCAGCATGCCATTTGCTTTCTTTACTGTCTGCTGTAGCTGCATGCCAACTTTCAATGACTGATGTACCATGACACCCAGGTCTCATTGCACCTCCCCTTTTCCTAATCTGTCACCATTCAGATAATAATCTGCCTTCCTGTTTTTGCCACCAAAGTGGATAATCTCACATTTATCCACATTTCCTGCATCTGCCATGCATTTGCCCATTCACCTAACCTGTCCAAGTCCCCCTTCAGCCTCTTAGCATCCTCCTCGCAGCTCGCACTGCCACCCAGCTTAGTGTCATCCGCAAACTTGGAGATATTACATTCAATTCCTTCATCTAAATCATTAATGTATATTGTAAATAGCTGGGGTCCCAGCACTGAACCTTGCGGCACCCCACTAGTCACTGCCTGCCATTCTGAAAAGGATCTGTTTATTCCCACTCTTTGCTTCCTGTCTGCCAACCAGTTCTCTATCCACGTCAATACATTACCCCCAATACCATGTGCTTTAATTATGCACACTCATCCCCTGTGTGGGACCTTGTCAAAAGCCTTTTGAAAGTCCAAATACATCACATCCACTGGGTCTCCCTTATCCACTCTACTAGTTATATCCTCAAAAAATTCTAGAAGATTTGTCAAGCATGATTTCCCTTTCATAAATCCATGCTGAGTTGAACCGATCCTGTCACTACTTTCCAAATGTGCTGCTATTTCATCTTTAATAATTGATTCCAGTATTTTCCCCACTACCCATGTCAGGCTAACCGGTCTATAATTCCCTGTTTTCTCTCTCCCTCATTTTTTAAAAAGTGGGGTTACATTAGCTACCCTCCAATCCATAGGAACGGAACCAGAGTCCATGGAATGTTAGAAAATTACCACCAATGCATCTACTATTTTAGGGCCACTTCCTTAAGTACTCTGGGATGCAGACTATCAGACCCTGCGGATTTATCAGACTTCAGTCCCTTCAATTTCCCTAACACCATTTCCTGACTAATGAGGATTTCTCTCAGTTCTGAGGGCAGCCGAATCTGAGGAGGACGGTCCATAATCTCTCATAGTTGACAGTGTCGAAGGCTTTTGTGAGGTCGAAGAAGGCCATGTACATGGGTCGGTGCTATTCCCTGCATTTCTCTTGTATCTATTGCACGGTGAAGATCATGTCCATTGTGCCCCTTAGTGGGCGGAATCTGCATTGCAACTCTGGGAGGAGTACTTCAGCCACAGGAAGAAGGCGATTTGACAGGATTCTTGCGATGACTTTCCCGGTAGTCGACAGCAGGGAGATTCCTCTGTAGTTACCGCAGTCAGACTTGTCACCTTTGTTGAAGGTGGTCATGATTACAGCGTCTGAGATTTCCTGGCATGATCCCCTCCTTCCAGATAAGAGAGATGAAGTCATGGATCCACACCAGTAGTGCTCCGCAATGTTTTAGTCCTTCGGTGGGGATTCTATCTGTTCCTGATGACTTGTTCTTCAGTTGTCGGATGGCCTTTTCAACCTGGTATCGGACTGGGGTTATGCTGAGATGGTGGCAGGTGGCATGCTGTTGGATGGAGTCGTGGACACATGTCGAAGACAGAGTCTCAGTAGAGGAGATCCTCAAAGTGCTCCTTCCAGTGGGCACTGACTGCCTCTCTGTCCTTGATGAGCACCTCTCCATTCTTGGCCAATAGTGGGGTAGGGCCTTGGGTGCTTGTGCTATAGGTCGTCTTGATTGCGCTGAAGAATCCTCGCACGTCGTGGTTGTCAGCTAGCTGCTGGATTTCTTGAGCTTTCTCCACTCGCCATCTGTTCTTTAGATCACGGGTTTACTGTTGGACCTCGGCCTTCAGATGTCTGTAGAGGCTTTACTGCCCTCGAGTTGTGTTGCTGCTTCCAGTCCAAGACTGCTTTGCGTTTGCGGCATATTAGCTCCTGGATCTCCTGGGCGTTCTCGTCGAACCAGTCTTGGTGTTTCCTGGACAAGTGACCAAGCGTCTCTTCACAGGTGGTGATTATGGAAAAAGTCATGTATCCAAACATGTTTACTGCTTGTACTATTACATATGGTGTGCCACCAGAGGGCACTACCATGGGAAACTTGGACACCTGCTGTATGGTCGTGGGAGACTTGTAGGTTACCTGTACAGGTGTGCCGGGCCTTGTATAAAAGGCAGGCCACCATGTGTGATACTCTGGAATTACATTAAATGGACTAAGGTCACTACAGTTCAAGTACAATACATTGCCTTGTGGAGTCATTATCAGAGCATCTAAAGACATAACAATTGGCGGCGAGATTATGGACTTTGACGTGAAAATGGCTAACCTTGGTACATTGCAACAGTTCGCCGATGGTGATGATTGGGACGCCTTTGTGGAGAGGGTTGACCAATTCTTCACAGCAAACAACCTGGCAGGCGATTATCCGGCCACACTGGTTGATAAGCGCAAAGTTATCCTGCTAACCAGTTGTGGGCCAACCGTCTATGGCCTCGTCAGGGACTTATTGGCACCAGCGAAGACAACGACCAAGACGTACGAGGAGCTTGTAATGCTGATCCAAGAACAACTCAAGCCCAAAGAAAGCATCCTCACAGCCAGACACCAGTTTTACAGCCACCGACGGCCTGAAGGCCAGGAAATCACGAAATACGCTGCAGAACTCAGGAGGCCGGCGGCACCGTGTGATTTCGGCGACCACCTCACCGAAGTGCTGCGGGATATCTCTGTCATCGGAATCGGCTACTATCTGCGGATACTACAGTTACACTGCAGAAGGCCGTCACCATGAGCCAGGCATTCATGACCTCGACCTGTGGCTCTAGGCAGATGACTCATCCTCAGGACTCAAACCCGGCAAGTACTGCACACAGAATGGCTCCTTTTAGAGGCTGGACTGTGGAACGTGAATCTCCTTGGGGAGAGAGAACAGACCCCCAAGTCCCTTAACTGAGAGTCTGCTGAGGGGGGCTAATCGAATAGCACCATGCTGGCATTGCGGTGGGGATCGCAGGGCTCACCAGTGCCGTTTTAAGGACTATGTGTGTAAAGGCTGCAGCACAAAGGGCCACCTCCAGTGAATGTGTAAAAGAAATATGACTCACAGTGTTGATGAAGAGTCTGCAGATGGCCATGAATCCAGCACGGATTATGAAGCGATAGTCAGAGAGGCAGCTCAGCTCCACGATGAGGAGTATGGCATGCTTACCTGCACCAAAGAATGTTCCCCGTTGAGGATGGGAGTCGAGATAAATGGCGTACCAGTCTTCATGGAAGTGGACACAGGGGCGAGCCTGTCAGTAATGAATCAATGAGCCTTTGAGAGGCTGTAGGACAATCAAGCTGAACGACCCAAGTTGGTCCCAGTTCAGGCAAAGCTGCGCACCTACACCGATGAACTTATCCCAGTTATTGGTAGTGCGGATGTAAAGGTACTCCATGATGGCGCGCTGCACAAGTTACCAATGTGGATTGTTGCAGGTGATGGACCGACGCTACTTGGAAGAACGTGGATGGAGAAGATTCATTGGAGCTGGGAAGATTTCATCCCTCCAGCGATCAACATCCCCCCCGCTCAGAGGCAAAGCAAGCCCTTACCTGAGGCCGGATCCGGCACCAGAGAGCTGACCAGCACAGCACCCGAGGCACAGACCACTCAGCACGACTGCGTGGAGGTGATCCAGCTGAGACGATCCGAACGCACCTTCCAGGCTCCAGTGGCAGGACTCTGGAGGAAGAAAATCAGATCCAAAGGCGACTTCCCAGCCTCGGTGGCAAGCCCAGGGAGAAGAGGATCACAGCAGCCGACATCGTGGATGGAAGAAAGATGGCGCCCAAACCACGAGGTGAAGCGCTGAAGAAAAAGATGGCGGCGGCCAGACCACGAGGTGCAGCGCTGATGGAGCAACACGTGGTACCAAGCGAAGAAGATGGTTGGGGTAAAGATAACAAGGCTCTCTTAAAGGAAGCCAGAAACCCACCACATTCTCAATCAATGTAATAGCAACTGTGAGTTAAACGTGAAGCTTGTAATTGATGATCAGAGTTTTATTAATGTAATAAGCAAAGAAAAGTCATGCGATTGTGATCAGAGCTACAGTTTATCCACAATGAGTAATGAAATGTTGTGCGATGTAGGATTTCAACTGCAGTTAATGTAGCGGGTAAACACCCATCGGGAGCACACAGGACAAGCGAGCTACCCAATGTTATAGCCTGCGTCCCTGGGACCAGAGTGATGCACCACGGAGTGTGGCCATAAGCAGCTAATAAAGACAAGCTGCAGAGCAAGCTATCTCAGGAGAACAACGGCACCGGTATCAATACCCTGCCTCTGATCGGCTCCACCTCTCAGGCACCCGATGGCACCAACCGCCACGAGCCTGAAAGAGCATACTGCGCTAAGGCGCAGCCCCCAGACCCCATCGCCACCAAGGCTACACCCGGGAACGAAGGGTCACCCGCAACGATTCTCCCAAATGGGACCGGGACCAGCCAGGATTTTGTGGCCAACAAGCTAGATGGGGAAGAGAACGCTGCCAAACGAAGGGCGATCCTCCTCACCGTCTGTGGGGCACCAACATATACCCTCATGAAGAATCTGCTCACTCCAGCGAAATCCACGGAGAAATCGTATGACGATTTGTGCACACTGGTCCGAGGGCATTTGAACCCGAAGGAAAGCATTCTGATGACGAGGTACCAGTTCTACACCTACAAACGGTCTGAAGGCCAAGAAGTGGTGAGTCATGTCGCCGAGCTAAAACACCTTGCAGGACATTGCGAATTTGAAGGACATTTGGAGCACATGCTCAGAGACTTTTTCATACTTGGCATTGGCCACGAAACCATACTTCGCAAACTTTCGACAGTAGATACCCCAACCTTGAGTAAGTACATAGTGATAGCCCAGACGTTCATTGCCATCAGTGACAATACGAAGCAAATCTCTCAGCACACAAGTGCAGCTACAAGTACTGTGAACAAAGTGATGTTGTTTTCGAATTGTAACGTAAAAGGCAGGTCACACATACCTGCAGCTGCATGTCCGCAGGCGTCTCGAGTCCACCATCAAGGGTGATGAATGCAAGGCCATTAACACCTTGTTGGTGCTGCGGGGGTGATCATCGGTTCCATTCATGCCGATTCAAAAGGTACGTTTGTAAGGGCTGTGGATCAATGGGACACCTCCAACGAGTGTGCAGGCGAGCTGTTGCAGAGGAGAACAGATCCACGGAGGATCACGATGAACCAGAGCCTCAGACCGAGGAGACAGAGGTACATGGGGTGCACACATTCACCACGAATTGTCCCCCGATAATGCTGAATGTTGAACTAAATGGACTCCCGGTGTCAATAGAGCTGGACACAGGCGCGAGCCAAAAAGACTTTTGAAAGGTTGTGGTGCAACAAGGCCTCAAGGCCAGTCTTAACTCCAGTTCGCACGAAACTAAGAACTTGCACGAAAGAATTGATTCCTGTAATCGGCAGTGCTACTGTAAAGGTCTCCTACGATGGAGCAGTGCACAACCTACCGCTCTGGGTGATACCGGGCAATGGTCCTACATTGCTTGGCAGGAGCTGGCTGGGAAAGATACACTGGAACTGGGACGACGTCTGAGCGCTATCGCCCACTGACGACACTTTGTGTGCCTAGGTCTTAAACAAATTTCCTTCGCTGTTCAAATGAGGCATTGGGAAATTCCAAGGAGCAAAAGTGCAGATCCACCTAATTCCGGGGGCGCAACCCATCCATCACAAGGCGAGAGCAGTACCGTACATGATGAGAGAAAGGGTAGAGATCGAGCTAGACCAGCTGCAAAGAGAGGGCATCATTTCACCAATCGACTTCAACGAGTGGGCCAGTCCAACCGTCTCAGTCCTCAAGGGAGACGGCATCATCAGAATCTGTGGTGATTACAAAGTAACTATCAATCGTTCCTGCAGGACTAATGCCCACTACCAAAGGCCAACGACCTCTTTGCAACGCTGGTGGGAGGAAAGACGTCATGAAGCTGGATCTGACTTCAGCCTACATGATGCAGGAACTAGAGGAGTCATCGAAGGCCCTCATCACGCACAAAGGTCTTTTTGTTTATAACAGATGCCCATTTGGAATCCGATTAGCGGTGTCGAAATTCCAGAGAAACATGGAAAGCTTACTGAAGTCGATCCCGCACACCGTGGTCTTCCAGAAAGACATCTTGGTCACAGGTCGGAACACAGTCGAGCATCTGCAGAACCTGGAGGAGGTTCTTAGTCAACTCAACTGCGTGGGGCTCAGGTTAAAGCGCCTGAAGTGGAGTTCTTAGGAAGGAGAATTGCGGCGGACGGCATCAGGCCCACCAACGTGAAGACGGAGGCAATCGAGAATGCACCGAGGCCACAGAATGTGCCGGAGCTGCGGTCGTTTCTGGGACTCCTGAACTACTTTGGTAACTTCGTACTGGGTCTCACATACACTGTTAGAATCACTGAATGTCTTACTACGAAAAGGAGACAAATGGGTTTGGAGCAAAAGCCAAGAAAATGCCTTTGTAAAAGCGAGAAAATTGTTATGCTCAAACAAATTGCTTGTGTTGTATGATCCATGTAAGCGTTTGGTACTAGTATGTGATGCGTCGTCAAATGGTGTGTATCGCAACAAGCTAATGATTTCGGGAAACTGCAACTGGTTGCTTATGTATCCAGGAGTCTGTCTGAGGCTGAGAGAGCCTACAGCATGATTGAGAAAGAAGCATTAACGTTTGTCTATGGGGTAAAGAAAATGCATCAATACCTGTTTGGGCTAAAATTCGAATTGGAAACTGACGTTAAGCCACTTATATCCCTGTTTTCCGAGAATAAAGGAATAAATACCAACGCATCGGCCCGCATCCAGAGATGGGCACTCACGTTGTCCGCATACAACTACACCATCCGCCACAGGCCAGGCACAGAAAACTGCGCCGATGCTCTCAGTAGGCTGCCATTGCCCACCACTGGGGTGAAAATGGTGCAGCCCGCAGATCTAGCCATGGTTATGGAAGCATTTGAGAGTGAGCAATCATCCATCACTGCCCGGCAGATTAAAACCTGGACAAGCCAGGACCCCTTAATCTCTAGTCAAAAGCTGTGTGCTTCACGGGAGCTGGTCCAGTGTCCCATTGCAGGAAATGCAGGAAGAGATAAAGCCGTTCCAGCGGCGCAAAGGTGAAATGTCTATACAGGCAGACTGCCTTCTGTGGAGATGCCTTCATCAATGACTTTCACAGTACCCACCCAGGCATCATAATGATGAAAGCGATATCCAGATCCCACGTGTGGTGGCCCAGTATTGATGCGGACTTAGAGTCTTGCGTTCACAGATGTAATATATGCTCACAATTAAGCAATGTACCCAGGGAGGCGCCGCTAAGTTTATGGTCTTGGCCCTCCAAACCGTGGTCTAGGGTACACGTCGACTATGCAGGCCCGTTCTTGGGTAAAATGTTCCTTGTGTTTGTAGACGCGTACTCCCAAGTGGATTGAATGTGAGATAATGTCGGCTAGCACGTCCGCTGCCACTACTGAAAGCCTGCGGGCCTTGTTTGCCACACACGGCCTACCCGATGTCCTGGTGAGCGATGTTTTAGCAGTGCTGAGTTCAAAGAATTCATGACCCGTAACGGGATCAAACGTGTCACATCTGACCCGTTTAAACCAGCGTCCAGTGATTAGGCAGAGAGAGCAGTGCAAACCATCAAGCAAGGCTTGCAGATTCACCTATCCTGAGTCCTGCTTAGCTACCGCACGAGACCCCACTCGCTCACTGGGATCCCACCTGCTGAACTGCTCATGAAAAGAGCACTTAAGACAAGGCTTTCGTTGGTTCACCCTGATCTACATGAACAGCTAGAGAGCAGGCGGCTTCAACAAAGTGCATACCATGATAGCGCAAATGTGTCACGCGAGATTGAAATCAATGATCCTGTATTTGTCCCAAGTGGCTTCCCAGCACTGTCGTGGCCAAAGAGGGGAGCAGGGTGTTTCGGGTCAAACTTTCAAATGGACTCATTCACCGGAAACCCTTGGACCAAATCAAACTCAGATTCACGGACTATCCTGAGCAACCCACCTTAGACCCTACCTTTTTTGATCCCCCAACATACACACCAGTGGCAACCGGCACCACGGTTGACCACGATCCACAGCAGCCCAGCAGGGCCCAAAACACCAGGCAGCCCAAAAAATCCAGCAGCACAGCAGCCCAGCGAGGGCCCAATAAATGTTTCAACAATACCAGTTTTCACACCGAGACGATCAACCAGGACAAGAAGGGCCCCAGATCGACTCACATTGTAAATGGTTACCCTATTGACTTTGTGGGGGAGTGTTATATATGTAAACTTGTACAGCCACCAGACGGCTCATCCCCTGGAGTCCCCAGGGATCCCATAATCCCTTGGGAGCACAGGTATTTAAGGAGGCCTCACAGATTGGAGAGGCACTCTGGAGACCTGCAATAAAAGACTGTCACACTTTACTTTGAGCTCACAGTGTTCAGTCTGACTCTTTCTCCATACATAACAACTACAGTTCAAGTACAATACATTGCCTCGTGGAGTCATTATCAGAGCATCTAAAGACACAAGAGAAGCCTTGAGGGTTGACCAGGCACTGTGGACACTCTGGATCACTGGGCGTCATCAGATTGGCAGTGAGGCACTGGCTGAATAGGGCTTTCTTAGTAGGATCTTTGAGTGCATCAGCGTTGATTTTCCTGCGGCATTGTTTCTGTTGTCCTCACTGTTTTGGGACAATATTGACGGTGATGACAGAGCGAATTAGGTGGTGGTCCATCCAGTAGTCATCAGCTCCTGTAATGGTGCGGGTGATGCGCACGTCTTTGTGGTCCCTCACTTGGACAATGACGTAGTCTAGCAGATGCCAGTGTTGCCATGTAGCTTTATATTTGTCCTTCTAATGGAACAGGGTATTTGTTATGATGAGACCGTGTTCTAAGCATTTTGTCAGGAGGAGGGTGCCATTGGAGTTGGCTTTCCCTACCACACTCTGCTGATCACACCTCCCTAAAGGTCTGTGTCCTTTCCGACTCTGGCATTGAAGTTGCCAAGGAGGATCAGCTTGTCATTCGTTGGGACACGGAACGGGGATTGTTTGAGGCTGGAGTAGAATTCCTCTTTGGTCTTGTCTGTAGCTTCCAATGTTGGGGCATATGCGCTGAAGACCGTAGTGCACTGGTTCCGGGCTAGGGTGAGCTGAAGTCACATGAGGCGTTCGTTTATCCCGCAGAGGGGAGTCTCTGAGATAGCCCACTGGTTCATTTTTTAGGGCGAAGACTACCCCATGGAGGCAGCATTCTGCTTCTGGTTTGCCTTTCCAGCCAATACCTTGTTCTTTGAGCTGGCCTTCCCCTGCCTGCCGGGTCTCGCTTAGGGCGGCGATGTCAATGTTGAAGCGCCCGAGTTCCCGGGCAACGATAGCGATGCGGCGTTCCGGTCTGTTGCTGTTAGGTTGTCCATAAGGATCCTGACTTTTCAGCTCCCGAACTTCATCTTAATGTGTGGAAGATGCCTGTGTGTGAGTTCTTTTAACGTGGGGTGGCCATTGCGCACCAGCTACTACACGGGCTTGACAGAGTAAGGTCTTGGCCCAGTGGCAAGGGGATCCAGGACGACTGGAGACTAGGCTCTGTTGTATGGGCCTAGTTCATACAAACATGCATATTTCTACTGTCCTCCTTCCTGAAGGGCCTCTATCCCTGGGTTGCGTAGGGCGCAATGGCGGCCTCATGAACTTGCTCTTGGCTCATGCTGTGCTGCTCCTGGGTCACAACCCCGCTGTTGGCCTTCACTGCGCCGCTCCTGGGCCACGACCCTGCTGCTGTCCTTCGACCTCTCACTGTCCTCCGACCTCTCGCTGCCCTCCGACCTCTTCTGGGCCCCGACCCCACCGCTGAGCTCCACTTCGCACCAAGAGTCGGCAACCAATCCGCTACCTGGGATGCTGTGACATTCGGTTTGTTGCTCGCTTTGCCTTCGTCGCACTCTCAAGCTGGCTTGTGCTGCTCCCTGCGATGGCAGGCTCCTGCTCCACTCCTGCTCCGCTGCTGTTTTCCCCTCAGGTCGGCTCCTGCCGATGCCACACTGAGTCCTGGGGCTCTCCTAATTTATTCAGCCCTCCGGATTTATATCACCGATATCAATTTTTAAGGGGCCAACATTGCTCCAAATCACTTTTTTTCTAATATAATTATTTTTTTTAAAGTTGATTTTGATATCCCTTGCAAGTTTCTTTTCATATTCCCTTTCTGTAGCTCTGTTTTGTCACCCACTGTACTTTGTATCTCTCCCAGTTGCCAGGATCAGCTGGCTTTTGCATTTTTGCATGCTTTTTTCTTTTAGCTTTATGTATCACTTACCTCTTTAGTCGTTCATGTCTGTGTATTTTGGCAAGTAGAGCTCTTGCCCATTGATCTTCTGTCATTTTCCCATTAACAGATTTGCCCAGTTTACTGGACAGTCTGTCTCATCGCATTGAAGTCAGCCATACCTAAATCTAGAATCTTAGCTTGCTTTTCTCCATTTCAAACACTATGTTGAACTTGATCATATTATGATCGCTACTAGATAAATGTTCATGCACCGTTCGGCTGTTAACTAAATTTGTTTCATTACTCATTACTAAATCTAATACGGCCTGCCCCCTTGTTAGTTCTCAAACATATTGGCCCTGAAATTCCAGCCTCTTCGGGTGCATAAGATGTGCGCACGGGCCCGAAGAGGCCCACAAGTTCTGGGTTTACGGCGCGAAGTGCATGCACCTGAAGCCAGCAATTATGACAGATCGCACAATTCCCAGGAGAAGGGCCTTCACAGGCAGATAGTTGGGCTATTTGTCCAACTCTTGCCCAACAAATGTCTTTCAAGCTCTTGCGCCTGGTGTCGGTGGGGATGTTGCACTTTATCAAGGAGGCTTTGAGGGTGTCCTTGAAATATTTCCTCTGTCCACCTGGGGATCGCTTACTGTGTAGGATCTCTGAGTAGAGCACTTGCTTTGGGAGTCTTGTGTTGGGCATGCAGACGATGTGGCCTGCCCAATGGAGCAGGTTGAGTGTGGTCAGTGCTTCGATGCTGGGGATGTTGGCCTGATCAAGAACACTGACGTTGGTGCATCTATCCTCCCAGGATTTGCAGGATCTTATGGAGATATCGGTGGTATTCCTTCAGCGTTTTGAGGTGTCTACTGTATATGGTCCACGTCTCTGAGCCATACAGGAGAGCGGGTCTCATTACAGCCTTGTAGACCATAAGCGTGGTGCCAGATTTGAGGTCCTGGTCTTCGAACACTCTCTTTCTAAGGTGACTGAAGGCTACACTGGTGGACTGGAGGTGCTGTTGGACCTCGTCGTCGATGTCTGCCCTTGCTAACAGTAGACTCCAAAGGTACAGAGCTCTCATTGTGATTGGTGGTCCAGGCACACCTGATCTCAGGAAGCGCTTATGCTTCTGTGATGCATGGGTCTCTGCGCTGGGCTGAACAGCTAGGCCTCAGTGTTTGTTGGAGTGGGACCACCAGGTATATTCAGATTTTTTTGTTTTTTGGTCGAAAGCATCTGCCCGCAGGAAGCCTCCGACTGCAATCTTTGGCCACAAAGTGCGCGTAAAAAAATTCTCCGTATTCTCCATCTCCCTGCAGGTCCTCTGGCCCTCGGTGCAGCGCAGCACGAGCTGTGGGGGGGCGGAGCCAGGTCCCTGCGCTGAAAACAGTGCCGGGACCTCTGCACATTCGCGCTACAGTGGGCACGCAAGTGCAGTAGCTCCAGGCGCCCGAAACTGTGTGAGAGGGGCCCGAAGCACGCAGCCCCTAGCCCTGGCCGAATGGCCTCACTAGGGCTGTGTGAATAAGGCTCTCCCACGGCCAGCTCCTGCTTCCCCCCCCCCCTCCCCCGACCAGACCCGACACCCGCTTCCCCCCCCCCCCCCCAACAACTGGACCCGACCCGACGCCCCCCCCCCAACTGGACCCGACCCGCGCTCCTGCTCCCGCGCCCCCCCCCCCGACTGGACCCGACCCGACCCGCGCTCCCGCCTCCCGGCCCGACCCCACTGGACCCGACCCGACCCGACTCCCGCTCCTGCTCTGCCCTCCCCCCTGACTGGACCCGACCCGACCCGACCCGACCCGCGCTCTTGCTCCCGCTCCCCCCCCCCCCCACCGACTGGACCCGACCCGACCCGACTCCCGCTTCCCCCCCCCCGCTTCCCCCCCCCCCCGCCCCCCCCCCCAGACTGGACATCCCCCTCCCCAACCTGACCTCCCCCTCCCCGACCTGACCTCCCCCTCCCTCCCCCCCTCTCTCTCTCCCTCCCACTCTCCCTCTCTCTCCCTCCCTCCCACCCTCCCTCTCTCTCCCTCCCTCCCACCCCCCCTCTCTCTCCCTCCCTCCCTCCCCCCCTCTCTCTCTCCCTCCCTCCCTCCCCCCCTCTCTCCCTCCCTCTCTCTCTCCCTCCCTCCCTCCCTCTCTCTCTCTCTCTCTCTCCCTCCCTCCCTCCCTCCCTCCCTCCCCGACCTGAACCGAACCGAACCTCCCCGACCCGACCCAACGCCACCTACCTGTAAATCTGGTGCTGGGGCCTGCCTGAAGCACTTTCACACAGGTAGGAAGATGGTTTATTTAATCTTTTCTTTGCTTATAAATGTTTATTCAGGTTGGATTTATTTGTATAAGTATAAATAAGGATTTATTATAGAATTTAATGACTTCACTTCCCCCCCCCCCCCCCCACCTCGTTCTGGACGCCTAATTTGTAACCTGCGCCTGATTTTTTAATGTGTAGAACAGGTTTTTTCAGTTCTACAAAAATCTTCACTTGCTCCATTCTACTTTAGTTTGGAGTACGTTTTCACTGTGGAAACTTTGAAATCAGGCTTCAGTGGCCGGACACGCCCCCTTTTGAAGAAAAAATTCTGTTCCAAAGTAGAACTGTTCTACCTGACTAGAACTGCAGAAAAAAAAATGTGGAGAATTGCGATTTCTAAGATAGTCCGTTCTCCACTAGTTGCTCCTAAAAATCAGGCGCAAATCATGTGGAAACTTGGGCTCTGTATGTGCTCTCATCATTACAGTGATTACATCCTTAATCACTAATCTCCTCCACTCTACCCGATCTTTCCTGTCAACCTTATAATCTATCCTGCAGAACTTGTAACCTGGGATCGTGCCTAATTCTGGAGACCTGCCAGCAGGATTTGATTTCAGTTCATTTTCCATTTGTTGTGTTTCCTAGATCATGCCATCCCAGGGTCTTTTCCATTGAGGGAGGGATGTCCTGATCCTTGGATCTGCTATGTTGGCAGCCTACACAGGGCAAGGTGCCCGCTGTAGGGCCGTAGAGCCTGACACATCCCAGCCAGATTTTCTTTTGGGGGGGGGGGAAACGGCGGTTATTAATATCCTGCAATTCTCTGTCCAGGATTCCCTCCCACAAGTGCTGCAGCTGTTGATGCTTGCGGGGCGGGGGTGTAAGTAGGGGGCTGTTAGCAGCTCATCAGTACCTGAGGTATTAATGGAGTAGGTGGTGGCCAGGTGATGGGCAGTGGCTGGAAAGTGTCATTGGATTTACCTGATAAAGGTTGAGTACCATGTAGTTGGGAATCTTTTTGTAGTTTTGCACCAGCAGCTATTGTGTGAGCAGTTCCAAGAACGAGAACCAGAGAGCAGGCAAAGAGAGGAAAGCATTCTGTCCATCTCAGTCAGCCATTCCCCAATTTCCCTCTACCCCCGAGCCCCCATTCTCCAATCTCCCTCTACCCCCGAGCCCCCATTCCCCAATCTCCCTCTACCCCCGAGCCCCCATTTCCCAATCTCCCTCTACCCTCAGTTCGGGGACCCCCCCCCCCAGTGATTTTAGGGACTCCAATTCCTGACTCTCCCGTCAGACCAGCAGTCCCTGGCTTTTGTTTATTGGAGATCTCTTTACCCAGCGACCATAGTGGCAGAGAAACCCCTCTATCCCAGTGAGGCATTCAATCTCACAGATAGAGGGGTTTCTCTGCCTATATGCATGGTGGGTTTTTTCACCTGCTGCCACCTCGCATTCACCTGCAAGTCCGGTGTTTAAAGTTGCAAAAAGACTTGATACATTGAAGCCTGTCCATGGTACATATGTATCTGTGATTTCGAGGCAATTTGTATCTATTACAATGTAAGTTACCTGGGACTTTCAGTAACTGTTATGGGAGGGTGGGGGGAGGGAGGTCTTTTCTACAGTTTCCATTGTAAAATATTACTGTATTCATAAAATGCCATCTGAGAACTGCAACGTCTGCATGTATTAAAGCAAGTGAGACTAAAATATATGTGCATGACTTCAAAATCGGCAAACTAATACAATTTTTAGAAATTGTAGTTTCCTTTTTGAACAGTTCCTGAATTACCTGACAATTTTTGGCTGTTATCAGTTTTCAATGCAAGGTTCAAGTCATATGTTGGTGTCATTTGAATTTTAGGAGAAAAATTTGTTGATTACAATTGGGTTCCATACATAGTGTTACTTTAGTTGAATTCTTGAAAGTTAGTGATGTGTAATATGAGGGAAGAAATTACAATCAGCATTCTTCTGGTGTAAATGTTTACCAGTCGCACCAAATTCCTCTCGCTTTTTTAGCACATTTAAACCAGGTTGGCTTCTGTTAAAGTAGCGTAGAGGAATTTGGTGTGTGTTGAGAATTCATGAGAACAGCTCAAATCATAATTTTTTTTACCCTGTAGTGTGCAAGAATACATAGTATCAATCATGAAGATATAATTGAATTGTTTATCTTAATGTTGGTTACTCTCTGTGAAGACTTTGCACGTGGGTACTGCGGCAGACAATCTGGAGGTGGATCCTGAGACCGGAGATGTGTGGATTGGCAGTTGTCCCATTGTCTCGAAATTATTTTTCTACAGTCCTGAAAATCCCCCAGGATCTGAGGTTTGTCACTTGAAATGTTGAGAAAGAAACGTAACACTCTTTTTGAAATGAATTGCGTTGTTTTAATTAATTTGAAAATGCATTGTAAATTAAGCAGGTGCTGGACTTGGGCAATATTTGTTATAGTTGAATGGCTGCTAACATGGCCTGTAAATATTAAAGTAAAACTTGTGCTATGTCAAGAATACATACCTTTTGAAGCTGCAAAATATAGATCTTGCCTGATAATTTTGTCTATTCGTTTCAAAAAAATTAAGTCTAATGATGTATAAAAAAATCTAGAGGATTGATGGCCAAGAAATCCCAGTCGAGGTCTTCCCGCAGGCGAACGACAGAAAAAGGGAACAAAAATGTGCACCTAACTGTTCCTGCTGCGCCCGCTCAAGACCCCGGTCCTGAGGCCTCCACTCACTGCGTGTCGGAGCATGTGCACATCAGGACATCCATAAGCTGGAGCTGGAGTCACATGGCTCTGGGCAGCCAATCCAGGTACAGTATTTTCTCATTCATAATAAAGGGAACTCGGTAAGTTGGAGTTCCCATTATTATGATTGAGAAACAGCCCCCAAACACCCAAAACAAAAATAAAAAATATACCACATATTTAAGATTAATTTAAATTAAAGTTATTAATGTCTTATATAAAAAAAAAATTCCAATTTTTAAAAAAAAGTTCTTTTAATTATGGTTTAAAATAAATTTACCATAGCGGGCAGGGTTTTAACAATAAAATGTGTTTTTAAATTTTATTTTACTAGGTTTTGTATGTTTTAAAACTCTTATGCCTGTAAAAGTAGTCTATGCGCCTGCTTTTCAGCTGCAAGAGTTTTCAGCTGGGCAAGATATGGATAAATACCTTAATCTTGCCCATGCGAATGTCCTGGCTGTGGGGTTACATACAATCTGTCAAGCTGGACAGATCGGAAAAGCCGATTTTCAGCGCGTGTGCATTATGCGCTGAAAACCGGCTATTGCGATGCTTTCCCGTGTCCGTAGACACGTACGGACCCAGGGAGGCTGTGATTTCTAGGTCGATAATATTGTCCCACAAACTATTGGCACATATATTGAAATAGAAGAGGTTGTGTTGTGTTGCAAATGTACATCTACATTTGTTTTAAAACATTTTTCAAATCTGAGCCTTTTATATTCTGACTTTCATACGTGACTATTTTCATCTATGGGGAAGGGAGGTTTAAATATGTGCTCAAGGGTTAACAGTTAATCCTGTTTGATTTAATTGTAGCTTCTGTGTAAACCTCTATCATTTTAAACTGACATTAGACTGAAGAAAACAATGAGCCAGAAATTGCGGTCGGAGGCTTCCTTCATACGAACGTCTCTGACCCGGAAAAAATCTACGAAACTACCTGTTGGTCCCGCAGGAACATAGGATTCTGGTCGGAGACCTTCATTCGCTGCGCAGCACATGAAGACCTGTCTTCCATGTACGAACGCATCTGCTGGAATCATGTGGGCCTGGACCACCAATCACTATCTAGTATTCTCATTGATAAAAATGTGAACTCAGTTTCTACGGGCTCCCATTATTATCAATGAGAATAACCCCCTAAAACAAGAAACACAGCATCATAAATAAATAAAACACCTCACATATTTAAAATTAATTGAAATTAAATGTAATTAAATGTTTTAGAAACATTTTTATTTTTTGGTATAAACTTGCCTTAATGGACAGGGTTTTGAATATAAAAATGAGTGATTAAAAATAATTTTTTAATGTTTTAAAAGTGTTACGCTGGGACCGAGTGTAATGTAGCCAAGTTTGCTGATGATACAAAGATGGGTGGGAAAGCAAATTGTGAGGAGCATACAAAAAATCTGCAAAGGGCTATAGACCGGTTAAGTGAGTGGGCAAAAATTTTGCAGATGGAGTACAATGTGGAAAAATGTGAGGTTATCCACTTTGGCAGAAATAATAGAAAAGCAAATTATAATTTAAATGGAGAAAAATTGCAAAATGCTGCAGTACAGAGCCAGATGAAGTCCTTGTGCATGAAACACAAAATGTTAGTATGCAAGTAATCAGGAAGGCAAATGGAATGTTGGCCATTATTGCAAGGGGGATAGAGTATAAAAGCAGAGAAGTCCTGCTACAACTGTACAGGATAATAGTGAGGCCACACCTGGAGTACTGTGTACAGTTTTGGTCTCCATATTTAAGGAAGGATATACTTGCATTGGAGGCTGTTCAGAGAAGTACACTAGGTTGATTCCAGAGATGATGGGGTTGACTTATGAAGATAGTTTGAGTAGGTTGGACACATTGGAGTTCAGAAGAATGAGAGGTGATCGTATCAAAATATATAAGATAATGAGAGGGCTCGACAAGCTGGATGCAGATAGGATATTTCCACTCTTGGGGAAATTAAAACTAGGGGACAGAGTCTCAGAATAAGGGGCCACCCATTTAAAACTGAGATGAAGAGGAATTTCTTCTCTGAGGGTTGTAAATCTATGGAATTCTCTGCCCCAGATAGCTTTGGAGGCTGGGTCATTGAATATACATTAAGGCGGAGATAGACAGATTTTTAAATGATCAGGGAGTAAAGGGTTATGGGGAGCTGGCAGGGAAGTGGAGCTGAGTCCATGATCAGATCAGCCATGATCTTATTGAATGGCAGAGCAGGCTCGAGGAGCCAAATGGCCTACTCCTGCTTCTATTTCTTATGTTCTTATCTTACTTATGTTCTTAAAAGTAAGCTATACGCCTGCTTTTACCAGGCGTAAAAGTTTGAAGGACATTCGCTGGGCATGAGTTGGGAAAATTTTGACAGATCGGAAAAGCCGGTTCTCAGCACATGCGCATCCCGCCCCAAGAACCGGTGCTTGCGAGGCCTCGCCGGGTATGTGCGCACTTCATATGCACCCGGCGAGGCTGCAATTTTTGGCCCAATATGAACTTAAATTTAGATGAAAACTTCAGCTAGGCTCATGTCATCATTGGAAAAAATTTGTTTGTCAGTTTCATTGTTTTATTTTGATAGTTGCATTGGATCAGTAAGCATGTCTCTCTTTACACACAGGTAACCAGAATTGAAAACATTCTCTCTAAGGACCCAAAAGTGACCCAAGTATATGTGAACAATGGCTCTGTTCTCCAAGGCGCATCAGTTGCCACTGTTTACGAAGAAAAACTGCTTATAGGAACAGTCTTCCACAAAGCTCTTTACTGTGAACTTCATAGTTCATAATCTTGAATCATTGTATGCATTTTCAGTGCCAATGCCCAGTTAACTGCACTTTCACAACCATTAAAGATCCATTTATGCAGGCAGTGAATTAAAGTTTTTATAATTCTTCCTAGTTCTTAAACAATGGTATTATGTGCTAATGGAAGATATTCAGTAGATGGTAGCTTTATTTTAGGTATATAGTGACGTAAATTGATACCCTATTATAATTGCAGAGAATTCTGAAAGAAGGTTTTAATACTGATTGTAAAAATAAAACTACTTCCAATGCATTCTATTGTAATAGATGCAAATTCTTGTCCAGATATGGGGATGTTGCTGATAATGTATAACAGGATTTCTTGTCTGGGAGTACATATTTAATACTTTACCACAAACTTATATATGTTCTAGCTAGCTCATTAATATAGTCATTGTGATGCTTTCCTGTTGCATTGTTGGTTATAATCTAGGGTATTGTTTGTGGATCATGTAATGGTTCCCGCATGGTCTAAGTAATTAACTACATCAATCATTAGATTATTTTGATGGAGAATTAAAAATATTTAGGGAGAATGGGTATGAATTGCATTAATGATTAATGTACCTAATTTCTAGTCCAGCTCCGAATTTAAAGTAAAACCTTTTTCCTTGAGATTTTTGATCAATTAAAGTAAATTTGCCTGTGTAAAATTTAATGAAGATTTGTTAATTGGAATGGAGTACAATGTCTGTAACAAAGTGGTGGCACTTGCTGCTGCACGAGAAGAAAGCTGCCCACAAAGTTCTAGCCATCGATTTCACCTCTCCCAACGTTAAGTTGAATCTGACGCCAAGTCTAGGGGATCTCCAGCATCCAGCAAGCCAATCACATTGCAGAATTCTCAAACCGCAAAACCAGGAAATAAATTGCACTGATTTCCCTTCATGTTTTAATCATTTTACAGAGAGTGAAATAAAGATTGGGACATACACACAGGATTATGGTAGAAGCTGAAACAGCAACTGTTTTTAAAAAAAAAATTAAGCATGGAATTTCTAACATAATGGAAAAATTTGACATTCCACAAATATAAAATTAGCTTTTCAGGGCCAGAATGATTGTTCAGCAGTAATTATGACCCAGTACACCATTTTAAAACCTATCTCATTCAACAAGACTTATTATTTTCAGTAGTCGGTCACTCCTTCTATTACAATTACACCTTATCATTTTGTTTTACTTCCAAATTTTGTTAAAAATAATATAAGTCGATGTCTCACTGTAGGAATTTACCGCCTACAAAAGAAACTCCACTGTTTGATGGAAGAATCGACATTTTGCTGAATAGGAACAGGAGAAACAATTATTTTTGTCCAATGCCCAAATCTCAACAGGTTTACAGTTGACCTTCTTGCATCTAAACTTTATACAAAATATCTTGCAGGAGTTAAACAACCTCGCAACGATTTGCATTAGCCTTGAGATTCTGCAGTTGTCAATTTATATTTTAAAATGTTCACTGACAATCAGTATGACAAGGACTTAAGATGTGGTAACCAGGGGAAGCATTAATGCGGCGGTTGTTATCCGGTCTGGCCTATATGTGATTCCAGACCCACGACAACGTGGTTGACTCTTAACTGCCCTCTGAAGTGGCCGAGCAAGCCACTCCATTGCCAAGCGCAATTAGGGATGGACAATAAATGCTGGGTTTTCCTGCGGCGCCCACATCCCGTGAATGAATAAAAAAAATGTTAAACTATAATGCTGTTTACCAACAATCGCTGTACAATTTCCATACGCTTTTGTATTTGACATCACCCACGGCAGTCTCACGGGGCATTGCCGAATTTCCTTTCCGGGGCAAAAATGAGTTGTTGCACACGGTAATCATGATGTCATCACCAGTGCAACGGCCCGGGGTGCTATCAGCAGGAGCAAGGCACTACTGGATAGCACCTGTGTTAACTCACGCGGAATTTCCCGGGAGTCGGTAGCGGCCCCGGGCGATAAGTCGTTTGCACTCCCTGGGGGTGCCAGTGGGAGGCACAAATGACCTGATTGTCTCCCTCATGTTTTGTGTTTAAGCATTTTGTTTAGGCATCCTGTTAAACGAGTTGAGCGAATTAGGGTGTCCCTGATGGTTGGTTGCTCCATCCAATGGAACAGATCCACCCCTGTGCCTAATAACGCATTAAGGATGTAACCAAAACGTTGCTGCACCTCAGCTACAGTTTGCCCGGCTCCCTCCAGCATACACAGCTATGTCTGCATGGATTCCTCATACACACACACACACAAATGCTTGCGCCGTCACGTCCTGCAGCTCCCTGGGCCATGACAGCAGTATTCGATCGCAAGGTTCCCAGTGTTGTTTACCTGTAAATTACTGACAAACTGAGCCATGAGAAAAGTAACTTAACTGTGCTTTTATACAACCCAAAATGGTGTCTCAAACCAGCAACTGTGAATAGCTTCGCAAGGTCCTAATGCCCATCCTGTGAATTGTAACAAATAAATAGAGAATGAACACAACATATTTCCCCCCTTTTTAAAACCACAGTCTATGTACAGACAAAGTCCTTGAGATAGCCAGGTCATGTTCTGATAAGCTGAGGCCGATGTGGAGCTTGTGGCGTTCGATCAAGGTTTTCGGTTGGGAAACAGAACGGTGCCTCTGTCCCATCCTGCTGGTCTGTTAGTGTTATGTATTGAATAAAGAGTCTGTGAGCTCAAAGTAAGCTGTGACCGCAGTCCTTTATTACCGGTCTCCAGAGTGCGTCTCCAGCCCGTGAGGCCTCCTTATATACAGGTGCTCCCAAGGGATTGTGGGATCCCTTGGGACCCAAGGGATGAGCCCTCTGGTGGTTAAACAAGGTAGTTACAGGTTTACATATATAACAACACCCCCCCCCCCCACAAAAGTCAATAGTGTAACTATTTACAATGTGAATCGATCTGGGGCCTTCCTTTCCCTGGTTGATCGTCTCGGTGCAAATGCTGGTTTTGGTGAGTCGTTTATTGGGCCCTCGCTGGGCTCCTGCACAGCTGGGCTGCTGGAGGTGGTGAGTCCTGCTGGGCTGCTGCGGGTGATGGGTTCTGCTTTGTGGTCAACTGCTAGGTCGGTTCCACTGGTGTGTGTGTTGGAGGGTCAAGAAAGGTAGAGTCTATTGTGGGTTGCTCTGGATAGTCTGTGAATCTGAGTTTGTTTTGGTCCAAGTGTTCCCTGTAGGTGAGTCCATTTGAAAGTTTGACCAGAAACACCCTACTCCCGTCTTTGACCATGACAGTGCCGGGAAGCCACTTGGGACCTTGTCCATAGTTCAACACAAATACAGGATCATTAATCTCGATTTCACGTGACACATTTGTGCGATCGTGATATGTATTCTGTTGAAGCCACCTGTTCTCTACCTGTTTGTGTAGATCAGGGTGGACTAACGAGAGCCTTGTCTTAAGTGCCCTTTTCACGAGCAGTTCAGTGGGGGGAACCCCAGTGAGCGAGCGGGGTCTTGTGCGGTAACTAAGCAGGACTCGGGATGGGCGAGTCTGCAGTGAGCCTTCAGTTACCCTCTTCAAGCCTTGCTTGATGGTTTGCACTGCTCTCTCTGCCTGACTATTGGACGCTGGTTTAAACAGGGCAGATGTAACATGTTTGATCCCATTGCGGGTCATGAACTCCTTGAACTCAGCACTGGTGAAGCACAGCCCATTGTCACTCACAAGGGCATCAGGTAGGCCGTGCGTGGCAAACATGGCCCGCAGGCTTTCAATGGTGGCAGCAGATGTGCTTGCCGACATTATCTCACATTCAATCCATTTGGAGTACGCATCTACAATCCCTAGGAACATTTTTCCCAAGAACGGGCCTGCATAGTCGACATGGACCCCAGACCACGCTTTGGAGGGCCAAGACCATAAACTTAGTGGCGCCTCCCTGGGTGCATTGCTTAACTGTGATCATGTGCTACATTTGTGCACGCAGGACTCTAAGTTTGCATCAATACCGGGCCACCACACTTGGGATCTGGCTATCGCGTTCATCATTACAATGCCTGGGTGGGTACTGTGGAGATCCCTAATGAAAGTGTCCCTGCCCTTTTTTGATACCACTACCCGATTACCCCATAGAAGGCAGTCTGCTTATATCGACATTTCATCTTTGTGCCTCTGGTTTGGCTTTATTTCTTTCTCCATTTCTAATGGGACACTAGACCAACTCCCGTGGAGCACAGAGTTTTTTTTACTAAGGACAGTAAGGGGTCCTGGCTCATCCAGGTTCTAATCTGTCGGGCGGTAACAGGTGATTGCTCACTCTCGAATGCTTCCATTGCCATAACTAAATCTGCAGGCTGTGCCATCTCCACCCCAGTGGTGGGCAATGGCAGCCTACTGAGAGCATCGGCACAGTTTTCTGTGCCTGGCCTGTGGCGGATGGCGTAGTTGTATGTGGACAACGTGAGCGCCCATCTCTGGATACGGTCCGATGCATTCGTATTTATCCCCTTACTTTCAGAAAAGAGGGATATCAGTGTCTTATGGACGGTTTCCAATTCAAATTTGAGCCCAAACAGATATTGATGCATTTTCTTTACCCCATAACACATGATAACACTTTTTTTTCGATCATGCTGTAGGCCCTCTCTTCTTAGACAGACTTCTGGATGCATAAGCAACTAGTTGCAATTTCCCAGATTTATTCGCTTGTTGCAATATACACCCGACACCGTATGAGAATCATCGCATACTAGTACCAAACGCTTACATGGATCATACAACACAAGCAATTTGTTTGAGCATAACGGTTTTCTAGCTTTTACAAAGGCATTTTCTTGGCTTTTACCCCAAACCCATTCATCTCCTTTACACAGTAAAGAGTACAGTGGTTCTAACAGTGTTCTAAGATCCGGTAAGAAGTTACCAAAATAGTTCAGGAGTCCTAGAAATGACCACAGCTCCATCACGTTCTGTGGTCTTGGTGCTTTCTTGATTGCCTTTGTCTTCAAATCAGTGAGCCTGATGCCGTCCGCCGCGATTCTTCTCCCCAGGAACTCCACTTCAGTCACCAGTAAAACGTACTTCGAGCATTTTAACCTGAGCCCCATGCAATTAAGCTGACTAAGAACCTCCTCCAGATTCTGCACGTGCTCGACTGTGACCCAACAAGATGTCGTCCTGGAAGACCACAGTGTGCGGGACCGACTTCAGTAAGCTTTCCATGTTCCTCTGGAATATCGCCGCGACTGATTGAATCCCAAACGGGCATCTGTTGTAAATGAAGAGACCTTTGTGCACATTGATGCAGGCGAGGCCCTGCGATGATTCCTCCAGCTCCTGCGTCATATAGGCCGAGGTCAAGTCCAGCTTCGTGAACCTTTCTTTCTCCTGCCAGCGTCGCAAATAGGTTGTTTGCCTTTGGTAGTGGGTATTCGCCCTGCAGGGAGATACGATTGATCGTTACTTTTAATCACCACAGATTCTGACGTTGCCATCTCCCTTGAGGACTGGAACAATCAGACTGGCCCACTCATTGAATTTGATTGGCAAAATGATGCCCTCTTGTTGCAGCCAGTACAGCTCGATCTCCACCCTCTCATCATGTATGGTACTGCTCTCACCTTGTGATGGATGGGTCTGGTGGATCTGCACTTTTGCTCCTCGGAACTTCCCGATGCCTGGTTCGAACAGCGAGGGAAACTTGTTTAGGACCTGGACACATGAAGTGTCGTCGATGGACGAAAGTGCTCGGACGTCGACCCAGTTCCAGCGTATCTTCCCCAGCCAGCTCCTGCCGAACAGCGTGGGGCCATCGCCCGGTACCACCCAGAGTGTTAACTTGTGCACCGCTCCATCATAGGAGACCTTTATAGTAGCACTGCCGATTATGGGAATCAGTTCCTTTGAGTACGTTCTCAGTTTAGTACAAATGGGAGTCAGGACTGGCCTTGAGGCCTTGCTGCACCACAATTTGTCGAAAGTCTTTTTTCTCATTATAGACTGGTTCGCGCCTGGTGTCCATTGACACCGGGAGTCCAGTTAATTCAACCTTCAGCATTATCGGGGGACACTTTGTGGTAAATGGTCTGAGGGTCTGGATCATGATCCACCGTGGATCTGTCCTCCTCTGCAACATGGTGGTTTGCAGGATTAACAGGGTTTGCAGCTCACCTGCACACACGTTGGAGGTGTCCCATTGTTCCACAGCCCTTGCAAACGTATCCTTTGAAGCGGCATGAAGGGAAACGATGATCATCCCCGCACGCCAACAAGGTGTTAATGGCCTTGCATTCACCACACTTGATGGTAGACTCTGAGACATCTGCGGATGTGCAGCTGCAGGCATGTGAGGCCTGCCTTGTACATTACGATTCGAAAACAACATTACTTTGTTCACAGTACTTGCAGCAGCACTTGTGTGCTGAGAGATTTGTTTGGTATTGTCACTGGTGGCGATGAACACCTGGGCTATCGCTATGGCTTTACTCAAGGTTGGGGTCTCTACAGTCAAAAGTTTGCGAAATATTACTTCATGGATTGTGGGATCCCTTGGGACTTCAGGGGATGAGCCCTCTGGTGGTTAAACAAGTTATTTACAGGTTTACATATATAACAGTTGGCCTGCTAGTTGGAATCAGCCTATAAGCATTCCATCGAGTTCCATCATTGAGCTCATAGGCGTGAGAGCTGAACTTTCACCTGATCTGTTCTGGAGGCGAAAGTGCAGATGCGAGCTTATGACTCCAGTTTGGGCTTTTAACTCTGACCCAATCTCCATTCTTCAGTTGGAGCTTTTGAGCGCATTGTTTTGTGTCAGTGTATGACTTCGCTTTTCGTTGGTGTTCTGAAATCTGGGATGCGAGTGTGGTTATCTTTGTGCTAGGTTTGGCTGGGGATTTGAGAATGTCCCGTAGCCAGCGAAGATTCCACCCATTCATGAGCTCAGCGGGTGTCTTCCCCATTTGCAAGTGCTTTGTCGACCGGGATGTGCGGAGAATGGTTTGAACTGTTTCGTCGAATGTTTGGCCTGCTGTGCAATTGGCTTTCAAACCCTTTGATGATGCGGTTAAAACGCTCAACATCTCCGTTGCTTTGAGGATTGTACCGAGCAGTAAAGTGATGCTTGATAGCATGACGAGTGAGGAAATCCGCGAACTGGTCGGACACAAACTGCGGTCCATTGTCAGTGATTATGACCTCTGGGAGGCCCCACTTCGTGAACATACGCTGTTGAATATTGACGATCATTGATGATGTCACTGAACTTGTAGCAATTTCGGGCCATTTGGAACGCAGGTCATGTACTACAACAAGGAAATGCTGGTGCTGTGGAGCTGCTTCAACTGAACTGAAGATATTCAACTGAAGTTGTTGCCTGGTCTTTGTGGCTATGGAATGGGCTTCATTAGCGCTGGTCGCGATGTTTGTGGCCTTTTCGCTCTGACTGCATGCTTCGCAGTGTGAGACAAACTCCTCGATGTGAGTGTCAATCCCAGGCCACCATACTGAATCGCAACATCTCCGCTTCATGCAGACAATGCCAGGGTGTCCATCGTGTGCCAATGAGAGAACGCGCTATTGAAGCTACTTGGTTATCACTGCTCTATTACCACGAGCTAGGCAGCCATCATTCCAAACAGAAAATCAATCGCGAAGTCTGTGGAATGTTTTCAGCTCTTCCGGAATTTGCTTAGGCCACTCAGTCTGGAGAAAGTAGCACACGTG